>NW_028322244.1:4006052-4314210 GCF_059928025.1 Delphinapterus leucas
GAATTAACCAAAGGCTCAGCGTGCCCTGCTGGAACCAGATTAGGGCCTAAAGCAATCCAGCAGTTTTGCGGCCAGCTCACAAGAAAACGAGTTGAAGAATGGAGCTCAGGGGCACTGTAATTCACAAACCTGCAGAGTTATGAATGACAGCTATCGTCCAAAAATGTATTGAAGTAAGTCTTTGAAGTGGACTTGAAAGCGGGGCAGAATTTCAGGAAAACGATTTCAGGGGGTAGATTGGAATTGCACTTAAAGCATAGGAAAAGACTCCGAATGTCGACAATGATGCACTTGGCCAAAAAGGGCGTATGCGTTTTTTCCTGAATATATTCAGGAGAAAACGCATACGCACTTTTTGGCCAACCAAGCAAGCGTGTCAAGGAAATCTGCACTACAATGAAGTCTCACTGCCCCCCTGTCAAAAAGGCCATCTGAAACAAGTGTAAAATCCAGAAAGGCAGGACAGGTCATGGAGAACTGGGAGCCTTGTTATGCTGATGGGCGGGATGTAAATTGTCAACAGCCACTGTGGAAAAGTGTATGGTGTTTCCTGAAACACGTAGGAAACAAAGCAACACAGCCTATGGCACTTCCACTTAGGGTCCTATACCTTAGGGAAATTAAAATCAAAAACACACAGCCACCCCAAAGTTTGGGACGGCTCTGTTTACAAGAACCTCGTCTACGGTACAAGTTAATATCCGAGAAAGCAAAAAATGGATAAAGCAGTTGTGGTACGTACGTACAATGGAATATCACTCAGCCATGAGAACTACGTCATCTGGCCCGTAGGGGCATAATGAGTGCATTAAGGTACGACGATTCTACGAGAAATAAGTCACACAGAAAAAGAAACATCATAAGATATCACTAATACACGGAATGTAAACTTGGCTACACATGAACTGAATTACAAAACAGAACAGGGTCTCAAATTTAGAAAACCAACTTATGCTTGCTTATGGGGAAAGGTGAGTTTTTGGTGCTGCATCAAACCAGAGATTGAAATTAGCACAGATACCGTTCCATAAGCCAAATATATAATAGACAAGACCTACTCCTTGCTCAACGAAATGGACTCAACACCCCATATTCAACGCCTGGGAATATACCTGACAAGTAAGAATCTTAAGACCCATGGATTTATATGTCGCCATAAGGAAATCCAGCGTGTGTACAGCGGCCTAAACGCAGCAGTGAAAATCCGATAAATCCCATTATCAAAATAAATTTCACAAACAAAACAAAATGACAGTGAAATAGAGAGCAATTCTTAAATAATTCATTCAGGGCTTGTGATGCAACCTGGATTTACCACATCTACACCCGGAGCTGGGTGAGACATAAGGCTGGACACTTCGGGCTGATAGCATTGGTGAGGTTCGGTGAGCAAACGCAGACCCTTTGAAGTCATACTGCATGGTAGCCATTCCATGGGTCCCAACTCTCCAGGTTTAAGGGATTCTTCCTTCAGCTAAAACATGCATGGGAAACCCAGAGTATGGTCCACCGTGTGATTGGGAAACGTTTTCAAATGCATCTCAGGTTTCGTCCCTGGTTCACCGTTCCAGACGCTTTACTAACACTCTCCCCACTTGGAGAGTCAGTGCCTTTAAACTCCTATTTGGCACAGTTTGCAATTTCTGCGCAGGATGAACAGGAATAGGGAGAACCAATGAGAGACTAGCTGTAGGTGTCTGCACGGGCAAATGGAACGCTCATTTCCCACCAGGAAGAGGGATTAACCAAAGGCTCAGCATGCCCTGCTGGAACCAGATTAGGGCCTGAAGCAATCCTGTGGTTTTGCGGCCAGCTCACAAGAAAGCGAGTTGAAGAAAGGAGCTCAGGGGCACTGTAATTCACAAACCTGCAGAGTTATGAATGACAGCTATCGTCCAAAAATGTATTGAAGTAAGTCTTTGAAGAGGACTTGAAAGCGGGGCAGAATTTCAGGAAAACGATTTCAGGGGGTAGACTGGAATTGCACTTAAAGCATAGGAAAAGAGGCAGAATGTCGACAATGATGCACTTGGCCAAAAAGGGCGTATGCGTTTTTTCCTGAATATATTCAGGAAAAAACGCATACGCCCTTTTTGGCCAACCAAGCAGGCGTGTCAAGGAAATCTGCACTACAATGAAGTCTCACAGCCCCCCGGTCCAAACGGCCATCTGAAACAAGTGTAAAATCCAGAAAGGCAGGACAGCTCATGGAAAGAGGGAGCCTTGTTATGCTGATGGGCGGGATGTAAATTGCCAACAGCCACTCTGGAGAAGTGTATGGTGTTTCCTGAAACACGTAGGAAACAAAGCAACACAGCCTATGGCACTTCCACTTATGGTCCTATAGCTTAGGGAAATTAAATTCAAAAACACACAGCCACCCCAAAGTTTGGGACCGGGAGGTAAATTGCCAACAGCCACTCTGGAGAAGTGTATGGTGTTTCCTGAAACACATAGGAAACAATGCAACACAGCCTATGGCACTTCCACTTATGGTCCTATAGCTTAGGGAATTTAAAATCAAAAACACACAGCCACCCCAAAGTTTGGGATGGCTCTGTTTACAAGAACCTCGCCTATGGTACAAGTTAAATATCCGAGAAAGCAAAAAATGGATAAAGAAGTTGTGGTACGTACGTACAATGGAATATCACTCAGCAATGAGGTCTACGTCATCAGGCCCGTAGCGGCATAATGAGTGCATTCACGTACGACGATTCTACGAGAAATAAGTCACACAGAAATAGAAACATCATAAGATATCACTAATACACGGAACGTAAACTTGGCTACACATGAACTGAATTACAAAACAGAACAGGGTCTCAAATTTAGAAAACCAACTTATGCATGCTTAAGGGGAAAGGTGAGTTGGGGTGCTGCATAAAACCAGAGATTGTAATTACCACAGATACCCTTCCATAAGCCAAATATATTAGAGTCAAGGCCTACTCCTTGCTCAACGAAATGGACTCCACACCACATATTCCACGCCTAGGAATATACCTGTCTAGTAAGAATCTTAAAACCCATGGATTTATATGTCTATGTAAGAGAATCAAGTGTGTGTACAGCGGCATAAACACAGCAGTGAAAATCCGATAAATCCAGTTATCAAAATAAATTACAAAAACAAAACACAATGACAGTGAAATAGAGAGCAATTCTTAAATAATTCATTCAGGGCTTGTGATGTAACCTGGATTTACCACATCTACACCAAGAGCTTGGTGAGACATAAGGCCGGACCCTTCGGGCTGATAGCATTGGTGAGGTTCGGTGAACAAATGCAGACCTTTTGAAGTCATACTGCATGGTACCCATTCCATGGATCCCAACTCTCCAGGTTTAAGGGATTCTTCCTTCAGGTAAAACATCCATGGGAAACACAGAGTATGGTCCACTGTGTGACCGGTAAACATTTTTAAATGCATCTCAGTTTTCGTCCCCTGCTACTCGGGTTCACCATTCCAGAAAATTTACTAACACTCTCCCAGCTTGGAGAGTCAGTGCCTTTAACCTCCTGTTTGGCACAGTCTGCAATTTCTGTGCAAGATGAACAGGACTAGGGAGAACCAATGAGAGACTAGCTGTAGGTATCTGCATGGGCAAATTTAACGCTCATTTCCCACTAGGAAGAAGAAATAACCAAAGGCTCAGCATGCCGTGCCGGAACCAGATTAGGGCCTGAAGCAATCCTGCGGTTTTGCGGCCAGCTCACAAGAGAGCGAGTTGAAGAAAGGAGCTCAGGGCCACTGCCATTCACAAATCTGCAGAGTTATAAATGACAGCTATCGTCCATGAATATCTGAAGGAAGGCTGCGAAGAGGACTTGAAAGCGGGGCAGAATTCCAGGAATACGATTTCAGGAGGTAAACGGGAAGTCCTTTGAAAGCATATTAAAAGAGGCAGAACCTCGACAATGATGCCCTTGGTCAAAATGGCATATGTGATTTTTCCAGGGCCCTTATTCAAGAGGGTAGGAGGCTCCCAGCATGCTTCAGTGGCCAACAGAGGCTCCACGTCACCAAGGCGACGTGAGCCAACCAGGCAGGAGTGACCTCACATCAGAGGGCCCACCTCACAGAAGGGTAAGGTACCCAGCCAGGATCAGACTCTCACCAGAGTGCCCACATCAGCAAGGGCTGGGAACCAGGCAGGACTGTCCTCACACCCGTGGGGCCACATCATCGAAAGTTGAGGTACCCAACACATGTTGTCTCAAACCAGAGGACCCACATCACCATGGGTCTCGGATCGAGTCAGGCAGGAGTAGCCTCACAACACAGGGCCAATAGAATAAAAAAGCTGAGGAATCCTGCAGTGGGAACCTCCCAGCAGGTGGCCCAGAGCACCGAGTCTATGCGATCCAGGCCGCAGTGAACTCACAGCAGAGGGCCCACATCATGAAACTGTGAGCAACCCAGCCGTTGGGACCTCAGAGCAGAAGGCCCACATTCCCATGGGGTTGGGAACATGGCACGAGTGTCCTCACACCACTTAGCATGTATCAGAAAATGTGGGTACCCTGCAGTTAGGGCCTGACGCCAGAGGGCCCTCATCACCGTTTGGAGGAGGCTCCCAGCAGGCTCCAACTGACACAAGAGGGCCGACGTTGCCAAGGCGGGGTGTGCCAGCCAGGCAGGAGTGACCTCACAGCAGAGGGCCCACCTCACAGAAGGGTGAGGAACCCAGCCAGGATCACACTCTCACCAGAGGACACACATCACCATGGGGCCTGGAGTGAAGCAGGCAGGAGGAGTCTCAAAACAGAGGGCCCATGGAAGAAAAAAGGTGAGGAATCCCGCAGTTGGAACCTCCCTGCAGTCGGCCAGCAGCAGCGAGGCTATGGGATCCAGGCCGGAGTGAACTCACACCAGAGGGCCCTCATCATGAAACTGAGCAACCCACCTTTGGGACTTCAGAGCAGAAGGCCCACATTCCCATGGTGTTGGGAACCTGGCAGGAGTGTACTCGCACCACAGGGTGCACATCAGAAAATTTGGGGAGCTCAGGAGTTAGGGCCTGACACCAGAGGTCCCTCATTACCGAGGGGAGGAGACTCCCAGCAGGCACCAACTCCCAACTGAGGGCCCATGTCGCCAAGGTGACGTGTGCCAGTCAGGCAGGAGTGACCTCACAGCAGAGGGCCTACCTCACAGAAGGGTGAGGAACCCAGCCAGGATAAGACTCTCACCAGAGAACCCACATCACCAAGGGGATCGGAACAAGGCAGGAGTGTCCTCACACCAGTGGGGCCCATTATAGAAAGGTCAGGAACCCAGCACATGTGGCCTAAACCAGAGGACCCACATTTCCAAGGTGCTCCGAGTGAGGCAGGCAGGAGTAGCCTAACAACACAGGGCCCACAGAATAAAAAATGTGAGGAATCCAGCAGTTTGAACCTCCCAGCAGGTGGCCCAGAGCACGGAGTCTATGGGATCCAGGCCACAGTGAACTCACAGCAGAGGGCCCACATCATGAAACTGAGCAACCCAGCCGGTGGGACCCCAAAGCAGAAGGCCCACATCCCCATGTGGATGGGAACCTTGCAGGAGTGTCCTCACACAACTTAGAACATATCAGAAAATGTGGGAACCCAGCAGTTAGAGCCTGGCGCCAGAGGGCCCTCATCACCGAGGAGAGGAGGCTACCAGCAGGCTCCAAATGCCACCAGAGGGCCGACGTCACCAAGGCAATGGGAGCAAGCCAGGCAGGAGTTACCTCACAGCAGAGGGTCCACCTCACAGAAGTGTGAGGAACCCAACCAGGATCAGACTCTAACCAGAGAGCCCACACCACCAAGGGGATGGAAACCAGGCAGGAGTGTCCTCACACCAGTGGGGCCACATCAGCCAAAGGTGAGGAACACAGCACATGTGGCCTCAAACAACGGGACACACATCACGAAAGGGCTGGGAGTGAGGCATGCAGGAGGAGACTCACAACAGAGGGCCCATAGAATAAAAAAGGTGAGGAACCCCGCAGTTGGAAGCTCCAAGCAGGTGGCCTAGAGCACCGAGGCTATGGGATCCATGCCGGAGTGAACTCACAGTAGATGGCCCACATTCTGACACTGTGAGCAACCCAGCCATTGGGACCTCAGAGCAGAAAGCCCACATCCCCATGGGGATGGGACCCTGGCAGGAGTGTACTCGCATGACAGGCCGCACATCAGAAAATTTTGGGAGCCCATGATTTAGGGCCTGACGCCAGAGGGTCCTCATTACCGAGGGGAGGAGACTCCCAGCAGGCACCAACTCCCAACTGAGGGCGCACATCGCCAAGGTGACGTGTGACAGCCAGGCAGGAGTGACCTCACAGCAGAGGGCCCACCTCCCAGAAGTGTGAGGAATCCAGCCAGGATCAGACTCTCACCAGAGGGCCCCCATCACCAAGGGGGTGGGAACCAGGCAGGAGTGTCCTCACACCAGTGGGGCCACATCAATAAAGGTGAGGATACCGGCACAGGTGGCCTCAAACCAGAGGACCTACATCACAAAGGGGCTCGGAGTGAGTTAGGAAGGAGGAGCATGAAAACACAGGACCCAAAGAATAGAAAAGGTAAGGAATCCAGCAGTAGGAACCTCCCAGCAGGCGGCTCAGAGCACAGAGTCTATGGGATCTAGGCCTGAGTGAACTAACACCAGAGAGCCAACATCATGAAACGGTGAACAACACAGGTGTTGGGACCTTAGAGCAAAAGGCCCACATGCCCATGGGGATGGGAACCTGGCAGGAGTGCCCTCGCACCACTTAGCACGTATCAGAAAATGTGGGAACCCAGCAGTTAGGGCCTGATGCCAGAGGGCCTCATCACTGAGGGGAGGAGGCTCCCAGCAGGCTCCAACTGCCACCAGAGGGCCGATGTCGCCAAGGCGGGGTGTGCCAGCCAGGCAAAAATGACCTCAGAGAAGAGGGCCCACCTCACAGAAGTGTGAGGAACCCAACCAGGATCAGACTCTCGCCGGAGGGACCACATCACCAAGGGGATGGGAAGCAGGCAGGAGTGTCCTCACACCAGTGGGGCCACATCATCAAAAGATGAGGAACCCATCACATGTGGCCTCAAACCAGAGGACACACATCACCAAGGGGCTGGGAGTGAGGCAGGTGTCTGGAGGGGCACATTTAACTCTAATTTCCCACCAGGAAGAGGAATTAACCAAAGGCTCAGAGTGCCGTGCCACACCCTGATTACGGCCTGAAGCAAACCTGCGGTTTTGTGGCCAGCTTTCAAGAAAGCGAGTTAAGAAAGGAAATCACGGGCACTGTAATTCACAAACCTGCAGAGTTATAAATGACAGCTATTGGCAAAAATATATTGAAGTAAGTCTACAAAGAGGTCTTGAAAACGAGGCAGAATTGCAGGAATCATATATCAGGAGGTAGATTGGAATTGCGTTTAAAGCATGTGAAAAGCGGCAGATCTTTGACAGTGATGCACTTGGACAAAAAGTGCGTATACATTTTTTCCTGAATATATTCAGAAAAAACGCATATGCCCTTCTTGTCCAACCAAGCACTCGAGCAATGGAAATCCGCACTACAATGAAGTCTCATTTCCCATTCGTTAAAAGGGCCATCTGAGAAAAGTGTAAAAACCAGAAACACAGGACAGGCCATGGAGAACAGGGAGCCTTGTTATGCTGATTGGCGGGATGTAAACTGCCAACAGACACTCTGGAGATGTTTATGGTGTATCCTGAAACATCTGAAAAACAAAGCTACAGAGCCTAGGGCACTTCCACTTTTGGCCCTATAGCTTAGGAAATTTAAAATCAACGAGACACAGCCAACACAAAATTTAGGGCTGCTGTGTTTACAAGAACCTCGAGTGCAGTACAAATTAAATATCCCAGAAAGAAAAAAATGGATAAAGAAGTTGTGCTACCTACGTACAACGGAATATCACTCAGCAATGAAATCAATGTCATCAGGCCTGTAGCAGCAAATTGAGTGGATTTAGGTATGATGATTCTAAGAGAAATATGTCACACACAGAAAGATAATTATCATAAGATATCACTAATAGAGGGAGTGTAAACTTGGCTACACATAAACTAAATTACAAAACCGAACAGAGTCTCACATTTAGATAAAAAACGCATGCTTCCTTAAGGGGAAAGTTGAGTTAGGGTGCTGTATAAAACCAGAGATTGAAATTAGCACACATACCGTTCCATAAGCCAAATATGTAATAGACAAGACCTACTCTTTGCTCAACGAAATAGACTCCTCCATGGTGTATCACCTCACACCTGTTAGAACGGGCATCATCAGAAAATCTACAAACAACAAATGTTGGAATGGGTGTGGAGATAAGGAACCCTCTTCCACTATTGTTGGGAATGTAAATTGATACAGTCACTGTGGAGAACATTATGGAGTTTCTTATAAAACTAAGAATAGAATTACCATATGATACAGCAATCCCAGTACTAGGCATATACCCAGACAAAACCATAAATCAAAAAGAGACATTCACCGCAATGTTCATTGCATCACTATTTACAATATCCAGGTAATGGAAGCAACCTAAATGCCCACAGACAGACGAATGCATAAAGATGTGGTACAAGTATAAAATGGAATATTACCAAGCCATAAAAAGGAATGAAATTGGGTCATTTTTAGAGACGTTGATGGATCTAGAGACTGTCATACAGAGTGAAGTAAGTCAGAAAGAGAAAAACAAATCTTGTATATTAATGCATATATGTGGAACCTAGAAAAATTGTACAGATGAACCGTTTTGCAAGGCAAAAATACAGCAACAGATGTAGACAACAAACGTATGGACACCAAGGGGGGAAAGCTGTTGGGGGTAGTGGTGGGAGGAGTTGAGATATTGGGATTGGCATGTATACATTTATATGTATAAAAGAGATAACCAAAAAGAACCTGCTTTATAAAAAAATAAAATAAAATTCAAAGTTAAAAAAATAAAATTAAAAAAATTAAAACAGAAAAAATATTCTTCCCTTCACATACATGTATTTATATGAATAAATTATTTCCATGCTTATATCTGTAAATACAAAAAAGAGGAATAAAATCTACCTTGAACCAAAAATGAAAAAAAGAAAAAAAAACAGAACCCACAAGTTACACAGAGGAAACCGTATCAGGGCACTTGCTCCAGTTGTAAACAATTCTGAAGTTGGTCAGTGGTGGGGAATCATCTCCCATTCAGCCAGCAGGCCCCACGCAACAAGCGTCCTCATTGCAAAGCTGGGGGACCGTGCCAAGGCATCTGTGAGTAAATGTGGGCCGAGCCCCAGGCCAGTTGCTGCTGAAATGTTCCCACCCTTCCCAGGTAAAACACCTGAATATGTACAAGGACTTGAAAGCCTAGAGGAAGGGCCATGGAGCCACATGAGTGACAGCATGCCAGCCGACTTGGTGCCTGCAGGCCAGCCAGGATGGTCCTGGCCCTGGGTACTCTTCTGGAAGCTTTCCATTTCCCTGCCTGAGATACCCCTGCTGTCCCGGCCCCCACTGCTTTCTTCCTTCCTCACCTCTGCCCAGGGAGAAATTCCAGAGGCAGGTATGGGTGACACATCCTCTTCTTTAGCAGGTGGCATCTTGGCAACTGCTGCAGGAAGTCCAGCAGAGCCCCACTCACACTGGGCCACCCACAAAGCCGTGGCCTCTCACTCCCTCCCACCAGCCCAGCCCCGAGACTGCTGACTGGGCAGAGAAAATGGCGTCAGGCACAGCTGCAGGGGCTCTTGCTGCCTGGAGTGGTGTTTATATTGATCTCAACCCAGGCACACCTGGGGAGGACTGGCCGGCATGGTCAGGCTTCCCAGGCCAGCCAATAATCACACCTCAGGGGCTCACAGTTGCAGAAAATGGAACTTTCTGAATCGGCCAGGTCCAAGGAACAGGTGTGGGCTCCTGAGAGTCAGGATAGACAAGGGGCTGCAGCTCTGGCTTGTTTTCTAATTATATTATCTGGCCCATGAGTGGGAGACAACTTCAAGAAAACCCTCTCCTAATGAGAGGAACCCGGGAGTCAGGGAGAGGAGGGGTGGGTGGTGGGTGGAAACAGAGGCCTGGTGCCCCGGGTGCAGTGGAAGTCTCTGGAAGACCAGGTGGAGGGAGGCCACACAGAGTGATGCCCAGGGTCACAGACCTGTCGGAGCTGCTTTTTGTTAGTTCAAGTCCTGCTCTGAGGTGCTCTGTGTCAGATCTGAGTGACAGGTGAGCTGGGAGTGCTCTGCAATGAGGGTGATGTGCACGGTTCCTGTGTGCCCAGCCCTGCCAGGGTAACTGCAAGGGTAGCTCTGTATCCTGGGAGGGGCCTGACCACGAGAGCCCCGTGGCCTGGGGTAGGGGTAGGGTACCTGCGCAGGTGATCTCCATATCCTGGGACTGGCCTGATCTCGAGAGCCCCATGGGCTGCTGGAGTCCTGGTAAAGGATGTCAGGACAGTCAGTGAAGCCACCGAGGATATACCTCCAGTACTTCCTAAATCCTACACCCTGCTGGTCATTCTACCAACCACCAGGACATGGTATTCTGTATTAGTCTTCAATGATGCCTTCTTTTGTATTCCATTAGTGTCAGAGTCACAAGAAATTTTGGCTTGTGAGTGGCAGGACTCAACATACAACTAAAACAATACTTCTGGGCCGTGTTGCCCCAAGGGTTCAAAAATTCCCACACCATCTTTGGGGAAAGCTCAGCTAAAGACCTAAAAGTTCTACCACTGGAAAAGGAAACACTCCTTCAATATGCAGACGACATTCTGATCGCCAGCCCTACTAAGGAGACCTCTGAACTACCAAGCCAATAAAGGATACAAGTTGTCCAAGAAAAAGCTCAAATATCACAGACTACGGCGACCTGCCTGGGCTTCATTCTCACAGAAGGTCGGAGAAGCCCATCCCAGGAAAGGGAAGAAACAATTTACAGCCTTACCCATATCTAAAACTAGAAGACAGCTTAGGGGTTCCTGGGGAGGCCAGGGTTTGCTGCTTCTGGATCCCTAACTACAGTCTACTAGCTGGGCCTCTATATGAAACACTGAAAGGAAAAGATGATGATCCTTTTGAATAGAATCCAGAAGTGGTCTTTCAAGAATGGAAAGAGCAGTCAATTCAGACCCTTGCCCTGGAACTCCCTAATTTAGCTAAACCCTTTGATCTTTACATTCCTGGTGAAAAGTGAATCGCCATTGGAGTATTAGTGCAAAAACTGGGACCACTTGAAATGGAACAATGCAAGAATGCCATCCAGGTAGGATAAACTACAGTCACCAAGGGGCTTGGTCCACTGCCACATCTGGCCAAGATACTGGCGGTATCTAAAAACCTGGAAATCAGCAGCCCAAAAGGCCACCTCCCTCCTAAGGGAAAAGGACCCCGCGTGGTGATCCTAACCCCCAACCATGCCCTGAAGTTGCAGGGTTTGCTCCGTGGGCACACTGACCTCGAGTGAGGAGGCCCTCCAACTCCAACCTCCAGAGAGATAACCGGGGTAAAGGGGCACCATGACGACTCATGTGACCATCACTTGACCTGGAGTTTCTCTCATAAAACAACAAGAGTGTGTCCCAAAAGAGTAGACTACTGCTTGCAGGACTTACTGCACCCAGAGCGGACCTAATAATCTTGGCGGGGGAACCGTATATCACGCTGTCACCATAGAAAGGACTACAGACACTGTGATAATGGTGGCCAATAAGACCGGCTGGACTCCTGTTTACTTCAAAAGGCTGTTGACTCAGTGGCCATCATGGTCCTTCATCACCAGTGACCCTGGATTGTCTGGGAGTTGAGCGGACAGGGTCCTGACACCTGGTGCTGTTTTTACGTTAATTCAGGGGCCTAATTGAAGAGAGCGCAGACTACTGGTCAGAGCATCTAGGCTGGCAGAAACGGTCAGCCTAAGGTGGCCGAACAAATGCGGGGCGGGGTGAAACTGGACCTCACAGCGTCACTGCACATCTACTTCCTGGACCCTTAAAGGTCATTAGAATCTATAACACTTCCAATACTGGTGCTCAGGCGGACGAGCAGGGAGGCAGGAGGCCTGGGGACAATCAACGTCACCTGGAGGCTGCTGGGGAGAAGTTCTGACCCTCGCCCACGGGTATGAGGGCTCCTAACTCAGCACTCAGCAGTTACAGAAGAAGGGTCTGCACCCTCAGCACTCCAAGAATGAGGAAGGGGACAAAAGGCAGAAGAGGGGTTTGTCCCAGGCAAAGCCCCTTAAAAATCCCTGGGAGATAAAAATAGAATCTGGGCAATAAAACAAAGTCTAACCTTTTTTATCCTTTGTGCTTTGTCTAATTTCACGTGCTCCTAGGTCCCGCATACAGAGGTTCCACACCCGGCACTTCAGACCAGATTTCCTAGTGCAGAATGGCTGGGTCGACACCTCAGCTCCTGGGGCACAGTGCACACTCCATGATATAGAGCCTGAGCTGCAGCCAACCGGGCCCTCAAGAGCTCCGCCCCCTCCCTCCCACTGACTCTGACAGGATCTCTACACAGCAGCCCAGCCCACAGCCCACGGGGTAGCACATGCTCTCACCTCTCCATTCTCTGATCAAAATATAAAGTTTCCTTTGCTTCTGAACCAAACTCAGTCTCGATCTGTTGGCTCCAATGACACTGGGCAGGGGGACACTTGTTGGGGTCCACTCTGGAGGATCAGTAACAGAAATTGGGAACATTGTAACTTCAATGAACAGATGTGTGAGCCAAACTGTAATTAACATAGAACAGTGTATAAGGCTCGGGTAAAATAAGATGTTTCTAACACTTCCATTTGATATTTCCATCACTTTATTATAAGCAAGTTCAGTGAAAAGGTTTGTCTTATTTGTCAGGTCAATATTAGAGAAACGAAGTGATTTCTTTCCAAGGATGTACATCTAATAATCTTGGTTAAAGCTTCAATCTTGTTTTAAATGCTTTTCCATTGAAAATGATACCTCTCTTTCAGCTCCCCCATTTCTGAGAAGTATAAAGTCTTATAATTTATTATTACCAAAGGGGAAAGGTGAGAGGAGGGATAAATTAACAGTTTGGGATTAACACATACACACTGCTATGTATAAAATCGATCATCAACAAGGAACTACTGTATAGCACAGGGAACTACACTCAATATTTTGCAATAACCTATAAGGGGAAATAATCTGAAAAAGAATAGATATTTTTATTGACATCATCTATCAATGACAGTTAAAAATGGAACCTAAGGGAAGCCGGTGGTGAGTGCTTCTGACCCTGAAGACTTCAATCATCTAAAGTTTGGACTCTGCCTACTTCCCAAGGCCCTTAATGAACATATGTGTAGCCGTAGCTTAAAAAATTCCCCAGTTTGGGTTGCGGAGAGACACTGATTTTGAAAAAGCCCTGGTGTTCTCCTCACATGAATGGGACCCTTCCTACGGCTAAAGCATGCCTGTCACACCCAGAGGATGGTATACCGTCTGATCGGGAAGAGTTTGGAAAAGGCATCTCATCTACTCATCTCCTGGTGCTCAGGTTCACCCCTCCAGCGTCTTTACTAACAGTCTCCCCACTTGGAGATGTCAGCACTGTCAACACCCTGTTGCATGCAGTTTGGAATTTGTCCAGAGGATGAAGCAGAAGGAGGAGGAACAATGAGAGACATGTTCTAGGTGTTCGGACAGGCACATGTCACTCTAATTTCCAATCAGGAAGACGAATTGACCAAAGGCTAGGGTTGCCCATGGAAACAGAATAGGGCTTGAGGAAATCCCGCTGCTTTGTGGCCAGTTCCCATAAACACAAGTTGAGAAATGGAGCTCAGTGGCACTAAATTCACAAAACTGCAGAGTTGAAAATATCTATCACTGAAAAATGTTCTGAGGAAAGTCAGAGAAAAGGACTTGTAAGCAACAGAGAATGGCAGGAAAGGGATTGGAAGAGGTAGAAAGGACTCGCCATTAAGCACAAGAAAAAGGGCTGAACATTGCCAACATTGCAGTTGGCCAAAAAGGGTGTATGCGTCTTTTTCTGTATATATTCAAGAAAAGGGCATACACTTTTTTAGCCAACCAAACAGGTGGGCACTGGAAATCAATACTACAAAACATATCACGTCACATCAGTCAAAAGAGCCGTCCTCATAAAGCATAAACACCAGAAATGCAGGACAGGGCAAGGAGAAAAGGGAGCCCTGTGAGGCTTATACTGGAAATGTATATTGCCAAAGGTCACTCTGGAGAAGTGTATTGTGTTTACTAAAGCATCTAAAAAATGAGCTACAGAGCACAGGGCACTTGCACTCATGGACGTATATCTTGGGAAAGACAAAAATCGAGAGGACACAGGCACCCCAATGTATACCGCCTCACTGTTTAAAATATCCTCGATTAGGATATAACTTAAATGTCTCTGCAGGGAAAAAATGGATACAGATGTGGTGCTTATGTAGAGTGGAATATGACTCAGCCTGGAAATCACTGCAATATGGCCACTTGTAACAACTCCAGAGGAGTTACATATGATCATTGAAAGTCACAGAATTCAAAAAGAAAAAGACATACTATATCACTAATACATGGAATGTAAACTTGGCTACACATGAACTGAATTACAAAACAGAACAGGGTCTCAAATATAGAAAACCAAATTAGTTTTGCTTAAGGTTAAAGGTGACTTGGGGTGCTGCATAAAACCAGAGATTGAAATTAGCACAGATACCTTTCCATAAGCCAAATATGTAATAGTCAAGACCTACTGCTTGCTCAACAAAATGGACTCAACACCCCATATTTAATGCCTAGGATTATACCTGACTAGTAAGAATCTTCAAACCCATGGGTTTATATGTCTCCGTAAGAGAATCAAGCGTGTGTACAGCGGCATGAACACAGCAGTGAAAATACGATAAATCCCATTATCAAAATAAATTACAGAAACAAAAAACACAATGACAGTGAAATAGAGAGCAATTCTTACATAATTCATTCACGGCCTGTGATGCAACCTGGATTTACCACATCTACACCCAGAGCTGAGTGAGACATAAGGCTGGACACCAGGCTGATAGCATTGGTGAGGTTCGGTGAGCAAATGCAGACCCCTTGAAGTACCCATTCCATGGGTCCCAACTCTCCAGGTTTAAGGGATTCTTCCTTCAGCTAAAACATGCATGGGAAACCCACAGTATGGTGCACCATGTGACTGAGAAACGTTTTCCTATGCATCTCAGGTTTCGTCCCCTTTTACATGGGTTCAACATTCCAGGCGCTTTACTAACACTCTCCCCCCTTGGAGAGTCAGTGCCTTTAACCTCCTGTTTGGCACAGTTTGCAATTTCTGCGCAAGATGAACAGGAATAGGGAGAACCAATGAGAGACTAGCTGTAGGTGTCTGCACGGGCAAATGTAATGCTCATTTCCCACCAGGAAGAGGAATTAACGAAAGGCTCAGCATGCCATGCTGGTACCAGATTAGGGCCTGAAGCAATCCTGCGGTTTTGGGGGCAGCTCACAAGAAAGCGAGTTGAAGAAAGGAGCTCAGGGGCACTGTAATTCACAAACCTGCAGAGTTATGAATGACAGCTATCGTCCAAAAATGTATTGAAGTAAGTCTTCGAAGAGGACTTGAAAGCGGGGCAGAATTTCAGGAAAACGATTTCATGGGGTAGACTGGAATTGCACTTAAAGCATAGGAAAAGAGGCAGAATGTCCACAATGATGCACTTGGCCAAAAAGGGCGTATGCTTTTTTTCCTGAATATATTCAGGAAAAAATGCATACGCCCTTTTTGGCCAACCAAGCAAGCGTGTAAAGGAAATCTGCACTACATTGAAGTCTCACTGCCCCCCGGTCAAAAGGGCCATCTGAAACAAGTGTAAAATCCAGAAAGGCAGGACAGGTCATGGAGAACAGGGAGCCTTGTTATGCTGATGGGCGGGATGTAAATTGCCAACTGCCACTGTGGAGAACTGTACCGTGTTCCCTGAAACACTTAGGAAACAACGCAACACAGCCTATGGCACTTCCACTTAGGGTCCTATAGCTTAGGGAAATTAAAATCAAAAACACACAGCCACCCCAAAGTTTGGGACGGCTCTGTTTACAAGAACCTCATGTACGGTACAAGTTAAAATCCGAGAAAGCAAAAAATGGATAAAGAAGTTGTGGTACGTACAATGGAATATCACTCAGCAATGAGATCTACGTCATCAGGCCCGTAGCGGCATAATGAGTGGATTCAGGTACGACGATTCTACGAGAAATAAGTAACACAGAAAAAGAAACATCGTAAGATATCACTAATACATGGAACGAAAACTTGGCTACACATGAACTGAATTACAAAACAGAACAGGGTCTCAAATTTAGAAAACCAACTTATGCTTGCTTATGGGGAAAGGTGAGTTTGGGTGCTGCATCAAACCAGAGATTGAAATTAGCACAGATACCGTTCCATAAGCCAAATATATAATAGACAAGACCTACTCCTTGCTCAACGAAATGGACTCAACACCCCATATTCAACGCTTGGGAATATACCTGACAAGTAAGAATCTTAAGACCCATGGATTTATATGTCTCCATAAGGAAATCAAGCGTGTGTACAGCGGCCTAAACGCAGCAGTGAAAATCCGATAAATCCCATTATCAAAATAAATTTCAAAAACAAAACACAATGACAGTGAAATAGAGAGCAATTCTTAAATTATTCATTCAGGGCTTGTGATGCAACCTGGATTTACCACATCTACACCCAGAGCTGGGTGAGACATAAGGCTGGACACTTCAGGCTGATAGCATTGGTGAGGTTCGGTGAGCAAACGCAGACCCTTTGAAGTCATACTGCATGGTAGCCATTCCATGGGTCCCAACTCTCCAGGTTTAAGGGATTCTTCCTTCAGCTAAAACATGCATGGGAAACCCAGAGTATGGTCCACCGTGTTTTTGGGAAACATTTTCAAATGCATCTCAGGTTTCGTCCCCTGGTACTCGGGTTCACTGTTCCAGACGCTTTACTAACACTCTCCCCACTTGGAGAGTCAGTGCCTTTAACCTCCTCTTTGGCACAGTTTGCAATTTCTGCGCAAGATGAACAGGAATAGGGAGAACCAATGAGAGACTAGCTGTAGGTGTCTGCACAGGTAAATGGAACGCTCATTTCCCACCAGGAAGAGGAATTAACCAAAGGCTCAGCGTGCCCTGCCGGAACCAGATTAGGGCCTGAAGCAATCCTGCTGTTCTGCGGCCAGCTCACAAGAAAGCGAGTTGAAGAAAGGAGCTCAGGGGCACTGTAATTCACAAACCTGCAGAGTTATGAATGACAGCTCTCGTCCAAAAATGTATTGAAGTAAGTCTTCGAAGAGGACTTGAAAGCGGGGCAGAATTTCAGGAAAACGATTTCAGGGGGTAGACTGGAATTGCACTTAAAGCATAGGAAAAGAGGCAGAATGTCGACAATGATGCACCTGGCCAAAAAGGGCGTATGCGTTTTTTCCTGAATATATTCTGGAAAAAACGCATACGCACTTTTTGGCCAACCAAGCAAGCGTGTCAAGGAAATCTGCACTACAATGAAGTCTCACTGCCGCCCGGGCCAAAGGGCCATCTGAAAAAACTGTAAAATCCAGAAAGGCTGCAGAGGTCATGGAGAACAGGGAGCCTTGTTATGCTGATGGGCGGGATGTAAATTGCCAACAGCCACTCTGGAGAAGTGTATGGTGTTTCCTGAAACACGTAGGAAACAAAGCAACACAGCCTATGGCACTTCCACTTAGGGTCCTATAGCTTAGGGAAATTAAAATCAAAAACACACAGCCACCCCAAAGTTTGGGACGGCTCTGTTTACAAGAACCTCGTCTATGGTAAAAGTTAAATATCTGCGAAAGCAAAATATGAATAAAGAAGTTGTGGTACGTACGTACAATGGAATATCACTCAGCGATGAGATCTACGTCATCAGTCCCGTAGCGCCATAAGGAGTGGATTCAGGTACGACGATTGTACGAGAAATAAGTCACACAGAAAAAGACGCATCATAAGATATCACTAATACACGGAACGTAAACGTGGCTACTCATGAACTGAATTACAAAACAGAACAGGGTCTCAAATTTAGAAAACCAACTTATGCTTGCTTATGGGGAAAGGTGAGTTAGGGTGCTGCATAAAACCAGAGATTGAAATTAGCACACATACTGTTCCATAAGCAAAATATATAATAGACAAGACCTACACCTGGCTCAAAGAAATGGACTCAACACCACATATTCAAAGCCGGGGAATATACCTGACAAGTAAGAATCTTAAGACCCATGGATTTATATGTCTCCATAAGGAAATCAAGCGTGTGTACAGCGGCCTAAACGCAGCAGTGAAAATCCGATAAATCCCATTATCAAAATAAATTTCACAAACAAAACACAATGACAGTGGAATAGAGAGCAATTCTTAAATAATTCATTCAGGGCTTGTGGTGCAACCTGGATTTACCACATCTACACCCAGAGCTGGGTGAGACATAAGGCTGGACACTTCGGGCTGATAGCATTGGTGAGGTTCGGTGAGCAAACGCAGACCCTTTGAAGTCATACTGCATGGTACTCATTCCATGGGTCCCAACTCTCCAGGTTTAAGGGATTCTTCCTTTAGCTAAAACATGCATGGGAAACCCAGAGTATGGTCCACCGTGTGATTGGGAAACGTTTTCAAATGCATCTCAGGTTTCGTCCCCTGGTACTCGGGTTCAGTGTTCCAGACGCTTTAGTAACACTCTCCCCACTTGGAGAGTCAGTGCCTTTAACCTCCTGTTTGGCACAGTTTGCAATTTCTGCGCAAGATCAACAGGAATAGGGAGAACCAATGAGAGACTAGCTGTAGGTGTCTACACAGGCAAAGGGAACGCTCATTTCCCACCAGGAAGAGGGATTAACCAAAGGCTCAGCGTGCCCTGCCGGAACCAGATTAGGGCCTGAAGCAATCATGCGGTTTTGCGGCCAGCTCACAAGAAAGCGAGTTGAAGAAAGGAGCTCAGGGGCACTGTAATTCAGGAACCTGCAGAGTTATGAATGACAGCTATCGTCCAAAAATGTATTGAAGTAAGTCTTCGAAGAGGACTTGAAAACGGGGCAGAATTTCAGGAAAACGATTTAAGGGGGTAGACTGGAATTGCACTTAAAGCATAGGAAAAGAGGCAGAATGTCCACAATGATGCACTTGGCCATAAAGTGCGTATGGGTTTTTTCCTGAATATATTCAGGAAAAAACGCATACGCCCTTTCTGGCCAACCAAGCAAGCGTGTAAAGGAAATCTGCACTACAATGAAGTCTCACTGCCCCCCGGTCAAAAGGGCCATCTGAAAAAAGTGTAAAATCCAGAAAGGCAGGACAGGTCATGGAGAACAGGGAGTCTTGTTATGCTGATGGGCGGGATGTAAATTGCCAACAGCCACTCTGGAGAAGTGTATGGTGTTTCCTGAAACACGTAGGAAACAAAGCAACACAGCCTATGGCACTTCCACTTATGGTCCAATAGCTTAGGGAAATTAAAATCAAAAACACACAGCCCCCCCAAAGTTTGGGATGGCTCTGTTTACAAGAACCTCGTCTACAGTACAAGGTAAATATCGGAGAAAGCAAAAAATGGATAAAGAAGTTGTGGTACGCACGTACAATGGAATATCACTCAGCAATGAAATCGACGTCATCAGGCCTGTAGCGGCATAATGAGTGGATTCAGGTACGATGAATCTACGAGAAATAAGTCCCAGAGAAAAAGAAACATCATAAGATATCACTAATACACGGAACGTAAACTTGGCTACACATGAACTGAATTAGAAAACAGAACAGGGTCTCAAAATTAGAAAACCTACTTATGCTTGCTTAAGGGGAAAGGTGAGTTGGGGTGCTGCATAAAACAAGAGATTGAAATTAGCACAGATACCATTCCATAAGCCAAATATATAATAGACAAGACCTACTCCTTGCTCAACGAAATGGACTCAACACCCCATATTCAACGCCTGGGATTACACCTGACAAGTAAGAATCTTAAAACCCATGGATTTATATGTCTCCCGGAGGAAATCAAGCATGTGAACAGAGGCCTAAATGCAGCAGTGAAAATCCGATAAATCCCATTATCAAAATAAATTTCAAAAACAAAACACAATGACAGTAAAATAGAGAGCAATTCTTAAATAATTCATTCAGGGCATGTGATGCAACCTGGATTTACCACATCTACACCCAGAAGTGGGTGAGACATAAGGCTAGACACTTCGGGCTGATAGCATTGGTGAGGTACGGTGAGCAAACGCAGACCCTTTGAAGTCATACTGCATGGTACCCATTCCATGGGTCCCAACTCTCCAGGTTTAAGGGATTCTTCCTTCAGCTGAAACATGCATGGGAAACCCAGAGTATGGTCCACCGTGTGATTGGGAAACGTTTTCAAATGCATCTCAGGTTTCGACCCCTGGTACTCGGGTTCACCGTTCCAGGCGCTTTACTAACACTCTCCCCACTTGGAGAGTCAGTGCCTTTAACTTCCTGTTTGGCACAGTTTGCAATTTCTGCGCAAGATGAACAGGAATTGGGAGAACCAATGAGAGACTAGCTGTAGGTGTCTGCACGGGCAAATGGAACGCTCATTTCCCACCAGGAAGAGGAATTAACCAAAGGCTCAGCGTGCCCTGCTGGAACCAGATTAGGGCCTAAAGCAATCCAGCAGTTTTGCGGCCAGCTCACAAGAAAGCGAGTTGAAGAATGGAGCTCAGGGGCACTGTAATTCACAAACCTGCAGAGTTATGAATGACAGCTATCGTCCAAAAATGTACTGAAGTAAGTCTTCGAAGTGGACTTGAAAGCGGGGCAGAATTTCAGGAAAACGATTTCAGGGGGTAGACTGGAATTGCACTTAAAGCATAGGAAAAGACTCCGAATGTCGACAATGATGCACTTGGCCAAAAAGGGCGTATGCGTTTTTTCCTGAATATATTCAGGAGAAAACTCATACGCCCTTTTTGGCCAACCAAGCAAGCGTGTCAAGGAAATCTGCACTACAATGAAGTCTCACTGCCCCCCTGTCAAAAAGGCCATCTGAAACAAGTGTAAAATCCAGAAAGGCAGGACAGGTCATGGAGAACAGGGAGCCTTGTTATGCTGATGGGCGGGATGTAAATTGTCAACAGCCACTGTGGAAAAGTGTATGGTGTTTCCTGAAACACGTAGGAAACAAAGCAACACAGCCTATGGCACTTCCACTTAGGGTCCTATAGCTTAGGGAAATTAAAATCAAAAACACACAGCCACCCCAAAGTTTGGGACGGCTCTGTTTACAAGAACCTCGTCTACGGTACAAGTCAAATATCCGAGAAAGCAAAAAATGGATAAAGAAGTTGTGGTACGTACGTACAATGGAATATCACTCAGCCATGAGAACTACGTCATCTGGCCCATAGCGGCATAATGAGTGCATTAAGGTACGACGATTCTACGAGAAATAAGTCACACAGAAAAAGAAACATCATAAGATATCACTAATACACGGAATGTAAACTTGGCTACACATGAACTGAATTACAAAACAGAACAGGGTCTCAAATTTAGAAAACCAACTTATGCTTGCTTATGGGGAAAGGTGAGTTTTTGGTGCTGCATCAAACCAGAGATTGAATTTAGCACAGATACCATTCCATAAGCCAAATATATAATAGACAAGACCTACTCCTTGCTCAACGAAATGGACTCAACACCCCATATTCAACGCCTGGGAATATACCTGACAAGTAAGAATCTTAAGACCCATGGATTTATATGTCTCCATAAGGAAATCAAGCGTGTGTACAGCGGCCTAAACGCAGCAGTGAAAATCCGATAAATCCCATTATCTAAATAAATTTCACAAACAAAACACAATGACAGTGAAATAGAGAGCAATTCTTAAATAATTCATTCAGGGCTTGTGATGCAACCTGGATTTACCACATCTACACCCAGAGCTCGGTGAGACATAAGGCTGGACACTTCGGGCTGATAGCATTGGTGAGGTTCGGTGAGCAAACGCAGACCCTTTGAAGTCATACTGCATGGTAGCCATTCCATGGGTCCCAACTCTCCAGGTTTAAGGGATTCTTCCTTCAGCTAAAACATGCATGGGAAACCCAGAGTATGGTCCACCGTGTGATTGGGAAACGTTTTCAAATGCATCTCAGGTTTCGTCCCTGGTTCACCGTTCCAGATGCTTTACTAACACTCTCCCCACTTGGAGAGTCAGTGCCTTTAACCTCCTGTTTGGCACAGTTTGCAATTTCTGCGCAAGATGAACAGGAATAGGGAGAACCAATGAGAGACTAGCTGTAGGTGTCTGCACAGGTAAATGGAACGCTCATTTCCCACCAGGAAGAGGAATTAACCAAAGGCTCAGCGTGCCCTGCCGGAACCAGATTAGGGCCTGAAGCAATCCTGCTGTTCTGCGGCCAGCTCACAAGAAAGCGAGTTGAAGAAAGGAGCTCAGGGGCACTGTAATTCACAAACCTGCAGAGTTATGAATGACAGCTCTCGTCCAAAAATGTATTGAAGTAAGTCTTCGAAGAGGACTTGAAAGCGGGGCAGAATTTCAGGAAAACGATTTCAGGGGGTAGACTGGAATTGCACTTAAAGCATAGGAAAAGAGGCAGAATGTCGACAATGATGCACCTGGCCAAAAAGGGCGTATGCGTTTTTTCCTGAATATATTCTGGAAAAAACGCATACGCACTTTTTGGCCAACCAAGCAAGCGTGTCAAGGAAATCTGCACTACAATGAAGTCTCACTGCCGCCCGGGCCAAAGGGCCATCTGAAAAAACTGTAAAATCCAGAAAGGCTGGAGAGGTCATGGAGAACAGGGAGCCTTGTTATGCTGATGGGCGGGATGTAAATTGCCAACAGCCACTCTGGAGAAGTGTATGGTGTTTCCTGAAACACGTAGGAAACAAAGCAACACAGCCTATGGCACTTCCACTTAGGGTCCTATAGCTTAGGGAAATTAAAATCAAAAACACACAGCCACCCCAAAGTTTGGGACGGCTCTGTTTACAAGAACCTCGTCTATGGTACAAGTTAAATATCTGCGAAAGCAAAATATGAATAAAGAAGTTGTGGTACGTACGTACAATGGAATATCACTCAGCGATGAGATCTACGTCATCAGTCCCGTAGCGCCATAAGGAGTGGATTCAGGTACGACGATTGTACGAGAAATAAGTCACACAGAAAAAGACGCATCATAAGATATCACTAATACACGGAACGTAAACGTGGCTACTCATGAACTGAATTACAAAACAGAACAGGGTCTCAAATTTAGAAAACCAACTTATGCTTGCTTATGCGGAAAGGTGAGTTAGGGTGCTGCATAAAACCAGAGATTGAAATTAGCACACATACTGTTCCATAAGCAAAATATATAATAGACAAGACCTACACCTGGCTCAAAGAAATGGACTCAACACCACATATTCAAAGCCGGGGAATATACCTGACAAGTAAGAATCTTAAGACCCATGGATTTATATGTCTCCATAAGGAAATCAAGCGTGTGTACAGCGGCCTAAACGCAGCAGTGAAAATCCGATAAATCCCATTATCAAAATAAATTTCACAAACAAAACACAATGACAGTGGAATAGAGAGCAATTCTTAAATAATTCATTCAGGGCTTGTGGTGCAACCTGGATTTACCACATCTACACCCAGAGCTGGGTGAGACATAAGGCTGGACACTTCGGGCTGATAGCATTGGTGAGGTTCGGTGAGCAAACGCAGACCCTTTGAAGTCATACTGCATGGTACTCATTCCATGGGTCCCAACTCTCCAGGTTTAAGGGATTCTTCCTTCAGCTAAAACATGCATGGGAAACCCAGAGTATGGTCCACCGTGTGATTGGGAAACGTTTTCAAATGCATCTCAGGTTTCGTCCCCTGGTACTCGGGTTCAGTGTTCCAGACGCTTTAGTAACACTCTCCCCACTTGGAGAGTCAGTGCCTTTAACCTCCTGTTTGGCACAGTTTGCAATTTCTGCGCAAGATCAACAGGAATAGGGAGAACCAATGAGAGACTAGCTGTAGGTGTCTACACAGGCAAAGGGAACGCTCATTTCCCACCAGGAAGAGGGATTAACCAAAGGCTCAGCGTGCCCTGCCGGAACCAGATTAGGGCCTGAAGCAATCATGCGGTTTTGCGGCCAGCTCACAAGAAAGCGAGTTGAAGAAAGGAGCTCAGGGGCACTGTAATTCAGGAACCTGCAGAGTTATGAATGACAGCTATCGTCCAAAAATGTATTGAAGTAAGTCTTCGAAGAGGACTTGAAAGCGGGGCAGAATTTCAGGAAAACGATTTAAGGGGGTAGACTGGAATTGCACTTAAAGCATAGGAAAAGAGGCAGAATGTCCACAATGATGCACTTGGCCATAAAGTGCGTATGGGTTTTTTCCTGAATATATTCAGGAAAAAACGCATACGCCCTTTCTGGCCAACCAAGCAAGCGTGTAAAGGAAATCTGCACTACAATGAAGTCTCACTGCCCCCCGGTCCAAACGGCCATCTGAAACAAGTGTAAAATCCAGAAAGGCAGGACAGCTCATGGAAAGAGGGAGCCTTCTTATGCTGATGGGCGGGATATAAATTGCCAACAGCCACTCTGGAGAAGTGTATGGTGTTTCCTGAAACACGTAGGAAACAAAGCAACACAGCCTATGGCACTTCCACTTAGGGTCCTATAGCTTAGGGAAATTAAAATCAAAAACACACAGCCACCCCAAAGTTTGGGACGGCTCTGTTTACAAGAACCTCGTCTACGGTACAAGTTAAATATCCGAGAAAGCAAAAAATGGATAAAGAAGTTGTGGTACGTACGTACAATGGAATATCACTCAGCAATGAGATCTACGTCATCAGGCCCGTAGCGGCATAATGAGTGCATTCAGGTACGACGATTCTACGAGAAATAAGCCACACAGAAAAAGAAACATCATAAGATATCCCTAATACACGGAACGTAAACTTGGCTACACATGAACTGAATTACAAAACAGAACAGGGTCTCAAATTTAGAAAACCAACTTATGCTTGCTTATGGGGAAAGGTGAGTTGGGGTGCTGCATCAAACCAGAGATTGAAATTAGCACAGATACCGTTCCATAAGCCAAATATATAATAGACAAGACCTACTCCTTGCTCAACGAAATGGACTCAACACCCCATATTCAACGCCTGGGAATATACCTGACAAATAAGAATCTTAAGACCCATGGATTTATATCTCTCCATAAGGAAATCAAGCGTGTGTACAGCGGACTAAACGCAGCAGTGAAAATCTGATAAATCCCATTATCAAAATAAATTTCAAAAACAAAACACAATGACAGTAAAATAGAGAGCAATTCTTAAATAATTCATTCAGGGCATGTGATGCAACCTGGATTTACCACATCTACACCCAGAGCTGGGTGAGACATAAGGCTAGACACTTCGGGCTGATAGCATTGGTGAGGTACGGTGAGCAAACGCAGACCCTTTGAAGTCATACTGCATGGTACCCATTCCATGGGTCCCAACTCTCCAGGTTTAAGGGATTCTTCCTTCAGCTGAAACATGCATGGGAAACCCAGAGTATGGTCCACCGTGTGATTGGGAAACGTTTTCAAATGCATCTCAGGTTTCGACCCCTGGTACTCGGGTTCACCGTTCCAGGCGCTTTACTAACACTCTCCCCACTTGGAGAGTCAGTGCCTTTAACTTCCTGTTTGCCACAGTTTGCAATTTCTGCGCAAGATGAACAGGAATAGGGAGAACCAATGAGAGACTAGCTGTAGGTGTCTGCACGGGCAAATGGAACGCTCATTTCCCACCAGGAAGAGGAATTAACCAAAGGCTCAGCGTGCCCTGCTGGAACCAGATTAGGGCCTAAAGCAATCCAGCAGTTTTGCGGCCAGCTCACAAGAAAGCGAGTTGAAGAATGGAGCTCAGGGGCACTGTAATTCACAAACCTGCAGAGTTATGAATGACAGCTATCGTCCAAAAATGTATTGAAGTAAGTCTTCGAAGTGGACTTGAAAGCGGGGCACAATTTCTGGAAAACGATTTCAGGGGGTAGACTGGAATTGCACTTAAAGCATAGGAAAAGACTCCGAATGTCGACAATGATGCACTTGGCCAAAAAGGGCGTATGCGTTTTCTCCTGAATATATTCAGGAGAAAACGCATATGCACTTTTTGGCCAACCAAGCAAGCGTGTCAAGGAAATCTGCACTACAATGAAGTCTCACTGCCCCCCTGTCAAAAAGGCCATCTGAAACAAGTGTAAAATCCAGAAAGGCAGGACAGGTCATGGAGAACAGGGA
The DNA here is from genome assembly GCF_059928025.1 of Delphinapterus leucas. Lineage (NCBI taxonomy): Eukaryota > Metazoa > Chordata > Mammalia > Artiodactyla > Monodontidae > Delphinapterus > Delphinapterus leucas. The sequence goes on from NW_028322244.1 coordinate 4,032,410, forward strand.
GCCTTGTTATGCTGATGGGCGGGATGTAAATTGCCAACAGCCACTGTGGAAAAGTGTATGGTGTTTCCTGAAACACGTAGGAAACAAAGCAACACAGCCTATGGCACTTCCACTTAGGGTCCTATAGTTTAGGGAAATTAAAATCAAAAACACACATCCACCCCAAAGTTTGGGACGGCTCTGTTTACAAGAACCTCGTCTACGGTACAAGTTAAATATCCGAGAAAGCAAAAAATGGATAAAGAAGTTGTGGTACGTACGTACAATGGAATATCACTCAGCCATGAGAACTACGTCATCTGGCCCGTAGCGGCATAATGAGTGCATTAAGGTACGACGATTCTACGAGAAATAAGTCACACAGAAAAAGAAATATCATAAGATATCACTAATACACGGAATGTAAACTTGGCTACACATGAACTGAATTACAAAACAGAACAGGGTCTCAAATTTAGAAAACCAACTTATGCTTGCTTATGGGGAAAGGTGAGTTTTTGGTGCTGCATCAAACCATTGATTGAATTTAGCACAGATACCATTCCATAAGCCAAATATATAATAGACAAGACCTACTCCTTGCTCAACGAAATGGACTCAACACCCCATATTCAACGCCTGGGAATATACCTGACAAGTAATAATCTTAAGACCCATGGATTTATATGTCTCCATAAGGAAATCAAGCGTGTGTACAGCGGCCTAAACGCAGCAGTGAAAATCCGATAAATCCCATTATCTAAATAAATTTCACAAACAAAACACAATGACAGTGAAATAGAGAGCAATTCTTAAATAATTCATTCAGGGCTTGTGATGCAACCTGGATTTACCACATCTACACCCAGAGCTCGGTGAGACATAAGGCTGGACACTTCGGGCTGATAGCATTGGTGAGGTTCGGTGAGCAAACGCAGACCCTTTGAAGTCATACTGCATGGTAGCCATTCCATGGGTCCCAACTCTCCAGGTTTAAGGGATTCTTCCTTCAGCTAAAACATGCATGGGAAACCCAGAGTATGGTCCACCGTGTGATTGGGAAACGTTTTCAAATGCATCTCAGGTTTCGTCCCTGGTTCACCGTTCCAGACGCTTTACTAACACTCTCCCCACTTGGAGAGTCAGTGCCTTTAACCTCCTGTTTGGCACAGTTTGCAATTTCTGCGCAAGATGAACAGGAATAGGGAGAACCAATGAGAGACTAGCTGTAGGTGTCTGCACGGGCAAATGGAACGCTCATTTCCCACCAGGAAGAGGGATTAACCAAAGGCTCAGCGTGCCCTGCTGGAACCAGATTAGGGCCTGAAGCAATCCTGCGGTTTTGCGGCCAGCTCACAAGAAAGCGAGTTGAAGAATGGAGCTCAGGGGCACTGTAATTCACAAACCTGCAGAGTTATGAATGACAGCTATCGTCCAAAAATGTATTGAAGTAAGTCTACGAAGAGGACTTGAAAGCGGGGCAGAATTTCTGGAAAACGATTTCAGGGGGTAGACTGGAATTGCACTTAAAGCATAGGAAAAGAGGCAGAATGTCGACAATGATGCACCTGGCCAAAAAGGGCGTATGCGTTTTTTCCTGAATATATTCAGGAAAAAACGCATACGCCCTTTTTGGCCAACCAAGCAAGCGTGTCAAGGAAATCTACACTACAATGAAGTCTCACTGCCCCCCGGTCCAAACGGCCATCTGAAACAAGTGTAAAATCCAGAAAGGCAGGACAGCTCATGGAAAGAGGGAGCCTTCTTATGCTGATGGGCGGGATGTAAATTGCCAACAGCCACTCTGGAGAAGTGTATGGTGTTTCCTGAAACACGTAGGAAACAAAGCAACACAGCCTATGGCACTTCCACTTAGGGTCCTATAGCTTAGGGAAATTAAAATCAAAAACACACAGCCACCCCAAAGTTTGGGACGGCTCTGTTTACAAGAACCTCGTCTACGGTACAAGTTAAATATCCGAGAAAGCAAAAAATGGATAAAGAAGTTGTGGTACGTACGTACAATGGAATATCACTCAGCAATGAGATCTACGTCATCAGGCCCGTAGCGGCATAATGAGTGCATTCAGGTACGACGATTCTACGAGAAATAAGCCACACAGAAAAAGAAACATCATAAGATATCCCTAATACACGGAACGTAAACTTGGCTACACATGAACTGAATTACAAAACAGAACAGGGTCTCAAATTTAGAAAACCAACTTATGCTTGCTTATGGGGAAAGGTGAGTTGGGGTGCTGCATCAAACCAGAGATTGAAATTAGCACAGATACCGTTCCATAAGCCAAATATATAATAGACAAGACCTACTCCTTGCTCAACGAAATGGACTCAACACCCCATATTCAACGCCTGGGAATATACCTGACAAATAAGAATCTTAAGACCCATGGATTTATATCTCTCCATAAGGAAATCAAGCGTGTGTACAGCGGACTAAACGCAGCAGTGAAAATCTGATAAATCCCATTATCAAAATAAATTTCAAAAACAAAACACAATGACAGTAAAATAGAGAGCAATTCTTAAATAATTCATTCAGGGCATGTGATGCAACCTGGATTTACCACATCTACACCCAGAGCTGGGTGAGACATAAGGCTAGACACTTCGGGCTGATAGCATTGGTGAGGTACGGTGAGCAAACGCAGACCCTTTGAAGTCATACTGCATGGTACCCATTCCATGGGTCCCAACTCTCCAGGTTTAAGGGATTCTTCCTTCAGCTGAAACATGCATGGGAAACCCAGAGTATGGTCCACCGTGTGATTGGGAAACGTTTTCAAATGCATCTCAGGTTTCGACCCCTGGTACTCGGGTTCACCGTTCCAGGCGCTTTACTAACACTCTCCCCACTTGGAGAGTCAGTGCCTTTAACTTCCTGTTTGCCACAGTTTGCAATTTCTGCGCAAGATGAACAGGAATAGGGAGAACCAATGAGAGACTAGCTGTAGGTGTCTGCACGGGCAAATGGAACGCTCATTTCCCACCAGGAAGAGGAATTAACCAAAGGCTCAGCGTGCCCTGCTGGAACCAGATTAGGGCCTAAAGCAATCCAGCAGTTTTGCGGCCAGCTCACAAGAAAGCGAGTTGAAGAATGGAGCTCAGGGGCACTGTAATTCACAAACCTGCAGAGTTATGAATGACAGCTATCGTCCAAAAATGTATTGAAGTAAGTCTTCGAAGTGGACTTGAAAGCGGGGCACAATTTCTGGAAAACGATTTCAGGGGGTAGACTGGAATTGCACTTAAAGCATAGGAAAAGACTCCGAATGTCGACAATGATGCACTTGGCCAAAAAGTGCGTATGCGTTTTTTCCTGAATATATTCAGGAGAAAACGCATACGCCCTTTTTGGCCAACCAAGCAAGCGTGTCAAGGAAATCTGCACTACAATGAAGTCTCACTGCCCCCCTGTCAAAAAGGCCATCTGAAACAAGTGTAAAATCCAGAAAGGCAGGACAGGTCATGGAGAACAGGGAGCCTTGTTATGCTGATGGGCGGGATGTAAATTGTCAACAGCCACTGTGGAAAAGTGTATGGTGTTTCCTGAAACACGTAGGAAACAAAGCAACACAGCCTATGGCACTTCCACTTAGGGTCCTATAGCTTAGGGAAATTAAAATCAAAAACACACAGCCACCCCAAAGTTTGGGACGGCTCTGTTTACAAGAACCTCGTCTACGGTACAAGTCAAATATCCGAGAAAGCAAAAAATGGATAAAGAAGTTGTGGTACGTACGTACAATGGAATATCACTCAGCCATGAGAACTACGTCATCTGGCCCGTAGCGGCATAATGAGTGCATTAAGGTACGACGATTCTACGAGAAATAAGTCACACAGAAAAAGAAACATCATAAGATATCACTAATACACGGAATGTAAACTTGGCTACACATGAACTGAATTACAAAACAGAACAGGGTCTCAAATTTAGAAAACCAACTTATGCTTGCTTATGGGGAAAGGTGAGTTTTTGGTGCTGCATCAAACCATTGATTGAATTTAGCACAGATACCATTCCATAAGCCAAATATATAATAGACAAGACCTACTCCTTGCTCAACGAAATGGACTCAACACCCCATATTCAACGCCTGGGAATATACCTGACAAGTAAGAATCTTAAGACCCATGGATTTATATGTCTCCATAAGGAAATCAAGCGTGTGTACAGCGGCCTAAACGCAGCAGTGAAAATCCGATAAATCCCATTATCAAAATAAATTTCACAAACAAAACACAATGACAGTGAAATAGAGAGCAATTCTTAAATAATTCATTCAGGGCTTGTGATGCAACCTGGATTTACCACATCTACACCCAGAGCTGGGTGAGACATAAGGCTGGACACTTCGGGCTGATAGCATTGGTGAGGTTCGGTGAGCAAACGCAGACCCTTTGAAGTCATACTGCATGGTAGCCATTCCATGGGTCCCAACTCTCCAGGTTTAAGGGATTCTTCCTTCAGCTAAAACATGCATGGGAAACCCAGAGTATGGTCCACCGTGTGATTGGGAAACGTTTTCAAATGCATCTCAGGTTTCGTCCCTGGTTCACCGTTCCAGACGCTTTACTAACACTCTCCCCACTTGGAGAGTCAGTGCCTTTAACCTCCTGTTTGGCACAGTTTCCAATTTCTGCGCAAGATGAACAGGAATAGGGAGAACCAATGAGAGACTAGCTGTAGGTGTCTGCACGGGCAAATGGAACGCTCATTTCCCACCAGGAAGAGGGATTAACCAAAGGCTCAGCGTGCCCTGCTGGAACCAGATTAGGGCCTGAAGAAATCCTGCGGTTTTGCGGCCAGCTCACAAGAAAGCGAGTTGAAGAAAGGAGCTCAGGGGCACTGTAATTCACAAACCTGCAGAGTTATGAATGACAGCTATCGTCCAAAAATATATTGAAGTAAGTCTACGAAGAGGACTTGAAAGCGGGGCAGAATTTCAGGAAAACGATTTCAGGGGGTAGACTGGAATTGCACTTAAAGCATAGGAAAAGAGGCAGAATGTCGACAATGATGCACCTGGCCAAAAAGGGCGTATGCGTTTTTTCCTGAATATATTCAGGAAAAAACGCATACGCCCTTTTTGGACAACCAAGCAAGCGTGTCAAGGAAATCTACACTACAATGAAGTCTCACTGCCCCCCGGTCCAAACGGCCATCTGAAACAAGTGTAAAATCCAGAAAGGCAGGACAGGTCATGGAAAGAGGGAGCCTTGTTATGCTGATGGGCGGGATGTAAATTGCCAACAGCCACTCTGGATAAGTGTATGGTGTTTCCTGAAACACGTAGGAAACAAAGCAACACAGCCTATGGCACTTCCACTTAGGGTCCTATAGTTTAGGGAAATTAAAATCAAAAACACACAGCTACCCCAAAGTTTGGGACGGCTCTGTTTACAAGAACCTCGTCTACGGTACAAGTTAAATATCCGAGAAAGCAAAAAATGGATAAAGAAGTTGTGGTACGTACGTACAATGGAATATCACTCAGCAATGAGATCTACGTCATCAGGCCCGTAGCGGCATAATGAGTGCATTCAGGTACGACGATTCTACGAGAAATAAGCCACACAGAAAAAGAAACATCATAAGATATCCCTAATACACGGAACGTAAACTTGGCTACACATGAACTGAATTACAAAACAGAACAGGGTCTCAAATTTAGAAAACCAACTTATGCTTGCTTATGGGGAAAGGTGAGTTGGGGTGCTGCATCAAACCAGAGATTGAAATTAGCACAGATACCGTTCCATAAGCCAAATATATAATAGACAAGACCTACTCCTTGCTCAACGAAATGGACTCAACACCCCATATTCAACACCTGGGAATATACCTGACAAGTAAGAATCTTAAGACCCATGGATATATATCTCTCCATAAGGAAATCAAGCGTGTGTACAGCGGACTAAACGCAGCAGTGAAAATCTGATAAATCCCATTATCAAAATAAATTTCAAAAACAAAACACAATGACAGTAAAATAGAGAGCAATTCTTAAATAATTCATTCAGGGCATGTGATGCAACCTGGATTTACCACATCTACACCCAGAGCTGGGTGAGACATAAGGCTAGACACTTCGGGCTGATAGCATTGGTGAGGTACGGTGAGCAAACGCAGACCCTTTGAAGTCATACTGCATGGTACCCTTTCCATGGGTCCCAACTCTCCAGGTTTAAGGGATTCTTCCTTCAGCTGAAACATGCATGGGAAACCCAGAGTATGGTCCACCGTGTGATTGGGAAACGTTTTCAAATGCATCTCAGGTTTCGACCCCTGGTACTCGGGTTCACCGTTCCAGGCGCTTTACTAACACTCTCCCCACTTGGAGAGTCAGTGCCTTTAACTTCCTGTTTGCCACAGTTTGCAATTTCTGCGCAAGATGAACAGGAATAGGGAGAACCAATGAGAGACTAGCTGTAGGTGTCTGCACGGGCAAATGGAACGCTCATTTCCCACCAGGAAGAGGAATTAACCAAAGGCTCAGTATGCCCTGCTGGAAACAGATTAGGGCCTAAAGCAATCCAGCAGGTTTGCGGCCAGCTCACAAGAATGCGAGTTGAAGAATGGAGCTCAGGGGCACTGTAATTCACAAACCTGCAGAGTTATGAATGACAGCTATCGTCCAAAAATGTATTGAAGTAAGTCTTCGAAGTGGACTTGAAAGCGGGGCAGAATTTCAGGAAAACGATTTCAGGGGGTAGACTGGAATTGCACTTAAAGCATAGGAAAAGACTCCGAATGTCGACAATGATGCACTTGGCCAAAAAGGGCGTATGCGTTTTTTCCTGAATATATTCAGGAGAAAACGCATACGCACTTTTTGGCCAACCAAGCAAGCGTGTCAAGGAAATCTGCACTACAATGAAGTCTCACTGCCCCCCTGTCAAAAAGGCCATCTGAAACAAGTGTAAAATCCAGAAAGGCAGGACAGGTCATGGAGAACAGGGAGCCTTGTTATGCTGATGGGCGGGATGTAAATTGTCAACAGCCACTGTGGAAAAGTGTATGGTGTTTCCTGAAACACGTAGGAAACAAATCAACACAGCCTATGGCACTTCCACTTAGGGTCCTATAGCTTAGGGAAATTAAAATCAAAAACACACAGCCATCCCAAAATTTGGGACGGCTCTGTTTACAAGAACCTCGTCTACGGTACAAGTTAATATCCGAGAAAGCAAAAAATGGATAAAGCAGTTGTGGTACGTACGTACAATGGAATATCACTCAGCCATGAGAACTACGTCATCTGGCCCGTAGCGGCATAATGAGTGCATTAAGGTACGACGATTCTACGAAAAATAAGTCACACAGAAAATGAAACATAATAAGATATCACTAATACACGGAATGTAAACTTGGCTACACATGAACTGAATTACAAAACAGAACAGGGTCTCAAATTTAGAAAACCAACTTATGCTTGCTTATGGGGAAAGGTGAGTTTTTGGTGCTGCATCAAACCAGAGATTGAAATTAGCACAGATACCGTTCCATAAGCCAAATATATAATAGACAAGACCTACTCCTTGCTCAACGAAATGGACTCAACACCCCATATTCAACGCCTGGGAATATACCTGACAAGTAAGAATCTTAAGACACATGGATTTATATGTCTCCATAAGGAAATCAAGCGTGTGTACAGGGGCCTAAACGCAGCAGTGAAAATCCGATAAATCCCATTATCAAAATAAATTTCACAAACAAAACACAATGACAGTGAAATAGAGAGCAATTCTTAAATAATTCATTCAGGGCTTGTGATGCAACCTGGATTTACCACATCTACACCCGGAGCTAGGTGAGACATAAGGCTGGACACTTCGGGCTGATAGCATTGGTGAGGTTCGGTGAGCAAACGCAGACCCTTTGAAGTCATACTGCATGGTAGCCATTCCATGGGTCCCAACTCTCCAGGTTTAAGGGATTCTTCCTTCAGCTAAAACATGCATGGGAAACCCAGAGTATGGTCCACCGTGTGATTGGGAAACGTTTTCAAATGCATCTCAGGTTTCGTCCCTGGTTCACCGTTCCAGACGCTTTACTAACACTCTCCCCTCTTGGAGAGTCAGTGCCTTAAACCTCCTATTTGGCACAGTTTGCAATTTCTGCGCAGGATGAACAGGAATAGGGAGAACCAATGAGAGACTAGCTGTAGGTGTCTGCACGGGCAAATGGAACACTCATTTCCCACCAGGAAGAGGGATTAACCAAAGGCTCAGCGTGCCCTGCCGGAACCAGATTAGGGCCTGAAGCAATCATGCGGTTTTGCGGCCAGCTCACAAGAAAGCGAGTTGAAGAAAGGAGCTCAGGGGCACTGTAATTCACAAACCTGCAGAGTTATGAATGACAGCTATCGTCCAAAAATGTATTGAAGTAAGTCTTCGAAGAGGAATTGAAAGCGGGGCAGAATTTCAGGAAAACGATTTCAGGGGGTAGACTGGAATTGCACTTAAAGCATAGGAAAAGAGGCAGAATGTCGACAATGATGCACTTGGCCAAAAAGGGCGTATGGGTTTTTTCCTGAATATATTCAGGAAAAAACGCATACGCACTTTTTGGCCAACCAAGCTAGCGTGTAAAGGAAATCTGCACTACAATGAAGTCTCACTGCCCCCCGGTCCAAACGGCCATCTGAAACAAGTGTAAAATCCAGAAAGGCAGGACAGCTCATGGAAAGAGGGAGCCTTGTTATGCTGATGGGCGGGATGTAAATTGCCAACAGCCACTCTGGAGAAGTGTATGGTGTTTCCTGAAACACGTAGGAAACAAAGCAACACAGCCTATGGCACTTCCACATAGAGTCCTATAGCTTAGGGAAATTAAAATCAAAAACACACAGCCACCCCAAAGTTTGGGACGGCTCTGTTTACAAGAACCTCGTCTACGGTACAAGTTAAATATCCGAGAAAGCAAAAAATGGATAAAGAAGTTGTGGTACGTACGTACAATGGAATATCACTCAGCAATGAGATCTACGTCATCAGGCCCGTAGCGGCATAATGAGTGCATTCAGGTACGACGATTCTACGAGAAATAAGCCACACAGAAAAAGAAACATCATAAGATATCCCTAATACACGGAACGTAAACTTGGCTACACATGAACTGAATTACAAAACAGAACAGGGTCTCAAATTTAGAAAACCAACTTATGCTTGCTTATGGGGAAAGGTGAGTTGGGGTGCTGCATCAAACCAGAGATTGAAATTAGCACAGATACCGTTCCATAAGCCAAATATATAATAGACAAGACCTACTCCTTGCTCAACGAAATGGACTCAACACCCCATATTCAACGCCTGGGAATATACCTGACAAGTAAGAATCTTAAGACCCATGGATATATATCTCTCCATAAGGAAATCAAGCGTGTGTACAGCGGACTAAACGCAGCAGTGAAAATCTGATAAATCCCATTATCAAAATAAATTTCAAAAACAAAACACAATGACAGTAAAATAGAGAGCAATTCTTAAATAATTCATTCAGGGCATGTGATGCAACCTGGATTTACCACATCTACACCCAGAGCTGGGTGAGACATAAGGCTAGACACTTCGGGCTGATAGCATTGGTGAGGTACGGTGAGCAAACGCAGACCCTTTGAAGTCATACTGCATGGTACCCATTCCATGGGTCCCAACTCTCCAGGTTTAAGGGATTCTTCCTTCAGCTGAAACATGCATGGGAAACCCAGAGTATGGTCCACCGTGTGATTGGGAAACGTTTTCAAATGCATCTCAGGTTTCGACCCCTGGTACTCGGGTTCACCGTTCCAGGCGCTTTACTAACACTCTCCCCACTTGGAGAGTCAGTGCCTTTAACTTCCTGTTTGCCACAGTTTGCAATTTCTGCGCAAGATGAACAGGAATAGGGAGAACCAATGAGAGACTAGCTGTAGGTGTCTGCACGGGCAAATGGAACGCTCATTTCCCACCAGGAAGAGGAATTAACCAAAGGCTCAGCGTGCCCTGCTGGAACCAGATTAGGGCCTAAAGCAATCCAGCAGTTTTGCGGCCAGCTCACAAGAAAACGAGTTGAAGAATGGAGCTCAGGGGCACTGTAATTCACAAACCTGCAGAGTTATGAATGACAGCTATCGTCCAAAAATGTATTGAAGTAAGTCTTTGAAGTGGACTTGAAAGCGGGGCAGAATTTCAGGAAAACGATTTCAGGGGGTAGATTGGAATTGCACTTAAAGCATAGGAAAAGACTCCGAATGTCGACAATGATGCACTTGGCCAAAAAGGGCGTATGCGTTTTTTCCTGAATATATTCAGGAGAAAACGCATACGCACTTTTTGGCCAACCAAGCAAGCGTGTCAAGGAAATCTGCACTACAATGAAGTCTCACTGCCCCCCTGTCAAAAAGGCCATCTGAAACAAGTGTAAAATCCAGAAAGGCAGGACAGGTCATGGAGAACTGGGAGCCTTGTTATGCTGATGGGCGGGATGTAAATTGTCAACAGCCACTGTGGAAAAGTGTATGGTGTTTCCTGAAACACGTAGGAAACAAAGCAACACAGCCTATGGCACTTCCACTTAGGGTCCTATACCTTAGGGAAATTAAAATCAAAAACACACAGCCACCCCAAAGTTTGGGACGGCTCTGTTTACAAGAACCTCGTCTACGGTACAAGTTAATATCCGAGAAAGCAAAAAATGGATAAAGCAGTTGTGGTACGTACGTACAATGGAATATCACTCAGCCATGAGAACTACGTCATCTGGCCCGTAGGGGCATAATGAGTGCATTAAGGTACGACGATTCTACGAGAAATAAGTCACACAGAAAAAGAAACATCATAAGATATCACTAATACACGGAATGTAAACTTGGCTACACATGAACTGAATTACAAAACAGAACAGGGTCTCAAATTTAGAAAACCAACTTATGCTTGCTTATGGGGAAAGGTGAGTTTTTGGTGCTGCATCAAACCAGAGATTGAAATTAGCACAGATACCGTTCCATAAGCCAAATATATAATAGACAAGACCTACTCCTTGCTCAACGAAATGGACTCAACACCCCATATTCAACGCCTGGGAATATACCTGACAAGTAAGAATCTTAAGACCCATGGATTTATATGTCGCCATAAGGAAATCCAGCGTGTGTACAGCGGCCTAAACGCAGCAGTGAAAATCCGATAAATCCCATTATCAAAATAAATTTCACAAACAAAACAAAATGACAGTGAAATAGAGAGCAATTCTTAAATAATTCATTCAGGGCTTGTGATGCAACCTGGATTTACCACATCTACACCCGGAGCTGGGTGAGACATAAGGCTGGACACTTCGGGCTGATAGCATTGGTGAGGTTCGGTGAGCAAACGCAGACCCTTTGAAGTCATACTGCATGGTAGCCATTCCATGGGTCCCAACTCTCCAGGTTTAAGGGATTCTTCCTTCAGCTAAAACATGCATGGGAAACCCAGAGTATGGTCCACCGTGTGATTGGGAAACGTTTTCAAATGCATCTCAGGTTTCGTCCCTGGTTCACCGTTCCAGACGCTTTACTAACACTCTCCCCACTTGGAGAGTCAGTGCCTTTAAACTCCTATTTGGCACAGTTTGCAATTTCTGCGCAGGATGAACAGGAATAGGGAGAACCAATGAGAGACTAGCTGTAGGTGTCTGCACGGGCAAATGGAACGCTCATTTCCCACCAGGAAGAGGGATTAACCAAAGGCTCAGCATGCCCTGCTGGAACCAGATTAGGGCCTGAAGCAATCCTGTGGTTTTGCGGCCAGCTCACAAGAAAGCGAGTTGAAGAAAGGAGCTCAGGGGCACTGTAATTCACAAACCTGCAGAGTTATGAATGACAGCTATCGTCCAAAAATGTATTGAAGTAAGTCTTTGAAGAGGACTTGAAAGCGGGGCAGAATTTCAGGAAAACGATTTCAGGGGGTAGACTGGAATTGCACTTAAAGCATAGGAAAAGAGGCAGAATGTCGACAATGATGCACTTGGCCAAAAAGGGCGTATGCGTTTTTTCCTGAATATATTCAGGAAAAAACGCATACGCCCTTTTTGGCCAACCAAGCAGGCGTGTCAAGGAAATCTGCACTACAATGAAGTCTCACAGCCCCCCGGTCCAAACGGCCATCTGAAACAAGTGTAAAATCCAGAAAGGCAGGACAGCTCATGGAAAGAGGGAGCCTTGTTATGCTGATGGGCGGGATGTAAATTGCCAACAGCCACTCTGGAGAAGTGTATGGTGTTTCCTGAAACACGTAGGAAACAAAGCAACACAGCCTATGGCACTTCCACTTATGGTCCTATAGCTTAGGGAAATTAAATTCAAAAACACACAGCCACCCCAAAGTTTGGGACCGGGAGGTAAATTGCCAACAGCCACTCTGGAGAAGTGTATGGTGTTTCCTGAAACACATAGGAAACAATGCAACACAGCCTATGGCACTTCCACTTATGGTCCTATAGCTTAGGGAATTTAAAATCAAAAACACACAGCCACCCCAAAGTTTGGGATGGCTCTGTTTACAAGAACCTCGCCTATGGTACAAGTTAAATATCCGAGAAAGCAAAAAATGGATAAAGAAGTTGTGGTACGTACGTACAATGGAATATCACTCAGCAATGAGGTCTACGTCATCAGGCCCGTAGCGGCATAATGAGTGCATTCACGTACGACGATTCTACGAGAAATAAGTCACACAGAAATAGAAACATCATAAGATATCACTAATACACGGAACGTAAACTTGGCTACACATGAACTGAATTACAAAACAGAACAGGGTCTCAAATTTAGAAAACCAACTTATGCATGCTTAAGGGGAAAGGTGAGTTGGGGTGCTGCATAAAACCAGAGATTGTAATTACCACAGATACCCTTCCATAAGCCAAATATATTAGAGTCAAGGCCTACTCCTTGCTCAACGAAATGGACTCCACACCACATATTCCACGCCTAGGAATATACCTGTCTAGTAAGAATCTTAAAACCCATGGATTTATATGTCTATGTAAGAGAATCAAGTGTGTGTACAGCGGCATAAACACAGCAGTGAAAATCCGATAAATCCAGTTATCAAAATAAATTACAAAAACAAAACACAATGACAGTGAAATAGAGAGCAATTCTTAAATAATTCATTCAGGGCTTGTGATGTAACCTGGATTTACCACATCTACACCAAGAGCTTGGTGAGACATAAGGCCGGACCCTTCGGGCTGATAGCATTGGTGAGGTTCGGTGAACAAATGCAGACCTTTTGAAGTCATACTGCATGGTACCCATTCCATGGATCCCAACTCTCCAGGTTTAAGGGATTCTTCCTTCAGGTAAAACATCCATGGGAAACACAGAGTATGGTCCACTGTGTGACCGGTAAACATTTTTAAATGCATCTCAGTTTTCGTCCCCTGCTACTCGGGTTCACCATTCCAGAAAATTTACTAACACTCTCCCAGCTTGGAGAGTCAGTGCCTTTAACCTCCTGTTTGGCACAGTCTGCAATTTCTGTGCAAGATGAACAGGACTAGGGAGAACCAATGAGAGACTAGCTGTAGGTATCTGCATGGGCAAATTTAACGCTCATTTCCCACTAGGAAGAAGAAATAACCAAAGGCTCAGCATGCCGTGCCGGAACCAGATTAGGGCCTGAAGCAATCCTGCGGTTTTGCGGCCAGCTCACAAGAGAGCGAGTTGAAGAAAGGAGCTCAGGGCCACTGCCATTCACAAATCTGCAGAGTTATAAATGACAGCTATCGTCCATGAATATCTGAAGGAAGGCTGCGAAGAGGACTTGAAAGCGGGGCAGAATTCCAGGAATACGATTTCAGGAGGTAAACGGGAAGTCCTTTGAAAGCATATTAAAAGAGGCAGAACCTCGACAATGATGCCCTTGGTCAAAATGGCATATGTGATTTTTCCAGGGCCCTTATTCAAGAGGGTAGGAGGCTCCCAGCATGCTTCAGTGGCCAACAGAGGCTCCACGTCACCAAGGCGACGTGAGCCAACCAGGCAGGAGTGACCTCACATCAGAGGGCCCACCTCACAGAAGGGTAAGGTACCCAGCCAGGATCAGACTCTCACCAGAGTGCCCACATCAGCAAGGGCTGGGAACCAGGCAGGACTGTCCTCACACCCGTGGGGCCACATCATCGAAAGTTGAGGTACCCAACACATGTTGTCTCAAACCAGAGGACCCACATCACCATGGGTCTCGGATCGAGTCAGGCAGGAGTAGCCTCACAACACAGGGCCAATAGAATAAAAAAGCTGAGGAATCCTGCAGTGGGAACCTCCCAGCAGGTGGCCCAGAGCACCGAGTCTATGCGATCCAGGCCGCAGTGAACTCACAGCAGAGGGCCCACATCATGAAACTGTGAGCAACCCAGCCGTTGGGACCTCAGAGCAGAAGGCCCACATTCCCATGGGGTTGGGAACATGGCACGAGTGTCCTCACACCACTTAGCATGTATCAGAAAATGTGGGTACCCTGCAGTTAGGGCCTGACGCCAGAGGGCCCTCATCACCGTTTGGAGGAGGCTCCCAGCAGGCTCCAACTGACACAAGAGGGCCGACGTTGCCAAGGCGGGGTGTGCCAGCCAGGCAGGAGTGACCTCACAGCAGAGGGCCCACCTCACAGAAGGGTGAGGAACCCAGCCAGGATCACACTCTCACCAGAGGACACACATCACCATGGGGCCTGGAGTGAAGCAGGCAGGAGGAGTCTCAAAACAGAGGGCCCATGGAAGAAAAAAGGTGAGGAATCCCGCAGTTGGAACCTCCCTGCAGTCGGCCAGCAGCAGCGAGGCTATGGGATCCAGGCCGGAGTGAACTCACACCAGAGGGCCCTCATCATGAAACTGAGCAACCCACCTTTGGGACTTCAGAGCAGAAGGCCCACATTCCCATGGTGTTGGGAACCTGGCAGGAGTGTACTCGCACCACAGGGTGCACATCAGAAAATTTGGGGAGCTCAGGAGTTAGGGCCTGACACCAGAGGTCCCTCATTACCGAGGGGAGGAGACTCCCAGCAGGCACCAACTCCCAACTGAGGGCCCATGTCGCCAAGGTGACGTGTGCCAGTCAGGCAGGAGTGACCTCACAGCAGAGGGCCTACCTCACAGAAGGGTGAGGAACCCAGCCAGGATAAGACTCTCACCAGAGAACCCACATCACCAAGGGGATCGGAACAAGGCAGGAGTGTCCTCACACCAGTGGGGCCCATTATAGAAAGGTCAGGAACCCAGCACATGTGGCCTAAACCAGAGGACCCACATTTCCAAGGTGCTCCGAGTGAGGCAGGCAGGAGTAGCCTAACAACACAGGGCCCACAGAATAAAAAATGTGAGGAATCCAGCAGTTTGAACCTCCCAGCAGGTGGCCCAGAGCACGGAGTCTATGGGATCCAGGCCACAGTGAACTCACAGCAGAGGGCCCACATCATGAAACTGAGCAACCCAGCCGGTGGGACCCCAAAGCAGAAGGCCCACATCCCCATGTGGATGGGAACCTTGCAGGAGTGTCCTCACACAACTTAGAACATATCAGAAAATGTGGGAACCCAGCAGTTAGAGCCTGGCGCCAGAGGGCCCTCATCACCGAGGAGAGGAGGCTACCAGCAGGCTCCAAATGCCACCAGAGGGCCGACGTCACCAAGGCAATGGGAGCAAGCCAGGCAGGAGTTACCTCACAGCAGAGGGTCCACCTCACAGAAGTGTGAGGAACCCAACCAGGATCAGACTCTAACCAGAGAGCCCACACCACCAAGGGGATGGAAACCAGGCAGGAGTGTCCTCACACCAGTGGGGCCACATCAGCCAAAGGTGAGGAACACAGCACATGTGGCCTCAAACAACGGGACACACATCACGAAAGGGCTGGGAGTGAGGCATGCAGGAGGAGACTCACAACAGAGGGCCCATAGAATAAAAAAGGTGAGGAACCCCGCAGTTGGAAGCTCCAAGCAGGTGGCCTAGAGCACCGAGGCTATGGGATCCATGCCGGAGTGAACTCACAGTAGATGGCCCACATTCTGACACTGTGAGCAACCCAGCCATTGGGACCTCAGAGCAGAAAGCCCACATCCCCATGGGGATGGGACCCTGGCAGGAGTGTACTCGCATGACAGGCCGCACATCAGAAAATTTTGGGAGCCCATGATTTAGGGCCTGACGCCAGAGGGTCCTCATTACCGAGGGGAGGAGACTCCCAGCAGGCACCAACTCCCAACTGAGGGCGCACATCGCCAAGGTGACGTGTGACAGCCAGGCAGGAGTGACCTCACAGCAGAGGGCCCACCTCCCAGAAGTGTGAGGAATCCAGCCAGGATCAGACTCTCACCAGAGGGCCCCCATCACCAAGGGGGTGGGAACCAGGCAGGAGTGTCCTCACACCAGTGGGGCCACATCAATAAAGGTGAGGATACCGGCACAGGTGGCCTCAAACCAGAGGACCTACATCACAAAGGGGCTCGGAGTGAGTTAGGAAGGAGGAGCATGAAAACACAGGACCCAAAGAATAGAAAAGGTAAGGAATCCAGCAGTAGGAACCTCCCAGCAGGCGGCTCAGAGCACAGAGTCTATGGGATCTAGGCCTGAGTGAACTAACACCAGAGAGCCAACATCATGAAACGGTGAACAACACAGGTGTTGGGACCTTAGAGCAAAAGGCCCACATGCCCATGGGGATGGGAACCTGGCAGGAGTGCCCTCGCACCACTTAGCACGTATCAGAAAATGTGGGAACCCAGCAGTTAGGGCCTGATGCCAGAGGGCCTCATCACTGAGGGGAGGAGGCTCCCAGCAGGCTCCAACTGCCACCAGAGGGCCGATGTCGCCAAGGCGGGGTGTGCCAGCCAGGCAAAAATGACCTCAGAGAAGAGGGCCCACCTCACAGAAGTGTGAGGAACCCAACCAGGATCAGACTCTCGCCGGAGGGACCACATCACCAAGGGGATGGGAAGCAGGCAGGAGTGTCCTCACACCAGTGGGGCCACATCATCAAAAGATGAGGAACCCATCACATGTGGCCTCAAACCAGAGGACACACATCACCAAGGGGCTGGGAGTGAGGCAGGTGTCTGGAGGGGCACATTTAACTCTAATTTCCCACCAGGAAGAGGAATTAACCAAAGGCTCAGAGTGCCGTGCCACACCCTGATTACGGCCTGAAGCAAACCTGCGGTTTTGTGGCCAGCTTTCAAGAAAGCGAGTTAAGAAAGGAAATCACGGGCACTGTAATTCACAAACCTGCAGAGTTATAAATGACAGCTATTGGCAAAAATATATTGAAGTAAGTCTACAAAGAGGTCTTGAAAACGAGGCAGAATTGCAGGAATCATATATCAGGAGGTAGATTGGAATTGCGTTTAAAGCATGTGAAAAGCGGCAGATCTTTGACAGTGATGCACTTGGACAAAAAGTGCGTATACATTTTTTCCTGAATATATTCAGAAAAAACGCATATGCCCTTCTTGTCCAACCAAGCACTCGAGCAATGGAAATCCGCACTACAATGAAGTCTCATTTCCCATTCGTTAAAAGGGCCATCTGAGAAAAGTGTAAAAACCAGAAACACAGGACAGGCCATGGAGAACAGGGAGCCTTGTTATGCTGATTGGCGGGATGTAAACTGCCAACAGACACTCTGGAGATGTTTATGGTGTATCCTGAAACATCTGAAAAACAAAGCTACAGAGCCTAGGGCACTTCCACTTTTGGCCCTATAGCTTAGGAAATTTAAAATCAACGAGACACAGCCAACACAAAATTTAGGGCTGCTGTGTTTACAAGAACCTCGAGTGCAGTACAAATTAAATATCCCAGAAAGAAAAAAATGGATAAAGAAGTTGTGCTACCTACGTACAACGGAATATCACTCAGCAATGAAATCAATGTCATCAGGCCTGTAGCAGCAAATTGAGTGGATTTAGGTATGATGATTCTAAGAGAAATATGTCACACACAGAAAGATAATTATCATAAGATATCACTAATAGAGGGAGTGTAAACTTGGCTACACATAAACTAAATTACAAAACCGAACAGAGTCTCACATTTAGATAAAAAACGCATGCTTCCTTAAGGGGAAAGTTGAGTTAGGGTGCTGTATAAAACCAGAGATTGAAATTAGCACACATACCGTTCCATAAGCCAAATATGTAATAGACAAGACCTACTCTTTGCTCAACGAAATAGACTCCTCCATGGTGTATCACCTCACACCTGTTAGAACGGGCATCATCAGAAAATCTACAAACAACAAATGTTGGAATGGGTGTGGAGATAAGGAACCCTCTTCCACTATTGTTGGGAATGTAAATTGATACAGTCACTGTGGAGAACATTATGGAGTTTCTTATAAAACTAAGAATAGAATTACCATATGATACAGCAATCCCAGTACTAGGCATATACCCAGACAAAACCATAAATCAAAAAGAGACATTCACCGCAATGTTCATTGCATCACTATTTACAATATCCAGGTAATGGAAGCAACCTAAATGCCCACAGACAGACGAATGCATAAAGATGTGGTACAAGTATAAAATGGAATATTACCAAGCCATAAAAAGGAATGAAATTGGGTCATTTTTAGAGACGTTGATGGATCTAGAGACTGTCATACAGAGTGAAGTAAGTCAGAAAGAGAAAAACAAATCTTGTATATTAATGCATATATGTGGAACCTAGAAAAATTGTACAGATGAACCGTTTTGCAAGGCAAAAATACAGCAACAGATGTAGACAACAAACGTATGGACACCAAGGGGGGAAAGCTGTTGGGGGTAGTGGTGGGAGGAGTTGAGATATTGGGATTGGCATGTATACATTTATATGTATAAAAGAGATAACCAAAAAGAACCTGCTTTATAAAAAAATAAAATAAAATTCAAAGTTAAAAAAATAAAATTAAAAAAATTAAAACAGAAAAAATATTCTTCCCTTCACATACATGTATTTATATGAATAAATTATTTCCATGCTTATATCTGTAAATACAAAAAAGAGGAATAAAATCTACCTTGAACCAAAAATGAAAAAAAGAAAAAAAAACAGAACCCACAAGTTACACAGAGGAAACCGTATCAGGGCACTTGCTCCAGTTGTAAACAATTCTGAAGTTGGTCAGTGGTGGGGAATCATCTCCCATTCAGCCAGCAGGCCCCACGCAACAAGCGTCCTCATTGCAAAGCTGGGGGACCGTGCCAAGGCATCTGTGAGTAAATGTGGGCCGAGCCCCAGGCCAGTTGCTGCTGAAATGTTCCCACCCTTCCCAGGTAAAACACCTGAATATGTACAAGGACTTGAAAGCCTAGAGGAAGGGCCATGGAGCCACATGAGTGACAGCATGCCAGCCGACTTGGTGCCTGCAGGCCAGCCAGGATGGTCCTGGCCCTGGGTACTCTTCTGGAAGCTTTCCATTTCCCTGCCTGAGATACCCCTGCTGTCCCGGCCCCCACTGCTTTCTTCCTTCCTCACCTCTGCCCAGGGAGAAATTCCAGAGGCAGGTATGGGTGACACATCCTCTTCTTTAGCAGGTGGCATCTTGGCAACTGCTGCAGGAAGTCCAGCAGAGCCCCACTCACACTGGGCCACCCACAAAGCCGTGGCCTCTCACTCCCTCCCACCAGCCCAGCCCCGAGACTGCTGACTGGGCAGAGAAAATGGCGTCAGGCACAGCTGCAGGGGCTCTTGCTGCCTGGAGTGGTGTTTATATTGATCTCAACCCAGGCACACCTGGGGAGGACTGGCCGGCATGGTCAGGCTTCCCAGGCCAGCCAATAATCACACCTCAGGGGCTCACAGTTGCAGAAAATGGAACTTTCTGAATCGGCCAGGTCCAAGGAACAGGTGTGGGCTCCTGAGAGTCAGGATAGACAAGGGGCTGCAGCTCTGGCTTGTTTTCTAATTATATTATCTGGCCCATGAGTGGGAGACAACTTCAAGAAAACCCTCTCCTAATGAGAGGAACCCGGGAGTCAGGGAGAGGAGGGGTGGGTGGTGGGTGGAAACAGAGGCCTGGTGCCCCGGGTGCAGTGGAAGTCTCTGGAAGACCAGGTGGAGGGAGGCCACACAGAGTGATGCCCAGGGTCACAGACCTGTCGGAGCTGCTTTTTGTTAGTTCAAGTCCTGCTCTGAGGTGCTCTGTGTCAGATCTGAGTGACAGGTGAGCTGGGAGTGCTCTGCAATGAGGGTGATGTGCACGGTTCCTGTGTGCCCAGCCCTGCCAGGGTAACTGCAAGGGTAGCTCTGTATCCTGGGAGGGGCCTGACCACGAGAGCCCCGTGGCCTGGGGTAGGGGTAGGGTACCTGCGCAGGTGATCTCCATATCCTGGGACTGGCCTGATCTCGAGAGCCCCATGGGCTGCTGGAGTCCTGGTAAAGGATGTCAGGACAGTCAGTGAAGCCACCGAGGATATACCTCCAGTACTTCCTAAATCCTACACCCTGCTGGTCATTCTACCAACCACCAGGACATGGTATTCTGTATTAGTCTTCAATGATGCCTTCTTTTGTATTCCATTAGTGTCAGAGTCACAAGAAATTTTGGCTTGTGAGTGGCAGGACTCAACATACAACTAAAACAATACTTCTGGGCCGTGTTGCCCCAAGGGTTCAAAAATTCCCACACCATCTTTGGGGAAAGCTCAGCTAAAGACCTAAAAGTTCTACCACTGGAAAAGGAAACACTCCTTCAATATGCAGACGACATTCTGATCGCCAGCCCTACTAAGGAGACCTCTGAACTACCAAGCCAATAAAGGATACAAGTTGTCCAAGAAAAAGCTCAAATATCACAGACTACGGCGACCTGCCTGGGCTTCATTCTCACAGAAGGTCGGAGAAGCCCATCCCAGGAAAGGGAAGAAACAATTTACAGCCTTACCCATATCTAAAACTAGAAGACAGCTTAGGGGTTCCTGGGGAGGCCAGGGTTTGCTGCTTCTGGATCCCTAACTACAGTCTACTAGCTGGGCCTCTATATGAAACACTGAAAGGAAAAGATGATGATCCTTTTGAATAGAATCCAGAAGTGGTCTTTCAAGAATGGAAAGAGCAGTCAATTCAGACCCTTGCCCTGGAACTCCCTAATTTAGCTAAACCCTTTGATCTTTACATTCCTGGTGAAAAGTGAATCGCCATTGGAGTATTAGTGCAAAAACTGGGACCACTTGAAATGGAACAATGCAAGAATGCCATCCAGGTAGGATAAACTACAGTCACCAAGGGGCTTGGTCCACTGCCACATCTGGCCAAGATACTGGCGGTATCTAAAAACCTGGAAATCAGCAGCCCAAAAGGCCACCTCCCTCCTAAGGGAAAAGGACCCCGCGTGGTGATCCTAACCCCCAACCATGCCCTGAAGTTGCAGGGTTTGCTCCGTGGGCACACTGACCTCGAGTGAGGAGGCCCTCCAACTCCAACCTCCAGAGAGATAACCGGGGTAAAGGGGCACCATGACGACTCATGTGACCATCACTTGACCTGGAGTTTCTCTCATAAAACAACAAGAGTGTGTCCCAAAAGAGTAGACTACTGCTTGCAGGACTTACTGCACCCAGAGCGGACCTAATAATCTTGGCGGGGGAACCGTATATCACGCTGTCACCATAGAAAGGACTACAGACACTGTGATAATGGTGGCCAATAAGACCGGCTGGACTCCTGTTTACTTCAAAAGGCTGTTGACTCAGTGGCCATCATGGTCCTTCATCACCAGTGACCCTGGATTGTCTGGGAGTTGAGCGGACAGGGTCCTGACACCTGGTGCTGTTTTTACGTTAATTCAGGGGCCTAATTGAAGAGAGCGCAGACTACTGGTCAGAGCATCTAGGCTGGCAGAAACGGTCAGCCTAAGGTGGCCGAACAAATGCGGGGCGGGGTGAAACTGGACCTCACAGCGTCACTGCACATCTACTTCCTGGACCCTTAAAGGTCATTAGAATCTATAACACTTCCAATACTGGTGCTCAGGCGGACGAGCAGGGAGGCAGGAGGCCTGGGGACAATCAACGTCACCTGGAGGCTGCTGGGGAGAAGTTCTGACCCTCGCCCACGGGTATGAGGGCTCCTAACTCAGCACTCAGCAGTTACAGAAGAAGGGTCTGCACCCTCAGCACTCCAAGAATGAGGAAGGGGACAAAAGGCAGAAGAGGGGTTTGTCCCAGGCAAAGCCCCTTAAAAATCCCTGGGAGATAAAAATAGAATCTGGGCAATAAAACAAAGTCTAACCTTTTTTATCCTTTGTGCTTTGTCTAATTTCACGTGCTCCTAGGTCCCGCATACAGAGGTTCCACACCCGGCACTTCAGACCAGATTTCCTAGTGCAGAATGGCTGGGTCGACACCTCAGCTCCTGGGGCACAGTGCACACTCCATGATATAGAGCCTGAGCTGCAGCCAACCGGGCCCTCAAGAGCTCCGCCCCCTCCCTCCCACTGACTCTGACAGGATCTCTACACAGCAGCCCAGCCCACAGCCCACGGGGTAGCACATGCTCTCACCTCTCCATTCTCTGATCAAAATATAAAGTTTCCTTTGCTTCTGAACCAAACTCAGTCTCGATCTGTTGGCTCCAATGACACTGGGCAGGGGGACACTTGTTGGGGTCCACTCTGGAGGATCAGTAACAGAAATTGGGAACATTGTAACTTCAATGAACAGATGTGTGAGCCAAACTGTAATTAACATAGAACAGTGTATAAGGCTCGGGTAAAATAAGATGTTTCTAACACTTCCATTTGATATTTCCATCACTTTATTATAAGCAAGTTCAGTGAAAAGGTTTGTCTTATTTGTCAGGTCAATATTAGAGAAACGAAGTGATTTCTTTCCAAGGATGTACATCTAATAATCTTGGTTAAAGCTTCAATCTTGTTTTAAATGCTTTTCCATTGAAAATGATACCTCTCTTTCAGCTCCCCCATTTCTGAGAAGTATAAAGTCTTATAATTTATTATTACCAAAGGGGAAAGGTGAGAGGAGGGATAAATTAACAGTTTGGGATTAACACATACACACTGCTATGTATAAAATCGATCATCAACAAGGAACTACTGTATAGCACAGGGAACTACACTCAATATTTTGCAATAACCTATAAGGGGAAATAATCTGAAAAAGAATAGATATTTTTATTGACATCATCTATCAATGACAGTTAAAAATGGAACCTAAGGGAAGCCGGTGGTGAGTGCTTCTGACCCTGAAGACTTCAATCATCTAAAGTTTGGACTCTGCCTACTTCCCAAGGCCCTTAATGAACATATGTGTAGCCGTAGCTTAAAAAATTCCCCAGTTTGGGTTGCGGAGAGACACTGATTTTGAAAAAGCCCTGGTGTTCTCCTCACATGAATGGGACCCTTCCTACGGCTAAAGCATGCCTGTCACACCCAGAGGATGGTATACCGTCTGATCGGGAAGAGTTTGGAAAAGGCATCTCATCTACTCATCTCCTGGTGCTCAGGTTCACCCCTCCAGCGTCTTTACTAACAGTCTCCCCACTTGGAGATGTCAGCACTGTCAACACCCTGTTGCATGCAGTTTGGAATTTGTCCAGAGGATGAAGCAGAAGGAGGAGGAACAATGAGAGACATGTTCTAGGTGTTCGGACAGGCACATGTCACTCTAATTTCCAATCAGGAAGACGAATTGACCAAAGGCTAGGGTTGCCCATGGAAACAGAATAGGGCTTGAGGAAATCCCGCTGCTTTGTGGCCAGTTCCCATAAACACAAGTTGAGAAATGGAGCTCAGTGGCACTAAATTCACAAAACTGCAGAGTTGAAAATATCTATCACTGAAAAATGTTCTGAGGAAAGTCAGAGAAAAGGACTTGTAAGCAACAGAGAATGGCAGGAAAGGGATTGGAAGAGGTAGAAAGGACTCGCCATTAAGCACAAGAAAAAGGGCTGAACATTGCCAACATTGCAGTTGGCCAAAAAGGGTGTATGCGTCTTTTTCTGTATATATTCAAGAAAAGGGCATACACTTTTTTAGCCAACCAAACAGGTGGGCACTGGAAATCAATACTACAAAACATATCACGTCACATCAGTCAAAAGAGCCGTCCTCATAAAGCATAAACACCAGAAATGCAGGACAGGGCAAGGAGAAAAGGGAGCCCTGTGAGGCTTATACTGGAAATGTATATTGCCAAAGGTCACTCTGGAGAAGTGTATTGTGTTTACTAAAGCATCTAAAAAATGAGCTACAGAGCACAGGGCACTTGCACTCATGGACGTATATCTTGGGAAAGACAAAAATCGAGAGGACACAGGCACCCCAATGTATACCGCCTCACTGTTTAAAATATCCTCGATTAGGATATAACTTAAATGTCTCTGCAGGGAAAAAATGGATACAGATGTGGTGCTTATGTAGAGTGGAATATGACTCAGCCTGGAAATCACTGCAATATGGCCACTTGTAACAACTCCAGAGGAGTTACATATGATCATTGAAAGTCACAGAATTCAAAAAGAAAAAGACATACTATATCACTAATACATGGAATGTAAACTTGGCTACACATGAACTGAATTACAAAACAGAACAGGGTCTCAAATATAGAAAACCAAATTAGTTTTGCTTAAGGTTAAAGGTGACTTGGGGTGCTGCATAAAACCAGAGATTGAAATTAGCACAGATACCTTTCCATAAGCCAAATATGTAATAGTCAAGACCTACTGCTTGCTCAACAAAATGGACTCAACACCCCATATTTAATGCCTAGGATTATACCTGACTAGTAAGAATCTTCAAACCCATGGGTTTATATGTCTCCGTAAGAGAATCAAGCGTGTGTACAGCGGCATGAACACAGCAGTGAAAATACGATAAATCCCATTATCAAAATAAATTACAGAAACAAAAAACACAATGACAGTGAAATAGAGAGCAATTCTTACATAATTCATTCACGGCCTGTGATGCAACCTGGATTTACCACATCTACACCCAGAGCTGAGTGAGACATAAGGCTGGACACCAGGCTGATAGCATTGGTGAGGTTCGGTGAGCAAATGCAGACCCCTTGAAGTACCCATTCCATGGGTCCCAACTCTCCAGGTTTAAGGGATTCTTCCTTCAGCTAAAACATGCATGGGAAACCCACAGTATGGTGCACCATGTGACTGAGAAACGTTTTCCTATGCATCTCAGGTTTCGTCCCCTTTTACATGGGTTCAACATTCCAGGCGCTTTACTAACACTCTCCCCCCTTGGAGAGTCAGTGCCTTTAACCTCCTGTTTGGCACAGTTTGCAATTTCTGCGCAAGATGAACAGGAATAGGGAGAACCAATGAGAGACTAGCTGTAGGTGTCTGCACGGGCAAATGTAATGCTCATTTCCCACCAGGAAGAGGAATTAACGAAAGGCTCAGCATGCCATGCTGGTACCAGATTAGGGCCTGAAGCAATCCTGCGGTTTTGGGGGCAGCTCACAAGAAAGCGAGTTGAAGAAAGGAGCTCAGGGGCACTGTAATTCACAAACCTGCAGAGTTATGAATGACAGCTATCGTCCAAAAATGTATTGAAGTAAGTCTTCGAAGAGGACTTGAAAGCGGGGCAGAATTTCAGGAAAACGATTTCATGGGGTAGACTGGAATTGCACTTAAAGCATAGGAAAAGAGGCAGAATGTCCACAATGATGCACTTGGCCAAAAAGGGCGTATGCTTTTTTTCCTGAATATATTCAGGAAAAAATGCATACGCCCTTTTTGGCCAACCAAGCAAGCGTGTAAAGGAAATCTGCACTACATTGAAGTCTCACTGCCCCCCGGTCAAAAGGGCCATCTGAAACAAGTGTAAAATCCAGAAAGGCAGGACAGGTCATGGAGAACAGGGAGCCTTGTTATGCTGATGGGCGGGATGTAAATTGCCAACTGCCACTGTGGAGAACTGTACCGTGTTCCCTGAAACACTTAGGAAACAACGCAACACAGCCTATGGCACTTCCACTTAGGGTCCTATAGCTTAGGGAAATTAAAATCAAAAACACACAGCCACCCCAAAGTTTGGGACGGCTCTGTTTACAAGAACCTCATGTACGGTACAAGTTAAAATCCGAGAAAGCAAAAAATGGATAAAGAAGTTGTGGTACGTACAATGGAATATCACTCAGCAATGAGATCTACGTCATCAGGCCCGTAGCGGCATAATGAGTGGATTCAGGTACGACGATTCTACGAGAAATAAGTAACACAGAAAAAGAAACATCGTAAGATATCACTAATACATGGAACGAAAACTTGGCTACACATGAACTGAATTACAAAACAGAACAGGGTCTCAAATTTAGAAAACCAACTTATGCTTGCTTATGGGGAAAGGTGAGTTTGGGTGCTGCATCAAACCAGAGATTGAAATTAGCACAGATACCGTTCCATAAGCCAAATATATAATAGACAAGACCTACTCCTTGCTCAACGAAATGGACTCAACACCCCATATTCAACGCTTGGGAATATACCTGACAAGTAAGAATCTTAAGACCCATGGATTTATATGTCTCCATAAGGAAATCAAGCGTGTGTACAGCGGCCTAAACGCAGCAGTGAAAATCCGATAAATCCCATTATCAAAATAAATTTCAAAAACAAAACACAATGACAGTGAAATAGAGAGCAATTCTTAAATTATTCATTCAGGGCTTGTGATGCAACCTGGATTTACCACATCTACACCCAGAGCTGGGTGAGACATAAGGCTGGACACTTCAGGCTGATAGCATTGGTGAGGTTCGGTGAGCAAACGCAGACCCTTTGAAGTCATACTGCATGGTAGCCATTCCATGGGTCCCAACTCTCCAGGTTTAAGGGATTCTTCCTTCAGCTAAAACATGCATGGGAAACCCAGAGTATGGTCCACCGTGTTTTTGGGAAACATTTTCAAATGCATCTCAGGTTTCGTCCCCTGGTACTCGGGTTCACTGTTCCAGACGCTTTACTAACACTCTCCCCACTTGGAGAGTCAGTGCCTTTAACCTCCTCTTTGGCACAGTTTGCAATTTCTGCGCAAGATGAACAGGAATAGGGAGAACCAATGAGAGACTAGCTGTAGGTGTCTGCACAGGTAAATGGAACGCTCATTTCCCACCAGGAAGAGGAATTAACCAAAGGCTCAGCGTGCCCTGCCGGAACCAGATTAGGGCCTGAAGCAATCCTGCTGTTCTGCGGCCAGCTCACAAGAAAGCGAGTTGAAGAAAGGAGCTCAGGGGCACTGTAATTCACAAACCTGCAGAGTTATGAATGACAGCTCTCGTCCAAAAATGTATTGAAGTAAGTCTTCGAAGAGGACTTGAAAGCGGGGCAGAATTTCAGGAAAACGATTTCAGGGGGTAGACTGGAATTGCACTTAAAGCATAGGAAAAGAGGCAGAATGTCGACAATGATGCACCTGGCCAAAAAGGGCGTATGCGTTTTTTCCTGAATATATTCTGGAAAAAACGCATACGCACTTTTTGGCCAACCAAGCAAGCGTGTCAAGGAAATCTGCACTACAATGAAGTCTCACTGCCGCCCGGGCCAAAGGGCCATCTGAAAAAACTGTAAAATCCAGAAAGGCTGCAGAGGTCATGGAGAACAGGGAGCCTTGTTATGCTGATGGGCGGGATGTAAATTGCCAACAGCCACTCTGGAGAAGTGTATGGTGTTTCCTGAAACACGTAGGAAACAAAGCAACACAGCCTATGGCACTTCCACTTAGGGTCCTATAGCTTAGGGAAATTAAAATCAAAAACACACAGCCACCCCAAAGTTTGGGACGGCTCTGTTTACAAGAACCTCGTCTATGGTACAAGTTAAATATCTGCGAAAGCAAAATATGAATAAAGAAGTTGTGGTACGTACGTACAATGGAATATCACTCAGCGATGAGATCTACGTCATCAGTCCCGTAGCGCCATAAGGAGTGGATTCAGGTACGACGATTGTACGAGAAATAAGTCACACAGAAAAAGACGCATCATAAGATATCACTAATACACGGAACGTAAACGTGGCTACTCATGAACTGAATTACAAAACAGAACAGGGTCTCAAATTTAGAAAACCAACTTATGCTTGCTTATGGGGAAAGGTGAGTTAGGGTGCTGCATAAAACCAGAGATTGAAATTAGCACACATACTGTTCCATAAGCAAAATATATAATAGACAAGACCTACACCTGGCTCAAAGAAATGGACTCAACACCACATATTCAAAGCCGGGGAATATACCTGACAAGTAAGAATCTTAAGACCCATGGATTTATATGTCTCCATAAGGAAATCAAGCGTGTGTACAGCGGCCTAAACGCAGCAGTGAAAATCCGATAAATCCCATTATCAAAATAAATTTCACAAACAAAACACAATGACAGTGGAATAGAGAGCAATTCTTAAATAATTCATTCAGGGCTTGTGGTGCAACCTGGATTTACCACATCTACACCCAGAGCTGGGTGAGACATAAGGCTGGACACTTCGGGCTGATAGCATTGGTGAGGTTCGGTGAGCAAACGCAGACCCTTTGAAGTCATACTGCATGGTACTCATTCCATGGGTCCCAACTCTCCAGGTTTAAGGGATTCTTCCTTCAGCTAAAACATGCATGGGAAACCCAGAGTATGGTCCACCGTGTGATTGGGAAACGTTTTCAAATGCATCTCAGGTTTCGTCCCCTGGTACTCGGGTTCAGTGTTCCAGACGCTTTAGTAACACTCTCCCCACTTGGAGAGTCAGTGCCTTTAACCTCCTGTTTGGCACAGTTTGCAATTTCTGCGCAAGATGAACAGGAATAGGGAGAACCAATGAGAGACTAGCTGTAGGTGTCTACACAGGCAAAGGGAACGCTCATTTCCCACCAGGAAGAGGGATTAACCAAAGGCTCAGCGTGCCCTGCCGGAACCAGATTAGGGCCTGAAGCAATCATGCGGTTTTGCGGCCAGCTCACAAGAAAGCGAGTTGAAGAAAGGAGCTCAGGGGCACTGTAATTCAGGAACCTGCAGAGTTATGAATGACAGCTATCGTCCAAAAATGTATTGAAGTAAGTCTTCGAAGAGGACTTGAAAGCGGGGCAGAATTTCAGGAAAACGATTTAAGGGGGTAGACTGGAATTGCACTTAAAGCATAGGAAAAGAGGCAGAATGTCCACAATGATGCACTTGGCCATAAAGTGCGTATGGGTTTTTTCCTGAATATATTCAGGAAAAAACGCATACGCCCTTTCTGGCCAACCAAGCAAGCGTGTAAAGGAAATCTGCACTACAATGAAGTCTCACTGCCCCCCGGTCAAAAGGGCCATCTGAAAAAAGTGTAAAATCCAGAAAGGCAGGACAGGTCATGGAGAACAGGGAGTCTTGTTATGCTGATGGGCGGGATGTAAATTGCCAACAGCCACTCTGGAGAAGTGTATGGTGTTTCCTGAAACACGTAGGAAACAAAGCAACACAGCCTATGGCACTTCCACTTATGGTCCAATAGCTTAGGGAAATTAAAATCAAAAACACACAGCCCCCCCAAAGTTTGGGATGGCTCTGTTTACAAGAACCTCGTCTACAGTACAAGGTAAATATCGGAGAAAGCAAAAAATGGATAAAGAAGTTGTGGTACGCACGTACAATGGAATATCACTCAGCAATGAAATCGACGTCATCAGGCCTGTAGCGGCATAATGAGTGGATTCAGGTACGATGAATCTACGAGAAATAAGTCCCAGAGAAAAAGAAACATCATAAGATATCACTAATACACGGAACGTAAACTTGGCTACACATGAACTGAATTAGAAAACAGAACAGGGTCTCAAAATTAGAAAACCTACTTATGCTTGCTTAAGGGGAAAGGTGAGTTGGGGTGCTGCATAAAACAAGAGATTGAAATTAGCACAGATACCATTCCATAATCCAAATATATAATAGACAAGACCTACTCCTTGCTCAACGAAATGGACTCAACACCCCATATTCAACGCCTGGGATTACACGTGACAAGTAAGAATCTTAAAACCCATGGATTTATATGTCTCCCGGAGGAAATCAAGCATGTGAACAGAGGCCTAAATGCAGCAGTGAAAATCCGATAAATCCCATTATCAAAATAAATTTCAAAAACAAAACACAATGACAGTAAAATAGAGAGCAATTCTTAAATAATTCATTCAGGGCATGTGTGCAACCTGGATTTACCACATCTACACCCAGAAGTGGGTGAGACATAAGGCTAGACACTTCGGGCTGATAGCATTGGTGAGGTACGGTGAGCAAACGCAGACCCTTTGAAGTCATACTGCATGGTACCCATTCCATGGGTCCCAACTCTCCAGGTTTAAGGGATTCTTCCTTCAGCTGAAACATGCATGGGAAACCCAGAGTATGGTCCACCGTGTGATTGGGAAACGTTTTCAAATGCATCTCAGGTTTCGACCCCTGGTACTCGGGTTCACCGTTCCAGGCGCTTTACTAACACTCTCCCCACTTGGAGAGTCAGTGCCTTTAACTTCCTGTTTGGCACAGTTTGCAATTTCTGCGCAAGATGAACAGGAATTGGGAGAACCAATGAGAGACTAGCTGTAGGTGTCTGCACGGGCAAATGGAACGCTCATTTCCCACCAGGAAGAGGAATTAACCAAAGGCTCAGCGTGCCCTGCTGGAACCAGATTAGGGCCTAAAGCAATCCAGCAGTTTTGCGGCCAGCTCACAAGAAAGCCAGTTGAAGAATGGAGCTCAGGGGCACTGTAATTCACAAACCTGCAGAGTTATGAATGACAGCTATCGTCCAAAAATGTATTGAAGTAAGTCTTCGAAGTGGACTTGAAAGCGGGGCAGAATTTCAGGAAAACGATTTCAGGGGGTAGACTGGAATTGCACTTAAAGCATAGGAAAAGACTCCGAATGTCGACAATGATGCACTTGGCCAAAAAGGGCGTATGCGTTTTTTCCTGAATATATTCAGGAGAAAACTCATACGCCCTTTTTGGCCAACCAAGCAAGCGTGTCAAGGAAATCTGCACTACAATGAAGTCTCACTGCCCCCCTGTCAAAAAGGCCATCTGAAACAAGTGTAAAATCCAGAAAGGCAGGACAGGTCATGGAGAACAGGGAGCCTTGTTATGCTGATGGGCGGGATGTAAATTGTCAACAGCCACTGTGGAAAAGTGTATGGTGTTTCCTGAAACACGTAGGAAACAAAGCAACACAGCCTATGGCACTTCCACTTAGGGTCCTATAGCTTAGGGAAATTAAAATCAAAAACACACAGCCACCCCAAAGTTTGGGACGGCTCTGTTTACAAGAACCTCGTCTACGGTACAAGTCAAATATCCGAGAAAGCAAAAAATGGATAAAGAAGTTGTGGTACGTACGTACAATGGAATATCACTCAGCCATGAGAACTACGTCATCTGGCCCGTAGCGGCATAATGAGTGCATTAAGGTACGACGATTCTACGAGAAATAAGTCACACAGAAAAAGAAACATCATAAGATATCACTAATACACGGAATGTAAACTTGGCTACACATGAACTGAATTACAAAACAGAACAGGGTCTCAAATTTACAAAACCAACTTATGCTTGCTTATGGGGAAAGGTGAGTTTTTGGTGCTGCATCAAACCAGAGATTGAATTTAGCACAGATACCATTCCATAAGCCAAATATATAATAGACAAGACCTACTCCTTGCTCAACGAAATGGACTCAACACCCCATATTCAACGCCTGGGAATATACCTGACAAGTAAGAATCTTAAGACCCATGGATTTATATGTCTCCATAAGGAAATCAAGCGTGTGTACAGCGGCCTAAACGCAGCAGTGAAAATCCGATAAATCCCATTATCTAAATAAATTTCACAAACAAAACACAATGACAGTGAAATAGAGAGCAATTCTTAAATAATTCATTCAGGGCTTGTGATGCAACCTGGATTTACCACATCTACACCCAGAGCTCGGTGAGACATAAGGCTGGACACTTCGGGCTGATAGCATTGGTGAGGTTCGGTGAGCAAACGCAGACCCTTTGAAGTCATACTGCATGGTAGCCATTCCATGGGTCCCAACTCTCCAGGTTTAAGGGATTCTTCCTTCAGCTAAAACATGCATGGGAAACCCAGAGTATGGTCCACCGTGTGATTGGGAAACGTTTTCAAATGCATCTCAGGTTTCGTCCCTGGTTCACCGTTCCAGACGCTTTACTAACACTCTCCCCACTTGGAGAGTCAGTGCCTTTAACCTCCTGTTTGGCACAGTTTGCAATTTCTGCGCAAGATGAACAGGAATAGGGAGAACCAATGAGAGACTAGCTGTAGGTGTCTGCACGGGCAAATGGAACGCTCATTTCCCACCAGGAAGAGGGATTAACCAAAGGCTCAGCGTGCCCTGCTGGAACCAGATTAGGGCCTGAAGCAATCCTGCGGTTTTGCGGCCAGCTCACAAGAAAGCGAGTTGAAGAATGGAGCTCAGGGGCACTGTAATTCACAAACCTGCAGAGTTATGAATGACAGCTATCGTCCAAAAATGTATTGAAGTAAGTCTACGAAGAGGACTTGAAAGCGGGGCAGAATTTCTGGAAAACGATTTCAGGGGGTAGACTGGAATTGCACTTAAAGCATAGGAAAAGAGGCAGAATGTCGACAATGATGCACCTGGCCAAAAAGGGCGTATGCGTTTTTTCCTGAATATATTCAGGAAAAAACGCATACGCCCTTTTTGGCCAACCAAGCAAGCGTGTCAAGGAAATCTACACTACAATGAAGTCTCACTGCCCCCCGGTCCAAACGGCCATCTGAAACAAGTGTAAAATCCAGAAAGGCAGGACAGCTCATGGAAAGAGGGAGCCTTCTTATGCTGATGGGCGGGATATAAATTGCCAACAGCCACTCTGGAGAAGTGTATGGTGTTTCCTGAAACACGTAGGAAACAAAGCAACACAGCCTATGGCACTTCCACTTAGGGTCCTATAGCTTAGGGAAATTAAAATCAAAAACACACAGCCACCCCAAAGTTTGGGACGGCTCTGTTTACAAGAACCTCGTCTACGGTACAAGTTAAATATCCGAGAAAGCAAAAAATGGATAAAGAAGTTGTGGTACGTACGTACAATGGAATATCACTCAGCAATGAGATCTACGTCATCAGGCCCGTAGCGGCATAATGAGTGCATTCAGGTACGACGATTCTACGAGAAATAAGCCACACAGAAAAAGAAACATCATAAGATATCCCTAATACACGGAACGTAAACTTGGCTACACATGAACTGAATTACAAAACAGAACAGGGTCTCAAATTTAGAAAACCAACTTATGCTTGCTTATGGGGAAAGGTGAGTTGGGGTGCTGCATCAAACCAGAGATTGAAATTAGCACAGATACCGTTCCATAAGCCAAATATATAATAGACAAGACCTACTCCTTGCTCAACAAAATGGACTCAACACCCCATATTCAACGCCTGGGAATATACCTGACAAATAAGAATCTTAAGACCCATGGATTTATATCTCTCCATAAGGAAATCAAGCGTGTGTACAGCGGACTAAACGCAGCAGTGAAAATCTGATAAATCCCATTATCAAAATAAATTTCAAAAACAAAACACAATGACAGTAAAATAGAGAGCAATTCTTAAATAATTCATTCAGGGCATGTGATGCAACCTGGATTTACCACATCTACACCCAGAGCTGGGTGAGACATAAGGCTAGACACTTCGGGCTGATAGCATTGGTGAGGTACGGTGAGCAAACGCAGACCCTTTGAAGTCATACTGCATGGTACCCATTCCATGGGTCCCAACTCTCCAGGTTTAAGGGATTCTTCCTTCAGCTGAAACATGCATGGGAAACCCAGAGTATGGTCCACCGTGTGATTGGGAAACGTTTTCAAATGCATCTCAGGTTTCGACCCCTGGTACTCGGGTTCACCGTTCCAGGCGCTTTACTAACACTCTCCCCACTTGGAGAGTCAGTGCCTTTAACTTCCTGTTTGCCACAGTTTGCAATTTCTGCGCAAGATGAACAGGAATAGGGAGAACCAATGAGAGACTAGCTGTAGGTGTCTGCACGGGCAAATGGAACGCTCATTTCCCACCAGGAAGAGGAATTAACCAAAGGCTCAGCGTGCCCTGCTGGAACCAGATTAGGGCCTAAAGCAATCCAGCAGTTTTGCGGCCAGCTCACAAGAAAGCGAGTTGAAGAATGGAGCTCAGGGGCACTGTAATTCACAAACCTGCAGAGTTATGAATGACAGCTATCGTCCAAAAATGTATTGAAGTAAGTCTTCGAAGTGGACTTGAAAGCGGGGCACAATTTCTGGAAAACGATTTCAGGGGGTAGACTGGAATTGCACTTAAAGCATAGGAAAAGACTCCGAATGTCGACAATGATGCACTTGGCCAAAAAGGGCGTATGCGTTTTTCCTGAATATATTCAGGAGAAAACGCATATGCACTTTTTGGCCAACCAAGCAAGCGTGTCAAGGAAATCTGCACTACAATGAAGTCTCACTGCCCCCCTGTCAAAAAGGCCATCTGAAACAAGTGTAAAATCCAGAAAGGCAGGACAGGTCATGGAGAACAGGGAGCCTTGTTATGCTGATGGGCGGGATGTAAATTGCCAACAGCCACTGTGGAAAAGTGTATGGTGTTTCCTGAAACACGTAGGAAACAAAGCAACACAGCCTATGGCACTTCCACTTAGGGTCCTATAGTTTAGGGAAATTAAAATCAAAAACACACATCCACCCCAAAGTTTGGGACGGCTCTGTTTACAAGAACCTCGTCTACGGTACAAGTTAAATATCCGAGAAAGCAAAAAATGGATAAAGAAGTTGTGGTACGTACGTACAATGGAATATCACACAGCCATGAGAACTACGTCATCTGGCCCGTAGCGGCATAATGAGTGCATTAAGGTACGACGATTCTACGAGAAATAAGTCACACAGAAAAAGAAATATCATAAGATATCACTAATACACGGAATGTAAACTTGGCTACACATGAACTGAATTACAAAACAGAACAGGGTCTCAAATTTAGAAAACCAACTTATGCTTGCTTATGGGGAAAGGTGAGTTTTTGGTGCTGCATCAAACCATTGATTGAATTTAGCACAGATACCATTCCATAAGCCAAATATATAATAGACAAGACCTACTCCTTGCTCAACGAAATGGACTCAACACCCCATATTCAACGCCTGGGAATATACCTGACAAGTAAGAATCTTAAGACCCATGGATTTATATGTCTCCATAAGGAAATCAAGCGTGTGTACAGCAGCCTAAACGCAGCAGTGAAAATCCGATAAATCCCATTATCTAAATAAATTTCACAAACAAAACACAATGACAGTGAAATAGAGAGCAATTCTTAAATAATTCATTCAGGGCTTGTGATGCAACCTGGATTTACCACATCTACACCCAGAGCTCGGTGAGACATAAGGCTGGACACTTCGGGCTGATAGCATTGGTGAGGTTCGGTGAGCAAACGCAGACCCTTTGAAGTCATACTGCATGGTAGCCATTCCATGGGTCCCAACTCTCCAGGTTTAAGGGATTCTTCCTTCAGCTAAAACATGCATGGGAAACCCAGAGTATGGTCCACCGTGTGATTGGGAAACGTTTTCAAATGCATCTCAGGTTTCGTCCCTGGTTCACCGTTCCAGACGCTTTACTAACACTCTCCCCACTTGGAGAGTCAGTGCCTTTAACCTCCTGTTTGGCACAGTTTGCAATTTCTGCGCAAGATGAACAGGAATAGGGAGAACCAATGAGAGACTAGCTGTAGGTGTCTGCACGGGCAAATGGAACGCTCATTTCCCACCAGGAAGAGGGATTAACCAAAGGCTCAGCGTGCCCTGCTGGAACCAGATTAGGGCCTGAAGCAATCCTGCGGTTTTGCGGCCAGCTCACAAGAAAGCGAGTTGAAGAATGGAGCTCAGGGGCACTGTAATTCACAAACCTGCAGAGTTATGAATGACAGCTATCGTCCAAAAATGTATTGAAGTAAGTCTACGAAGAGGACTTGAAAGCGGGGCAGAATTTCTGGAAAACGATTTCAGGGGGTAGACTGGAATTGCACTTAAAGCATAGGAAAAGAGGCAGAATGTCGACAATGATGCACCTGGCCAAAAAGGGCGTATGCGTTTTTTCCTGAATATATTCAGGAAAAAACGCATACGCCCTTTTTGGCCAACCAAGCAAGCGTGTCAAGGAAATCTACACTACAATGAAGTCTCACTGCCCCCCGGTCCAAACGGCCATCTGAAACAAGTGTAAAATCCAGAAAGGCAGGACAGCTCATGGAAAGAGGGAGCCTTCTTATGCTGATGGGCGGGATGTAAATTGCCAACAGCCACTCTGGAGAAGTGTATGGTGTTTCCTGAAACACGTAGGAAACAAAGCAACACAGCCTATGGCACTTCCACTTAGGGTCCTATAGCTTAGGGAAATTAAAATCAAAAACACACAGCCACCCCAAAGTTTGGGACGGCTCTGTTTACAAGAACCTCGTCTACGGTACAAGTTAAATATCCGAGAAAGCAAAAAATGGATAAAGAAGTTGTGGTACGTACGTACAATGGAATATCACTCAGCAATGAGATCTACGTCATCAGGCCCGTAGCGGCATAATGAGTGCATTCAGGTACGACGATTCTACGAGAAATAAGCCACACAGAAAAAGAAACATCATAAGATATCCCTAATACACGGAACGTAAACTTGGCTACACATGAACTGAATTACAAAACAGAACAGGGTCTCAAATTTAGAAAACCAACTTATGCTTGCTTATGGGGAAAGGTGAGTTGGGGTGCTGCATCAAACCAGAGATTGAAATTAGCACAGATACCGTTCCATAAGCCAAATATATAATAGACAAGACCTACTCCTTGCTCAACGAAATGGACTCAACACCCCATATTCAACGCCTGGGAATATACCTGACAAATAAGAATCTTAAGACCCATGGATTTATATCTCTCCATAAGGAAATCAAGCGTGTGTACAGCGGACTAAACGCAGCAGTGAAAATCTGATAAATCCCATTATCAAAATAAATTTCAAAAACAAAACACAATGACAGTAAAATAGAGAGCAATTCTTAAATAATTCATTCAGGGCATGTGATGCAACCTGGATTTACCACATCTACACCCAGAGCTGGGTGAGACATAAGGCTAGACACTTCGGGCTGATAGCATTGGTGAGGTACGGTGAGCAAACGCAGACCCTTTGAAGTCATACTGCATGGTACCCATTCCATGGGTCCCAACTCTCCAGGTTTAAGGGATTCTTCCTTCAGCTGAAACATGCATGGGAAACCCAGAGTATGGTCCACCGTGTGATTGGGAAACGTTTTCAAATGCATCTCAGGTTTCGACCCCTGGTACTCGGGTTCACCGTTCCAGGCGCTTTACTAACACTCTCCCCACTTGGAGAGTCAGTGCCTTTAACTTCCTGTTTGGCACAGTTTGCAATTTCTGCGCAAGAGGAACAGGAATAGGGAGAACCAATGAGAGACTAGCTGTAGGTGTCTGCACGGGCAAATGGAACGCTCATTTCCCACCAGGAAGAGGAATTAACCAAAGGCTCAGCGTGCCCTGCTGGAACCAGATTAGGGCCTAAAGCAATCCAGCAGTTTTGCGGCCAGCTCACAAGAAAGCGAGTTGAAGAATGGAGCTCAGGGGCACTGTAATTCACAAACCTGCAGAGTTATGAATGACAGCTATCGTCCAAAAATGTATTGAAGTAAGTCTTCGAAGTGGACTTGAAAGCGGGGCACAATTTCTGGAAAACGATTTCAGGGGGTAGACTGGAATTGCACTTAAAGCATAGGAAAAGACTCCGAATGTCGACAATGATGCACTTGGCCAAAAAGGGCGTATGCGTTTTTCCTGAATATATTCAGGAGAAAACGCATATGCACTTTTTGGCCAACCAAGCAAGCGTGTCAAGGAAATCTGCACTACAATGAAGTCTCACTGCCCCCCTGTCAAAAAGGCCATCTGAAACAAGTGTAAAATCCAGAAAGGCAGGACAGGTCATGGAGAACAGGGAGCCTTGTTATGCTGATGGGCGGGATGTAAATTGCCAACAGCCACTGTGGAAAAGTGTATGGTGTTTCCTGAAACACGTAGGAAACAAAGCAACACAGCCTATGGCACTTCCACTTAGGGTCCTATAGTTTAGGGAAATTAAAATCAAAAACACACATCCACCCCAAAGTTTGGGACGGCTCTGTTTACAAGAACCTCGTCTACGGTACAAGTTAAATATCCGAGAAAGCAAAAAATGGATAAAGAAGTTGTGGTACGTACGTACAATGGAATATCACTCAGCCATGAGAACTACGTCATCTGGCCCGTAGCGGCATAATGAGTGCATTAAGGTACGACGATTCTACGAGAAATAAGTCACACAGAAAAAGAAATATCATAAGATATCACTAATACACGGAATGTAAACTTGGCTACACATGAACTGAATTACAAAACAGAAGAGGGTCTCAAATTTAGAAAACCAACTTATGCTTGCTTATGGGGAAAGGTGAGTTTTTGGTGCTGAATCAAACCATTGATTGAATTTAGCACAGATACCATTCCATAAGCCAAATATATAATAGACAAGACCTACTCCTTGCTCAACGAAATGGACTCAACACCCCATATTCAACGCCTGGGAATATACCTGACAAGTAAGAATCTTAAGACCCATGGATTTATATGTCTCCATAAGGAAATCAAGCGTGTGTACAGCGGCCTAAACGCAGCAGTGAAAATCCGATAAATCCCATTATCAAAATAAATTTCACAAACAAAACACAATGACAGTGAAATAGAGAGCAATTCTTAAATAATTCATTCAGGGCTTGTGATGCAACCTGGATTTACCACATCTACACCCAGAGCTCGGTGAGACATAAGGCTGGACACTTCGGGCTGATAGCATTGGTGAGGTTCGGTGAGCAAACGCAGACCCTTTGAAGTCATACTGCATGGTAGCCATTCCATGGGTCCCAACTCTCCAGGTTTAAGGGATTCTTCCTTCAGCTAAAACATGCATGGGAAACCCAGAGTATGGTCCACCGTGTGATTGGGAAACGTTTTCAAATGCATCTCAGGTTTCGTCCCTGGTTCACCGTTCCAGACGCTTTACTAACACTCTCCCCACTTGGAGAGTCAGTGCCTTTAACCTCCTGTTTGGCACAGTTTGCAATTTCTGCGCAAGATGAACAGGAATAGGGAGAACCAATGAGAGACTAGCTGTAGGTGTCTGCACGGGCAAATGGAACGCTCATTTCCCACCAGGAAGAGGGATTAACCAAAGGCTCAGCGTGCCCTGCTGGAACCAGATTAGGGCCTGAAGAAATCCTGCGGTTTTGCGGCCAGCTCACAAGAAAGCGAGTTGAAGAAAGGAGCTCAGGGGCACTGTAATTCACAAACCTGCAGAGTTATGAATGACAGCTATCGTCCAAAAATGTATTGAAGTAAGTCTACGAAGAGGACTTGAAAGCGGGGCAGAATTTCAGGAAAACGATTTCAGGGGGTAGACTGGAATTGCACTTAAAGCATAGGAAAAGAGGCAGAATGTCGACAATGATGCACCTGGCCAAAAAGGGCGTATGCATTTTTTCCTGAATATATTCAGGAAAAAACGCATACGCCCTTTTTGGACAACCAAGCAAGCGTGTCAAGGAAATCTGCACTACAATGAAGTCTCAATGCCCCCCGGTCCAAACGGCCATCTGAAACAAGTGTAAAATCCAGAAAGGCAGGACAGCTCATGGAAAGAGGGAGCCTTGTTATGCTGATGGGCGGGATGTAAATTGCCAACAGCCACTCTGGAGAAGTGTATGGTGTTTCCTGAAACACGTAGGAAACAAAGCAACACAGCCTATGGCACTTCCACTTAGGGTCCTATAGCTTAGGGAAATTAAAATCAAAAACACACAGCCACCCCAAAGTTTGGGACGGCTCTGTTTACAAGAACCTCGTCTACGGTACAAGTTAAATATCCGAGAAAGCAAAAAATGGATAAAGAAGTTGTGGTACGTACGTACAATGGAATATCACTCAGCAATGAGATCTACGTCATCAGGCCCGTAGCGGCATAATGAGTGCATTCAGGTACGACGATTCTACGAGAAATAAGCCACACAGAAAAAGAAACATCATAAGATATCCCTAATACACGGAACGTAAACTTGGCTACACATGAACTGAATTACAAAACAGAACAGGGTCTCAAATTTAGAAAACCAACTTATGCTTGCTTATGGGGAAAGGTGAGTTGGGGTGCTGCATCAAACCAGAGATTGAAATTAGCACAGATACCGTTCCATAAGCCAAATATATAATAGACAAGACCTACTCCTTGCTCAACGAAATGGACTCAACACCCCATATTCAACGCCTGGGAATATACCTGACAAGTAAGAATCTTAAGACCCATGGATATATATCTCTCCATAAGGAAATCAAGCGTGTGTACAGCGGACTAAACGCAGCAGTGAAAATCTGATAAATCCCATTATCAAAATAAATTTCAAAAACAAAACACAATGACAGTAAAATAGAGAGCAATTCTTAAATAATTCATTCAGGGCATGTGATGCAACCTGGATTTACCACATCTACACCCAGAGCTGGGTGAGACATAAGGCTAGACACTTCGGGCTGATAGCATTGGTGAGGTACGGTGAGCAAACGCAGACCCTTTGAAGTCATACTGCATGGTACCCATTCCATGGGTCCCAACTCTCCAGGTTTAAGGGATTCTTCCTTCAGCTGAAACATGCATGGGAAACCCAGAGTATGGTCCACCGTGTGATTGGGAAACGTTTTCAAATGCATCTCAGGTTTCGACCCCTGGTACTCGGGTTCACCGTTCCAGGCGCTTTACTAACACTCTCCCCACTTGGAGAGTCAGTGCCTTTAACTTCCTGTTTGCCACAGTTTGCAATTTCTGCGCAAGATGAACAGGAATAGGGAGAACCAATGAGAGACTAGCTGTAGGTGTCTGCACGGGCAAATGGAACGCTCATTTCCCACCAGGAAGAGGAATTAACCAAAGGCTCAGCGTGCCCTGCTGGAACCAGATTAGGGCCTAAAGCAATCCAGTAGTTTTGCGGCCAGCTCACAAGAAAGCGAGTTGAAGAATGGAGCTCAGGGGCAATGTAATTCACAAACCTGCAGAGTTATGAATGACAGCTATCGTCCAAAAATGTATTGAAGTAAGTCTTCGAAGTGGACTTGAAAGCGGGGCAGAATTTCAGGAAAACGATTTCAGGGGGTAGACTGGAATTGCACTTAAAGCATAGGAAAAGACTCCGAATGTCGACAATGATGCACTTGGCCAAAAAGGGCGTATGCGTTTTTTCCTGAATATATTCAGGAGAAAACGCATACGCACTTTTTGGCCAACCAAGCAAGCGTGTCAAGGAAATCTGCACTACAATGAAGTCTCACTGCCCCCCTGTCAAAAAGGCCATCTGAAACAAGTGTAAAATCCAGAAAGGCAGGACAGGTCATGGAGAACAGGGAGCCTTGTTATGCTGATGGGCGGGATGTAAATTGTCAACAGCCACTGTGGAAAAGTGTATGGTGTTTCCTGAAACACGTAGGAAACAAAGCAACACAGCCTATGGCACTTCCACTTAGGGTCCTATAGTTTAGGGAAATTAAAATCAAAAACACACAGCCACCCCAAAGTTTGGGACGGCTCTGTTTACAAGAACCTCGTCTACGGTACAAGTTAAATATCCGAGAAAGCAAAAAATGGATAAAGAAGTTGTGGTACATACGTACAATGGAATATCACTCAGCCATGAGAACTACGTCATCTGGCCCGTAGCGGCATAATGAG
The DNA here is from genome assembly GCF_059928025.1 of Delphinapterus leucas. NCBI lineage: Eukaryota > Metazoa > Chordata > Mammalia > Artiodactyla > Monodontidae > Delphinapterus > Delphinapterus leucas. The sequence goes on from NW_028322244.1 coordinate 4,074,280, forward strand.
TGCATTAAGGTACGACGATTCTACGAGAAATAAGTCACACAGAAAAAGAAACATCATAAGATATCACTAATACACGGAATGTAAACTTGGCTACACATGAACTGAATTACAAAACAGAATAGGGTCTCAAATTTAGAAAACCAACTTATGCTTGCTTATGGGGAAAGGTGAGTTTTTGGTGCTGCATCAAACCATTGATTGAATTTAGCACAGATACCATTCCATAAGCCAAATATATAATAGACAAGACCTACTCCTTGCTCAACGAAATGGACTCAACACCCCATATTCAACGCCTGGGAATATACCTGACAAGTAAGAATCTTAAGACCCATGGATTTATATGTCTCCATAAGGAAATCAAGCGTGTGTACAGGGGCCTAAACGCAGCAGTGAAAATCCGATAAATCCCATTATCAAAATAAATTTCACAAACAAAACACAATGACAGTGAAATAGAGAGCAATTCTTAAATAATTCATTCAGGGCTTGTGATGCAACCTGGATTTACCACATCTACACCCGGAGCTGGGTGAGACATAAGGCTGGACACTTCGGGCTGATAGCATTGGTGAGGTTCGGTGAGCAAACGCAGACCCTTTGAAGTCATACTGCATGGTAGCCATTCCATGGGGCCCAACTCTCCAGGTTTAAGGGATTCTTCCTTCAGCTAAAACATGCATGGGAAACCCAGAGTATGGTCCACTGTGTGATTGGGAAACGTTTTCAAATGCATCTCAGGTTTCGTCCCTGGTTCACCGTTCCAGACGCTTTACTAACACTCTCCCCACTTGGAGAGTCAGTGCCTTTAACCTCCTGTTTGGCACAGTTTGCAATTTCTGCGCAAGATGAACAGGAATAGGGAGAACCAATGAGAGACTAGCTGTAGGTGTCTGCACGGGCAAATGGAACGCTGATTTCCCACCAGGAAGAGGAATTAACCAAAGGCTCAGCGTGCCCTGCTGGAACCAGATTAGGGCCTAAAGCAATCCAGCAGTTTTGCGGCCAGCTCACAAGAAAGCGAGTTGAAGAATGGAGCTCAGGGACACTGTAATTCACAAACCTGCAGAGTTATGAATGACAGCTATCGTCCAAAAATGTATTGAAGTAAGTCTTCGAAGTGGACTTGAAAGCGGGGCAGAATTTCAGGAAAACGATTTCAGGGGGTAGACTGGAATTGCACTTAAAGCATAGGAAAAGACTCCGAATGTCGACAATGATGCACTTGGCCAAAAAGGGCGTATGCGTTTTTTCCTGAATATATTCAGGAGAAAACGCATACGCCCTTTTTGGCCAACCAAGCAAGCGTGTCAAGGAAATCTGCACTACAATGAAGTCTCACTGCCCCCCTGTCAAAAAGGCCATCTGAAACAAGTGTAAAATCCAGAAAGGCAGGACAGGTCATGGAGAACAGGGAGCCTTGTTATGCTGATGGGCGGGATGTAAATTGTCAACAGCCACTGTGGAAAAGTGTATGGTGTTTCCTGAAACACGTAGGAAACAAAGCAACACAGCCTATGGCACTTCCACTTAGGGTCCTATAGCTTAGGGAAATTAAAATCAAAAACACACAGCCACCCCAAAGTTTGGGACGGCTCTGTTTACAAGAACCTCGTCTACGGTACAAGTTAATTATCCGAGAAAGCAAAAAATGGATAAAGCAGTTGTGGTACGTACGTACAATGGAATATCACTCAGCCATGAGAACTACGTCATCTGGCCCGTAGGGGCATAATGAGTGCATTAAGGTACGACGATTCTACGAGAAATAAGTCACACAGAAAAAGAAACATCATAAGATATCACTAATACACGGAATGTAAACTTGGCTACACATGAACTGAATTACAAAACAGAACAGGGTCTCAAATTTAGAAAACCAACTTATGCTTGCTTATGGGGAAAGGTGAGTTGGGGTGCTGCATAAAACCAGAGATTGAAATTAGCACACATACTGTTCCATAAGCAAAATATATTATAGACAAGACCTACACCTGGCTCATTGAAATGGACTCAACACCCCATATTAAAGCCGGGGAATATACCTGACAAGTAAGAATCTTAAGACCCATGGATTTATATGTCTCCATAAGGAAATCAAGCGTGTGTACAGCGGCCTAAATGCAGCAGTGAAAATCCGATAAATCCCATTATCAAAATAAGTTTCACAAACAAAACACAATGACAGTGAAATAGAGAGCAATTCTTAAATAATTCATTCAGGGCTTGTGATGCAACCTGGATTTACCACATCTACACCCAGAGCTGGGTGAGACATAAGGCTGGACACTTCGGGCTGATAGCATTGGTGAGTTTCGGTGAGCAAACGCAGACCATTTGAAGTCATACTGCATGGTAGCCATTCCATGGGTCCCAACTCTCCAGGTTTAAGGGATTCTTCCTTCAGATAAAACATGCATGGGAATCCCAGAGTATGGTCCACTGTGTGATTGGGAAACATTTTCAAATGTATCTCAGGTTTCGTCCCCTGGTACTCGGGGTCACCGTTCCAGACGCTTTACTAACACTCTCCACACTTGGAGAGTCAGTGCCTTTAACCTCCTGTTTGTCACAGTTTCTAATTTCTGCACAAGATGAACAGGAATAGGGAGAACCAATGAGAGACTAGCTCTAGGTGTCTGCACGGGCAAATGGATCGCTCATTTCCCACCAGGAAGAGGGATTAACCAAAGGCTCAGCGTGCCCTGCCGGAACCAGATTAGGGCCTGAAGCAATCATGCGGTTTTGCGGCCAGCTCACAAGAAAGCGAGTTGAAGAAAGGAGCTCAGGGGCACTGTAATTCACAAACTTGCAGAGTTATGAATGACAGCTATCGTCCAAAAATGTATTGAAGTAAGTCTTCGAAGAGGAATTGAAAGTGGGGCAGAATTTCAGGAAAACGATTTCAGGGGGTAGACTGGAATTGCACTTAAAGCATAGGAAAAGAGGCAGAATGTCGACAATGATGCACTTGGCCAAAAAGGGCGTATGCGTTTTTTCCTGAATATATTCAGGAAAAAACTCATACGCCCTTTTTGGCCAACCAAGCAAGCGTGTAAAGGAAATCTGCACTACAATGAAGTCTCACTGCCCCCCGGTCCAAACGGCCATCTGAAACAAGTGTAAAATCCAGAAAGGCAGGACAGCTCATGGAAAGAGGGAGCCTTGTTATGCTGATGGGCGGGATGTAAATTGCCAACAGCCACACTGGAGAAGTGTATGGTGTTTCCTGAAACACGTAGGAAACAAAGCAACACAGCCTATGGCACTTCCACTTAGGGTCCTATAGCTTAGGGAAATTAAAATCAAAAACACACAGCCACCCCAAAGTTTGGGACGGCTCTGTTTACAAGAACCTCGTCTACGGTACAAGTTAAATATCCGAGAAAGCAAAAAATGGATAAAGAAGTTGTGGTACGTACGTACAATGGAATATCACTCAGCAATGAGATCTACGTCATCAGGCCCGTAGCGGCATAATGAGTGCATTCAGGTACGACGATTCTACGAGAAATAAGCCACACAGAAATAGAAACATCATAAGATATCCCTAATACACGGAACGTAAACTTGGCTACACATGAACTGAATTACAAAACAGAACAGGGTCTCAAATTTAGAAAACCAACTTATGCTTGCTTATGGGGAAAGGTGAGTTGGGGTGCTGCATCAAACCAGAGATTGAAATTAGCACAGATACCGTTCCATAAGCCAAATATATAATAGACAAGACCTACTCCTTGCTCAACGAAATGGACTCAACACCCCATATTCAACGCCTGGGAATATACCTGACAAGTAAGAATCTTAAGACCCATGGATATATATCTCTCCATAAGGAAATCAAGCGTGTGTACAGCGGACTAAACGCAGCAGTGAAAATCTGATAAATCCCATTATCAAAATAAATTTCAAAAACAAAACACAATGACAGTAAAATAGAGAGCAATTCTTAAATAATTCATTCAGGGCATGTGATGCAACCTGGATTTACCACATCTACACCCAGAGCTGGGTGAGACATAAGGCTAGACACTTCGGGCTGATAGCATTGGTGAGGTACGGTGAGCAAACGCAGACCCTTTGAAGTCATACTGCATGGTACCCATTCCATGGGTCCCAAATCTCCAGGTTTAAGGGATTCTTCCTTCAGCTGAAACATGCATGGGAAACCCAGAGTATGGTCCACCGTGTGATTGGGAAACGTTTTCAAATGCATCTCAGGTTTCGACCCCTGGTACTCGGGTTCACCGTTCCAGGCGCTTTACTAACACTCTCCCCACTTGGAGAGTCAGTGCCTTTAACTTCCTGTTTGCCACAGTTTGCAATTTCTGCGCAAGATGAACAGGAATAGGGAGAACCAATGAGAGACTAGCTGTAGGTGTCTGCACGGGCAAATGGAACGCTCATTTCCCACCAGGAAGAGGAATTAACCAAAGGCTCAGCGTGCCCTGCTGGAACCAGATTAGGGCCTAAAGCAATCCAGCAGTTTTGCGGCCAGCTCACAAGAAAGCGAGTTGAAGAATGGAGCTCAGGGGCACTGTAATTCACAAACCTGCAGAGTTATGAATGACAGCTATCGTCCAAAAATGTATTGAAGTAAGTCTTCGAAGTGGACTTGAAAGCGGGGCAGAATTTCAGGAAAACGATTTCAGGGGGTAGACTGGAATTGCACTTAAAGCATAGGAAAAGACTCCGAATGTCGACAATGATGCACTTGGCCAAAAAGGGCGTATGTGTTTTTTCCTGAATATATTCAGGAGAAAACGCATACGCACTTTTTGGCCAACCAAGCAAGCGTGTCAAGGAAATCTGCACTACAATGAAGTCTCACTGCCCCCCTGTCAAAAAGGCCATCTGAAACAAGTGTAAAATCCAGAAAGGCAGGACAGGTCATGGAGAACAGGGAGCCTTGTTATGCTGATGGGCGGGATGTAAATTGTCAACAGCCACTGTGGAAAAGTGTATGGTGTTTCCTGAAACACGTAGGAAACAAAGCAACACAGCCTATGGCACTTCCACTTAGGGTCCTATAGCTTAGGGAAATTAAAATCAAAAACACACAGCCACCCCAAAGTTTGGGACGGCTCTGTTTACAAGAACCTCGTCTACGGTACAAGTTAATATCCGAGAAAGCAAAAAATGGATAAAGCAGTTGTGGTACGTACGTACAATGGAATATCACTCAGCCATGAGAACTACGTCATCTGGCCCGTAGCGGCATAATGAGTGCATTAAGGTACGACGATTCTACGAGAAATAAGTCACACAGAAAAAGAAACATCATAAGATATCACTAATACACGGAATGTAAACTTGGCTACACATGAACTGAATTACAAAACAGAACAGGGTCTCAAATTTAGAAAACCAACTTATGCTTGCTTATGGGGAAAGGTGAGTTTTTGGTGCTGCATCAAACCAGAGATTGAAATTAGCACAGATACCGTTCCATAAGCCAAATATATAATAGAAAAGACCTACTCCTTGCTCAACGAAATGGACTCAACACCCCATATTCAACGCCTGGGAATATACCTGACAAGTAAGAATCTTAAGACACATGGATTTATATGTCTCCATAAGGAAATCAAGCGTGTGTACAGGGGCCTAAACGCAGCAGTGAAAATCCGATAAATCCCATTATCAAAATAAATTTCACAAACAAAACACAATGACAGTGAAATAGAGAGCAATTCTTAAATAATTCATTCAGGGCTTGTGATGCAACCTGGATTTACCACATCTACACCCGGAGCTGGGTGAGACATAAGGCTGGACACTTCGGGCTGATAGCATTGGTGAGGTTCGGTGAGCAAACGCAGACCCTTTGAAGTCATACTGCATGGTAGCCATTCCATGGGTCCCAACTCTCCAGGTTTAAGGGATACTTCCTTCAGCTAAAACATGCATGGGAAACCCAGAGTATGGTCCACCGTGTGATTGGGAAACGTTTTCAAATGCATCTCAGGTTTCGTCCCTGGTTCACCGTTCCAGACGCTTTACTAACACTCTCCCCACTTGGAGAGTCAGTGCCTTTAACCTCCTGTTTGGCACAGTTTGCAATTTCTGCGCAAGATGAACAGGAATAGGGAGAACCAATGAGAGACTAGCTGTAGGTGTCTGCACGGGCAAATGGAACGCTCATTTCCCACCAGGAAGAGGGATTAACCAAAGGCTCAGCGTGCCCTGCTGGAACCAGATTAGGGCCTGAAGCAATCCTGCGGTTTTGCGGCCAGCTCACAAGAAAGCGAGTTGAAGAATGGAGCTCAGGGGCACTGTAATTCACAAACCTGCAGAGTTATGAATGACAGCTATCGTCCAAAAATGTATTGAAGTAAGTCTACGAAGAGGACTTGAAAGCGGGGCAGAATTTCTGGAAAACGATTTCAGGGGGTAGACTGGAATTGCACTTAAAGCATAGGAAAAGAGCCAGAATGTCGACAATGATGCACCTGGCCAAAAAGGGCGTATGCGTTTTTTCCTGAATATATTCAGGAAAAAACGCATACGCCCTTTTTGGCCAACCAAGCAAGCGTGTCAAGGAAATCTACACTACAATGAAGTCTCACTGCCCCCCGGTCCAAACGGCCATCTGAAACAAGTGTAAAATCCAGAAAGGCAGGACAGCTCATGGAAAGAGGGAGCCTTCTTATGCTGATGGGCGGGATGTAAATTGCCAACAGCCACTCTGGAGAAGTGTATGGTGTTTCCTGAAACACGTAGGAAACAAAGCAACACAGCCTATGGCACTTCCACTTAGGGTCCTATAGCTTAGGGAAATTAAAATCAAAAACACACAGCCACCCCAAAGTTTGGGACGGCTCTGTTTACAAGAACCTCGTCTACGGTACAAGTTAAATATCCGAGAAAGCAAAAAATGGATAAAGAAGTTGTGGTACGTACGTACAATGGAATATCACTCAGCAATGAGATCTACGTCATCAGGCCCGTAGCGGCATAATGAGTGCATTCAGGTACGACGATTCTACGAGAAATAAGCCACACAGAAAAAGAAACATCATAAGATATCCCTAATACACGGAACGTAAACTTGGCTACACATGAACTGAATTACAAAACAGAACAGGGTCTCAAATTTAGAAAACCAACTTATGCTTGCTTATGGGGAAAGGTGAGTTGGGGTGCTGCATCAAACCAGAGATTGAAATTAGCACAGATACCGTTCCATAAGCCAAATATATAATAGACAAGACCTACTCCTTGCTCAACGAAATGGACTCAACACCCCATATTCAACGCCTGGGAATATACCTGACAAATAAGAATCTTAAGACCCATGGATTTATATCTCTCCATAAGGAAATCAAGCGTGTGTACAGCGGACTAAACGCAGCAGTGAAAATCTGATAAATCCCATTATCAAAATAAATTTCAAAAACAAAACACAATGACAGTAAAATAGAGAGCAATTCTTAAATAATTCATTCAGGGCATGTGATGCAACCTGGATTTACCACATCTACACCCAGAGCTGGGTGAGACATAAGGCTAGACACTTCGGGCTGATAGCATTGGTGAGGTACGGTGAGCAAACGCAGACCCTTTGAAGTCATACTGCATGGTACCCATTCCATGGGTCCCAACTCTCCAGGTTTAAGGGATTCTTCCTTCAGCTGAAACATGCATGGGAAACCCAGAGTATGGTCCACCGTGTGATTGGGAAACGTTTTCAAATGCATCTCAGGTTTCGACCCCTGGTACTCGGGTTCACCGTTCCAGGCGCTTTACTAACACTCTCCCCACTTGGAGAGTCAGTGCCTTTAACTTCCTGTTTGCCACAGTTTGCAATTTCTGCGCAAGATGAACAGGAATAGGGAGAACCAATGAGAGACTAGCTGTAGGTGTCTGCACGGGCAAATGGAACGCTCATTTCCCACCAGGAAGAGGAATTAACCAAAGGCTCAGCGTGCCCTGCTGGAACCAGATTAGGGCCTAAAGCAATCCAGCAGTTTTGCGGCCAGCTCACAAGAAAGCGAGTTGAAGAATGGAGCTCAGGGGCACTGTAATTCACAAACCTGCAGAGTTATGAATGACAGCTATCGTCCAAAAATGTATTGAAGTAAGTCTTCGAAGTGGACTTGAAAGCGGGGCACAATTTCTGGAAAACGATTTCAGGGGGTAGACTGGAATTGCACTTAAAGCATAGGAAAAGACTCCGAATGTCGACAATGATGCACTTGGCCAAAAAGGGCGTATGCGTTTTTCCTGAATATATTCAGGAGAAAACGCATATGCACTTTTTGGCCAACCAAGCAAGCGTGTCAAGGAAATCTGCACTACAATGAAGTCTCACTGCCCCCCTGTCAAAAAGGCCATCTGAAACAAGTGTAAAATCCAGAAAGGCAGGACAGGTCATGGAGAACAGGGAGCCTTGTTATGCTGATGGGCGGGATGTAAATTGCCAACAGCCACTGTGGAAAAGTGTATGGTGTTTCCTGAAACACGTAGGAAACAAAGCAACACAGCCTATGGCACTTCCACTTAGGGTCCTATAGTTTAGGGAAATTAAAATCAAAAACACACATCCACCCCAAAGTTTGGGACGGCTCTGTTTACAAGAACCTCGTCTACGGTACAAGTTAAATATCCGAGAAAGCAAAAAATGGATAAAGAAGTTGTGGTACGTACGTACAATGGAATATCACTCAGCCATGAGAACTACGTCATCTGGCCCGTAGCGGCATAATGAGTGCATTAAGGTACGACGATTCTACGAGAAATAAGTCACACAGAAAAAGAAATATCATAAGATATCACTAATACACGGAATGTAAACTTGGCTACACATGAACTGAATTACAAAACAGAACAGGGTCTCAAATTTAGAAAACCAACTTATGCTTGCTTATGGGGAAAGGTGAGTTGGGGTGCTGCATAAAACCAGAGATTGAAATTAGCACACATACTGTTCCATAAGCAAAATATATTATAGACAAGACCTACACCTGGCTCAATGAAATGGACTCAACACCCCATATTCAAAGCCGGGGAATATACCTGACAAGTAAGAATCTTAAGACCCATGGATTTATATGTCTCCATAAGGAAATCAAGCGTGTGTACAGCGGCCTAAATGCAGCAGTGAAAATCCGATAAATCCCATTATCAAAATAAGTTTCACAAACAAAACACAATGACAGTGAAATAGAGAGCAATTCTTAAATAATTCATTCAGGGCTTGTGATGCAACCTGGATTTACCACATCTACACCCAGAGCTGGGTGAGACATAAGGCTGGACACTTCGGGCTGATAGCATTGGTGAGGTTCGGTGAGCAAACGCAGACCCTTTGAAGTCATACTGCATGGTAGCCATTCCATGGGTCCCAACTCTCCATGTTTAAGGGATTCTTCCTTCAGATAAAACATGCATGGGAATCCCAGAGTATGGTCCACTGTGTGATTGGGAAACATTTTCAAATGTATCTCAGGTTTCGTCCCCTGGTACTCGGGGTCACCGTTCCAGACGCTTTACTAACACTCTCCACACTTGGAGAGTCAGTGCCTTTAACCTCCTGTTTGTCACAGTTTCTAATTTCTGCGCAAGATGAACAGGAATAGGGAGAACCAATGAGAGACTAGCTGTAGGTGTCTGTACGGGCAAATGGGACGCTCATTTCCCACCAGGAAGAGGGATTAACCAAAGGCTCAGCGTGCCCTGCCGGAACCAGATTAGGGCCTGAAGCAATCCTGCGGTTTTGCGGCCAGCTCACAAGAAAGCGAGTTGAAGAAAGGAGCTCAGGGGCACTGTAATTCACAAACTTGCAGAGTTATGAATGACAGCTATCGTCCAAAAATGTATTGAAGTAAGTCTTCGAAGAGGAATTGAAAGCGGGGCAGAATTTCAGGAAAACGATTTCAGGGGGTAGACTGGAATTGCACTTAAAGCATAGGAAAAGAGGCAGAATGTCGACAATGATGCACTTGGCCAAAAAGGGCGTATGGGTTTTTTCCTGAATATATTCAGGAAAAAACGCATACGCCCTTTTTGGCCAACCAAGCAAGCGTGTAAAGGAAATCTGCACTACAATGAAGTCTCACTGCCCCCCGGTCCAAACGGCCATCTGAAACAAGTGTAAAATCCAGAAAGGCAGGACAGCTCATGGAAAGAGGGAGCCTTGTTATGCTGATGGGCGGGATGTAAATTGCCAACAGCCACACTGGAGAAGTGTATGGTGTTTCCTGAAACACGTAGGAAACAAAGCAACACAGCCTATGGCACTTCCACTTAGGGTCCTATAGCTTAGGGAAATTAAAATCAAAAACACACAGCCACCCCAAAGTTTGGGACGGCTCTGTTTACAAGAACCTCGTCTACGGTACAAGTTAAATATCCGAGAAAGCAAAAAATGGAAAAAGAAGTTGTGGTACGTACGTACAATGGAATATCACTCAGCAATGAGATCTACGTCATCAGGCCCGTAGCGGCATAATGGGTGCATTCAGGTACGACGATTCTACGAGAAATAAGCCACACAGAAAAAGAAATATCATAAGATATCCCTAATACACGGAACGTAAACTTGGCTACACATGAACTGAATTACAAAACAGAACAGGGTCTCAAATTTAGAAAACCCACTTATGCTTGCTTATGGGGAAAGGTGAGTTGGGGTGGTGCATGAAACCAGAGATTGAAATTAGCACAGATACCGTTCCATAAGCCAAATATATAATAGACAAGACCTACTCCTTGCTCAACGAAATGGACTCAACACCCCATATTCAACGCCTGGGAATATACCTGACAAGTAAGAATCATAAGACCAATGGATATATATCTCTCCATAAGGAAATCAAGCGTGTGTACAGCGGACTAAACGCAGCAGTGAAAATCTGATAAATCCCATTATCAAAATAAATTTCAAAAACAAAACACAATGACAGTAAAATAGAGAGCAATTCTTAAATAATTCATTCAGGGCATGTGATGCAACCTGGATTTACCACATCTACACCCAGAGCTGGGTGAGACATAAGGCTAGACACTTCGGGCTGATAGCACTGGTGAGGTACGGTGAGCAAACGCAGACCCTTTGAAGTCATACTGCATGGTACCAATTCCATGGGTCCCAAATCTCCAGGTTTAAGGGATTCTTCCTTCAGCTGAAACATGCATGGGAAACCCAGAGTATGGTCCACCGTGTGATTGGGAAACGTTTTCAAATGCATCTCAGGTTTCGACCCCTGGTACTCGGGTTCACCGTTCCAGGCGGTTTACTAACACTCTCCCCACTTGGAGAGTCAGTGCCTGTAACTTCCTGTTTGGCACAGTTTGCAATTTCTGCGCAAGAGGAACAGGAATAGGGAGAACCAATGAGAGACTAGCTGTAGGTGTCTGCACGGGCAAATGGAACGCTCATTTCCCACCAGGAAGAGGAATTAACCAAAGGCTCAGCGTGCCCTGCTGGAACCAGATTAGGGCCTAAAGCAATCCAGCAGTTTTGCGGCCAGCTCACAAGAAAGCGAGTTGAAGAAAGGAGCTCAGGGGCACTGTAATTCACAAACCTGCAGAGTTATGAATGACAGCTATCGTCCAATAATGTATTGAAGTAAGTCTTCGAAGAGGACTTGAAAGCGGGGCAGAATTTCAGGAAAACGATTTCAGGGGGTAGACTGGAATTGCACTTAAAGCATAGGAAAAGAGGCAGAATGTCGACAATGATGCACTTGGCCAAAAAGGGCGTATGCGTTTTTTCCTGAATATATTCAGGAAAAAACGCATACGCCCTTTTTGGCCAACCAAGCAAGCGTGTCAAGGAAATCTGCACTACAATGAAGTCTCACTGCCCCCCGGTCCAAACGGCCATCTGAAACAAGTGTAAAATCCAGAAAGGCAGGACAGCTCATGGAAAGAGGGAGCCTTGTTATGCTGATGGGCGGGATGTAAATTGCCAACAGCCACTCTGGAGAAGTGTATGGTGTTTCCTGAAACACGTAGGAAACAAAGCAACACAGCCTATGGCACTTCCACTTAGGGTCCTATAGCTTAGGGAAATTAAAATCAAAAACACACAGCCGCCCCAAAGTTTGGGACCGGGAGGTAAATTGCCAACAGCCACTCTGGAGAAGTGTATGGTGTTTCCTGAAACACATAGGAAACAATGCAACACAGCCTATGGCACTTCCACTTATGGTCCTATAACTTAGGGAATTTAAAATCAAAAACACACAGCCACCCCAAAGTTTGGGATGGCTCTGTTTACAAGAACCTCGCCTATGGTACAAGTTAAATATCCGAGAAAGCAAAAAATGGATAAAGAAGTTGTGGTACGTACGTACAATGGAATATCACTCAGCAATGAGGTCTACGTCATCAGGCCCGTAGCGGCATAATGAGTGCATTCACGTACGACGATTCTACGAGAAATAAGTCACACAGAAATAGAAACATCATAAGATATCACTAATACACGGAACGTAAACTTGGCTACACATGAACTGAATTACAAAACAGAACAGGGTCTCAAATTTAGAAAACCAACTTATGCATGCTTAAGGGGAAAGGTGAGTTGGGGTGCTGCATAAAACCAGAGATTGTAATTACCACAGATACCCTTCCATAAGCCAAATATATTAGAGTCAAGGCCTACTCCTTGCTCAACGAAATGGACTCCACACCACATATTCCACGCCTAGGAATATACCTGTCTAGTAAGAATCTTAAAACCCATGGATTTATATGTCTATGTAAGAGAATCAAGTGTGTGTACAGCGGCATAAACACAGCAGTGAAAATCCGATAAATCCAGTTATCAAAATAAATTACAAAAACAAAACACAATGACAGTGAAATAGAGAGCAATTCTTAAATAATTCATTCAGGGCTTGTGATGTAACCTGGATTTACCACATCTACACCAAGAGCTTGGTGAGACATAAGGCCGGACCCTTCGGGCTGATAGCATTGGTGAGGTTCGGTGAACAAATGCAGACCTTTTGAAGTCATACTGCATGGTACCCATTCCATGGATCCCAACTCTCCAGGTTTAAGGGATTCTTCCTTCAGGTAAAACATCCATGGGAAACACAGAGTATGGTCCACTGTGTGACCGGTAAACATTTTTAAATGCATCTCAGTTTTCGTCCCCTGCTACTCGGGTTCACCATTCCAGAAAATTTACTAACACTCTCCCAGCTTGGAGAGTCAGTGCCTTTAACCTCCTGTTTGGCACAGTCTGCAATTTCTGTGCAAGATGAACAGGACTAGGGAGAACCAATGAGAGACTAGCTGTAGGTATCTGCATGGGCAAATTTAACGCTCATTTCCCACTAGGAAGAAGAAATAACCAAAGGCTCAGCATGCCGTGCCGGAACCAGATTAGGGCCTGAAGCAATCCTGCGGTTTTGCGGCCAGCTCACAAGAGAGCGAGTTGAAGAAAGGAGCTCAGGGCCACTGCCATTCACAAATCTGCAGAGTTATAAATGACAGCTATCGTCCATGAATATCTGAAGGAAGGCTGCGAAGAGGACTTGAAAGCGGGGCAGAATTCCAGGAATACGATTTCAGGAGGTAAACGGGAAGTCCTTTGAAAGCATATTAAAAGAGGCAGAACCTCGACAATGATGCCCTTGGTCAAAATGGCATATGTGATTTTTCCAGGGCCCTCATTCAAGAGGGTAGGAGGCTCCCAGCATGCTTCAGTGGCCAACAGAGGCTCCACGTCACCAAGGCGACGTGAGCCAACCAGGCAGGAGTGACCTCACATCAGAGGGCCCACCTCACAGAAGGGTAAGGTACCCAGCCAGGATCAGACTCTCACCAGAGTGCCCACATCAGCAAGGGCTGGGAACCAGGCAGGACTGTCCTCACACCCGTGGGGCCACATCATCGAAAGTTGAGGTACCCAACACATGTTGTCTCAAACCAGAGGACCCACATCACCATGGGTCTCGGATCGAGTCAGGCAGGAGTAGCCTCACAACACAGGGCCAATAGAATAAAAAAGCTGAGGAATCCTGCAGTGGGAACCTCCCAGCAGGTGGCCCAGAGCACCGAGTCTATGCGATCCAGGCCGCAGTGAACTCACAGCAGAGGGCCCACATCATGAAACTGTGAGCAACCCAGCCGTTGGGACCTCAGAGCAGAAGGCCCACATTCCCATGGGGTTGGGAACATGGCACGAGTGTCCTCACACCACTTAGCATGTATCAGAAAATGTGGGTACCCTGCAGTTAGGGCCTGACGCCAGAGGGCCCTCATCACCGTTTGGAGGAGGCTCCCAGCAGGCTCCAACTGACACAAGAGGGCCGACGTTGCCAAGGCGGGGTGTGCCAGCCAGGCAGGAGTGACCTCACAGCAGAGGGCCCACCTCACAGAAGGGTGAGGAACCCAGCCAGGATCACACTCTCACCAGAGGACACACATCACCATGGGGCCTGGAGTGAAGCAGGCAGGAGGAGTCTCAAAACAGAGGGCCCATGGAAGAAAAAAGGTGAGGAATCCCGCAGTTGGAACCTCCCTGCAGTCGGCCAGCAGCAGCGAGGCTATGGGATCCAGGCCGGAGTGAACTCACACCAGAGGGCCCTCATCATGAAACTGAGCAACCCACCTTTGGGACTTCAGAGCAGAAGGCCCACATTCCCATGGTGTTGGGAACCTGGCAGGAGTGTACTCGCACCACAGGGTGCACATCAGAAAATTTGGGGAGCTCAGGAGTTAGGGCCTGACGCCAGAGGTCCCTCATTACCGAGGGGAGGAGACTCCCAGCAGGCACCAACTCCCAACTGAGGGCCCATGTCGCCAAGGTGACGTGTGCCAGTCAGGCAGGAGTGACCTCACAGCAGAGGGCCTACCTCACAGAAGGGTGAGGAACCCAGCCAGGATAAGACTCTCACCAGAGAACCCACATCACCAAGGGGATCGGAACAAGGCAGGAGTGTCCTCACACCAGTGGGGCCCATTATAGAAAGGTCAGGAACCCAGCACATGTGGCCTAAACCAGAGGACCCACATTCCCAAGGTGCTCCGAGTGAGGCAGGCAGGAGTAGCCTAACAACACAGGGCCCACAGAATAAAAAATGTGAGGAATCCAGCAGTTTGAACCTCCCAGCAGGTGGCCCAGAGCACGGAGTCTATGGGATCCAGGCCACAGTGAACTCACAGCAGAGGGCCCACATCATGAAACTGAGCAACCCAGCCGGTGGGACCTCAAAGCAGAAGGCCCACATCCCCATGTGGATGGGAACCTTGCAGGAGTGTCCTCACACAACTTAGAACATATCAGAAAATGTGGGAACCCAGCAGTTAGAGCCTGGCGCCAGAGGGCCTTCATCACCGAGGAGAGGAGGCTACCAGCAGGCTCCAAATGCCACCAGAGGGCCGACGTCACCAAGGCAATGGGAGCAAGCCAGGCAGGAGTTACCTCACAGCAGAGGGCCCACCTCACAGAAGTGTGAGGAACCCAACCAGGATCAGACTCTAACCAGAGGGCCCACATCACCAAGGGGATGGAAACCAGGCAGGAGTGTCCTCACACCAGTGGGGCCACATCAGCCAAAGGTGAGGAACACAGCACATGTGGCCTCAAACAACGGGACACACATCACGAAAGGGCTGGGAGTGAGGCATGCAGGAGGAGACTCACAACAGAGGGCCCATAGAATAAAAAAGGTGAGGAACCGCGCAGTTGGAAGCTCCAAGCAGGTGGCCTAGAGCACCGAGGCTATGGGATCCATGCCGGAGTGAACTCACAGTAGATGGCCCACATTCTGACACTGTGAGCAACCCAGCCATTGGGACCACAGAGCAGAAAGCCCACATCCCCATGGGGATGGGACCCTGGCAGGAGTGTACTCGCATGACAGGCCGCACATCAGAAAATTTTGGGAGCCCATGATTTAGGGCCTGACGCCAGAGGGTCCTCATTACCGAGGGGAGGAGACTCCCAGCAGGCACCAACTCCCAACTGAGGGCGCACATCGCCAAGGTGACGTGTGACAGCCAGGCAGGAGTGACCTCACAGCAGAGGGCCCACCTCCCAGAAGTGTGAGGAATCCAGCCAGGATCAGACTCTCACCAGAGGGCCCCCATCACCAAGGGGGTGGGAACCAGGCAGGAGTGTCCTCACACCAGTGGGGCCACATCAATAAAGGTGAGGATACCGGCACAGGTGGCCTCAAACCAGAGGACATACATCACAAATGGGCTCGGAGTGAGTTAGGAAGGAGGAGCATGAAAACACAGGACACAAAGAATAGAAAAGGTAAGGAATCCAGCAGTAGGAACCTCCCAGCAGGCGGCTCAGAGCACAGAGTCTATGGGATCTAGGCCTGAGTGAACTAACACCAGAGAGCCAACATCATGAAACGGTGAACAACACAGGTGTTGGGACCTTAGAGCAAAAGGCCCACATGCCCATGGGGATGGGAACCTGGCAGGAGTGCCCTCGCACCACTTAGCACGTATCAGAAAATGTGGGAACCCAGCAGTTAGGGCCTGATGCCAGAGGGCCTCATCACCGAGGGGAGGAGGCTCCCAGCAGGCTCCAACTGCCACCAGAGGGCCGACGTCGCCAAGGCGGGGTGTGCCAGCCAGGCAAAAATGACCTCAGAGAAGAGGGCCCACCTCACAGAAGTGTGAGGAACCCAACCAGGATCAGACTCTCGCCGGAGGGACCACATCACCAAGGGGATGGGAAGCAGGCAGGAGTGTCCTCACACCAGTGGGGCCACATCATCAAAAGATGAGGAACCCATCACATGTGGCCTCAAACCAGAGGACACACATCACCAAGGGGCTGGGAGTGAGGCAGGTGTCTGGAGGGGCACATTTAACTCTAATTTCCCACCAGGAAGAGGAATTAACCAAAGGCTCAGAGTGCCGTGCCACACCCTGATTACGGCCTGAAGCAAACCTGCGGTTTTGTGGCCAGCTTTCAAGAAAGCGAGTTAAGAAAGGAAATCACGGGCGCTGTAATTCACAAACCTGCAGAGTTATAAATGACAGCTATTGGCAAAAATATATTGAAGTAAGTCTACAAAGAGGTCTTGAAAACGAGGCAGAATTGCAGGAATCATATATCAGGAGGTAGATTGGAATTGCGTTTAAAGCATGTGAAAAGCGGCAGATCTTTGACAGTGATGCACTTGGACAAAAAGTGCGTATACATTTTTTCCTGAATATATTCAGAAAAAACGCATATGCCCTTCTTGTCCAACCAAGCACTCGAGCAATGGAAATCCGCACTACAATGAAGTCTCATTTCCCATTCGTTAAAAGGGCCATCTGAGAAAAGTGTAAAAACCAGAAACACAGGACAGGCCATGGAGAACAGGGAGCCTTGTTATGCTGATTGGCGGGATGTAAACTGCCAACAGACACTCTGGAGATGTTTATGGTGTATCCTGAAACATCTGAAAAACAAAGCTACAGAGCCTAGGGCACTTCCACTTTTGGCCCTATAGCTTAGGAAATTTAAAATCAACGAGACACAGCCAACACAAAATTTAGGGCTGCTGTGTTTACAAGAACCTCGAGTGCAGTACAAATTAAATATCCCAGAAAGAAAAAAATGGATAAAGAAGTTGTGCTACCTACGTACAACGGAATATCACTCAGCAATGAAATCAATGTCATCAGGCCTGTAGCAGCAAATTGAGTGGATTTAGGTATGATGATTCTAAGAGAAATATGTCACACACAGAAAGATAATTATCATAAGATATCACTAATAGAGGGAGTGTAAACTTGGCTACACATAAACTAAATTACAAAACCGAACAGAGTCTCACATTTAGATAAAAAACGCATGCTTCCTTAAGGGGAAAGTTGAGTTAGGGTGCTGTATAAAACCAGAGATTGAAATTAGCACACATACCGTTCCATAAGCCAAATATGTAATAGACAAGACCTACTCTTTGCTCAACGAAATAGACTCCTCCATGGTGTATCACCTCACACCTGTTAGAACGGGCATCATCAGAAAATCTACAAACAACAAATGTTGGAATGGGTGTGGAGATAAGGAACCCTCTTCCACTATTGTTGGGAATGTAAATTGATACAGTCACTGTGGAGAACATTATGGAGTTTCTTATAAAACTAAGAATAGAATTACCATATGATACAGCAATCCCAGTACTAGGCATATACCCAGACAAAACCATAAATCAAAAAGAGACATTCACCGCAATGTTCATTGCATCACTATTTACAATATCCAGGTAATGGAAGCAACCTAAATGCCCACAGACAGACGAATGCATAAAGATGTGGTACAAGTATAAAATGGAATATTACCAAGCCATAAAAAGGAATGAAATTGGGTCATTTTTAGAGACGTTGATGGATCTAGAGACTGTCATACAGAGTGAAGTAAGTCAGAAAGAGAAAAACAAATCTTGTATATTAATGCATATATGTGGAACCTAGAAAAATTGTACAGATGAACCGTTTTGCAAGGCAAAAATACAGCAACAGATGTAGACAACAAACGTATGGACACCAAGGGGGGAAAGCTGTTGGGGGTAGTGGTGGGAGGAGTTGAGATATTGGGATTGGCATGTATACATTTATATGTATAAAAGAGATAACCAAAAAGAACCTGCTTTATAAAAAAATAAAATAAAATTCAAAGTTAAAAAAATAAAATTAAAAAAATTAAAACAGAAAAAATATTCTTCCCTTCACATACATGTATTTATATGAATAAATTATTTCCATGCTTATATCTGTAAATACAAAAAAGAGGAATAAAATCTACCTTGAACCAAAAATGAAAAAAAGAAAAAAAAACAGAACCCACAAGTTACACAGAGGAAAACCGTATCAGGGCACTTGCTCCAGTTGTAAACAATTCTGAAGTTGGTCAGTGGTGGGGAATCATCTCCCATTCAGCCAGCAGGCCCCACACAACAAGCGTCCTCATTGCAAAGCTGGGGGACCGTGCCAAGGCATCTGTGAGTAAATGTGGGCCGAGCCCCAGGCCAGTTGCTGCTGAAATGTTCCCACCCTTCCCAGGTAAAACACCTGAATATGTACAAGGACTTGAAAGCCTAGAGGAAGGGCCATGGAGCCACATGAGTGACAGCATGCCAGCCGACTCGGTGCCTGCAGGCCAGCCAGGATGGTCCTGGCCCTGGGTACTCTTCTGGAAGCTTTCCATTTCCCTGCCTGAGATACCCCTGCTGTCCCGGCCCCCACTGCTTTCTTCCTTCCTCACCTCTGCCCAGGGAGAAATTCCAGAGGCAGGTATGGGTGACACATCCTCTTCTTTAGCAGGTGGCATCTTGGCAACTGCTGCAGGAAGTCCAGCAGAGCCCCACTCACACTGGGCCACCCACAAAGCCGTGGCCTCTCACTCCCTCCCACCAGCCCAGCCCCGAGACTGCTGACTGGGCAGAGAAAATGGCGTCAGGCACAGCTGCAGGGGCTCTTGCTGCCTGGAGTGGTGTTTATATTGATCTCAACCCAGGCACACCTGGGGAGGACTGGCCGGCATGGTCAGGCTTCCCAGGCCAGCCAATAATCACACCTCAGGGGCTCACAGTTGCAGAAAATGGAACTTTCTGAATCGGCCAGGTCCAAGGAACAGGTGTGGGCTCCTGAGAGTCAGGATAGACAAGGGGCTGCAGCTCTGGCTTGTTTTCTAATTATATTATCTGGCCCATGAGTGGGAGACAACTTCAAGAAAACCCTCTCCTAATGAGAGGAACCCGGGAGTCAGGGAGAGGAGGGGTGGGTGGTGGGTGGAAACAGAGGCCTGGTGCCCCGGGTGCAGTGGAAGTCTCTGGAAGACCAGGTGGAGGGAGGCCACACAGAGTGATGCCCAGGGTCACAGACCTGTCGGAGCTGCTTTTTGTTAGTTCAAGTCCTGCTCTGAGGTGCTCTGTGTCAGATCTGAGTGACAGGTGAGCTGGGAGTGCTCTGCAATGAGGGTGATGTGCACGGTTCCTGTGTGCCCAGCCCTGCCAGGGTAACTGCAAGGGTAGCTCTGTATCCTGGGAGGGGCCTGACCACGAGAGCCCCGTGGCCTGGGGTAGGGGTAGGGTACCTGCGCAGGTGATCTCCATATCCTGGGACTGGCCTGATCTCGAGAGCCCCATGGGCTGCTGGAGTCCTGGTAAAGGATGTCAGGACAGTCAGTGAAGCCACCGAGGATATACCTCCAGTATTTCCTAAATCCTACACCCTGCTGGTCATTCTACCAACCACCAGGACATGGTATTCTGTATTAGTCTTCAATGATGCCTTCTTTTGTATTCCATTAGTGTCAGAGTCACAAGAAATTTTGGCTTGTGAGTGGCAGGACTCAACATACAACTAAAACAATACTTCTGGGCCGTGTTGCCCCAAGGGTTCAAAAATTCCCACACCATCTTTGGGGAAAGCTCAGCTAAAGACCTAAAAGTTCTACCACTGGAAAAGGAAACACTCCTTCAATATGCAGACGACATTCTGATCGCCAGCCCTACTAAGGAGACCTCTGAACTACCAAGCCAATAAAGGATACAAGTTGTCCAAGAAAAAGCTCAAATATCACAGACTACGGCGACCTGCCTGGGCTTCATTCTCACAGAAGGTCGGAGAAGCCCATCCCAGGAAAGGGAAGAAACAATTTACAGCCTTACCCATATCTAAAACTAGAAGACAGCTTAGGGGTTCCTGGGGAGGCCAGGGTTTGCTGCTTCTGGATCCCTAACTACAGTCTACTAGCTGGGCCTCTATATGAAACACTGAAAGGAAAAGATGATGATCCTTTTGAATAGAATCCAGAAGTGGTCTTTCAAGAATGGAAAGAGCAGTCAATTCAGACCCTTGCCCTGGAACTCCCTAATTTAGCTAAACCCTTTGATCTTTACATTCCTGGTGAAAAGTGAATCGCCATTGGAGTATTAGTGCAAAAACTGGGACCACTTGAAATGGAACAATGCAAGAATGCCATCCAGGTAGGATAAACTACAGTCACCAAGGGGCTTGGTCCACTGCCACATCTGGCCAAGATACTGGCGGTATCTAAAAACCTGGAAATCAGCAGCCCAAAAGGCCACCTCCCTCCTAAGGGAAAAGGACCCCGCGTGGTGATCCTAACCCCCAACCATGCCCTGAAGTTGCAGGGTTTGCTCCGTGGGCACACTGACCTCGAGTGAGGAGGCCCTCCAACTCCAACCTCCAGAGAGATAACCGGGGTAAAGGGGCACCATGACGACTCATGTGACCATCACTTGACCTGGAGTTTCTCTCATAAAACAACAAGAGTGTGTCCCAAAAGAGTAGACTACTGCTTGCAGGACTTACTGCACCCAGAGCGGACCTAATAATCTTGGCGGGGGAACCGTATATCACGCTGTCACCATAGAAAGGACTACAGACACTGTGATAATGGTGGCCAATAAGACCGGCTGGACTCCTGTTTACTTCAAAAGACTGTTGACTCAGTGGCCATCATGGTCCTTCATCACCAGTGACCCTGGATTGTCTGGGAGTTGAGCGGACAGGGTCCTGACACCTGGTGCTGTTTTTACGTTAATTCAGGGGCCTAATTGAAGAGAGCGCAGACTACTGGTCAGAGCATCTAGGCTGGCAGAAACGGTCAGCCTAAGGTGGCCGAACAAATGCGGGGCGGGGTGAAACTGGACCTCACAGCGTCACTGCACATCTACTTCCTGGACCCTTAAAGGTCATTAGAATCTATAACACTTCCAATACTGGTGCTCAGGCGGACGAGCAGGGAGGCAGGAGGCCTGGGGACAATCAACGTCACCTGGAGGCTGCTGGGGAGAAGTTCTGACCCTCGCCCACGGGTATGAGGGCTCCTAACTCAGCACTCAGCAGTTACAGAAGAAGGGTCTGCACCCTCAGCACTCCAAGAATGAGGAAGGGGACAAAAGGCAGAAGAGGGGTTTGTCCCAGGCAAAGCCCCTTAAAAATCCCTGGGAGATAAAAATAGAATCTGGGCAATAAAACAAAGTCTAACCTTTTTTATCCTTTGTGCTTTGTCTAATTTCACGTGCTCCTAGGTCCCGCATACAGAGGTTCCACACCCGGCACTTCAGACCAGATTTCCTAGTGCAGAATGGCTGGGTCGACACCTCAGTTCCTGGGGCACAGTGCACACTCCATGATATAGAGCCTGAGCTGCAGCCAACCGGGCCCTCAAGAGCTCCGCCCCCTCCCTCCCACTGACTCTGACAGGATCTCTACACAGCAGCCCAGCCCACAGCCCACGGGGTAGCACATGCTCTCACCTCTCCATTCTCTGATCAAAATATAAAGTTTCCTTTGCTTCTGAACCAAACTCAGTCTCGATCTGTTGGCTCCAATGACACTGGGCAGGGGGACACTTGTTGGGGTCCACTCTGGAGGATCAGTAACAGAAATTGGGAACATTGTAACTTCAATGAACAGATGTTTGAGCCAAACTGTAATTAACATAGAACAGTGTATAAGGCTCGGGTAAAATAAGATGTTTCTAACACTTCCATTTGATATTTCCATCACTTTATTATAAGCAAGTTCAGTGAAAAGGTTTGTCTTATTTGTCAGGTCAATATTAGAGAAACGAAGTGATTTCTTTCCAAGGATGTACATCTAATAATCTTGGTTAAAGCTTCAATCTTGTTTTAAATGCTTTTCCATTGAAAATGATACCTCTCTTTCAGCTCCCCCATTTCTGAGAAGTATAAAGTCTTATAATTTATTATTACCAAAGGGGAAAGGTGAGAGGAGGGATAAATTAACAGTTTGGGATTAACACATACACACTGCTATGTATAAAATCGATCATCAACAAGAAACTGCTGTATAGCACAGGGAACTACACTCAATATTTTGCAATAACCTATAAGGGGAAATCATCTGAAAAAGAATAGATATTTTTATTGACATCATCTATCAATGACAGTTAAAAATGGAACCTAAGGGAAGCCGGTGGTGAGTGCTTCTGACCCTGAAGACTTCAATCATCTAAAGTTTGGACTCTGCCTACTTCCCAAGGCCCTTAATGAACATATGTGTAGCCGTAGCTTAAAAAATTCCCCAGTTTGGGTTGCGGAGAGACACTGATTTTGAAAAAGCCCTGGTGTTCTCCTCACATGAATGGGACCCTTCCTACGGCTAAAGCATGCCTGTCACACCCAGAGGATGGTATACCGTCTGATCGGGAAGAGTTTGGAAAAGGCATCTCATCTACTCATCTCCTGGTGCTCAGGTTCACCCCTCCAGCGTCTTTACTAACAGTCTCCCCACTTGGAGATGTCAGCACTGTCAACATCCTGTTGCATGCAGTTTGGAATTTGTCCAGAGGATGAAGCAGAAGGAGGAGGAACAATGAGAGACATGTTCTAGGTGTTCGGACAGGCACATGTCACTCTAATTTCCAATCAGGAAGACGAATTGACCAAAGGCTAGGGTTGCCCATGGAAACAGAATAGGGCTTGAGGAAATCCCGCTGCTTTGTGGCCAGTTCCCATAAACACAAGTTGAGAAATGGAGCTCAGTGGCACTAAATTCACAAAACTGCAGAGTTGAAAATATCTATCACTGAAAAATGTTCTGAGGAAAGTCAGAGAAAAGGACTTGTAAGCAACAGAGAATGGCAGGAAAGGGATTGGAAGAGGTAGAAAGGACTCGCCATTAAGCACAAGAAAAAGGGCTGAACATTGCCAACATTGCAGTTGGCCAAAAAGGGTGTATGCGTCTTTTTCTGTATATATTCAAGAAAAGGGCATACACTTTTTTAGCCAACCAAACAGGTGGGCACTGGAAATCAATACTACAAAACATATCACGTCACATCAGTCAAAAGAGCCGTCCTCATAAAGCATAAACACCAGAAATGCAGGACAGGGCAAGGAGAAAAGGGAGCCCTGTGAGGCTTATACTGGAAATGTATATTGCCAAAGGTCACTCTGGAGAAGTGTATTGTGTTTACTAAAGCATCTAAAAAATGAGCTACAGAGCACAGGGCACTTGCACTCATGGACGTATATCTTGGGAAAGACAAAAATCGAGAGGACACAGGCACCCCAATGTATACCGCCTCACTGTTTAAAATATCCTCGATTAGGATATAACTTAAATGTCTCTGCAGGGAAAAAATGGATACAGATGTGGTGCTTATGTAGAGTGGAATATGACTCAGCCTGGAAATCACTGCAATATGGCCACTTGTAACAACTCCAGAGGAGTTACATATGATCATTGAAAGTCACAGAATTCAAAAAGAAAAAGACATACTATATCACTAATACATGGAATGTAAACTTGGCTACACATGAACTGAATTACAAAACAGAACAGGGTCTCAAATATAGAAAACCAAATTAGTTTTGCTTAAGGTTAAAGGTGACTTGGGGTGCTGCATAAAACCAGAGATTGAAATTAGCACAGATACCTTTCCATAAGCCAAATATGTAATAGTCAAGACCTACTGCTTGCTCAACAAAATGGACTCAACACCCCATATTTAATGCCTAGGATTATACCTGACTAGTAAGAATCTTCAAACCCATGGGTTTATATGTCTCCGTAAGAGAATCAAGCGTGTGTACAGCGGCATGAACACAGCAGTGAAAATACGATAAATCCCATTATCAAAATAAATTACAGAAACAAAAAACACAATGACAGTGAAATAGAGAGCAATTCTTACATAATTCATTCACGGCCTGTGATGCAACCTGGATTTACCACATCTACACCCAGAGCTGAGTGAGACATAAGGCTGGACACCAGGCTGATAGCATTGGTGAGGTTCGGTGAGCAAATGCAGACCCCTTGAAGTACCCATTCCATGGGTCCCAACTCTCCAGGTTTAAGGGATTCTTCCTTCAGCTAAAACATGCATGGGAAACCCACAGTATGGTGCACCATGTGACTGAGAAACGTTTTCCTATGCATCTCAGGTTTCGTCCCCTTTTACATGGGTTCAACATTCCAGGCGCTTTACTAACACTCTCCCCCCTTGGAGAGTCAGTGCCTTTAACCTCCTGTTTGGCACAGTTTGCAATTTCTGCGCAAGATGAACAGGAATAGGGAGAACCAATGAGAGACTAGCTGTAGGTGTCTGCACGGGCAAATGTAATGCTCATTTCCCACCAGGAAGAGGAATTAACGAAAGGCTCAGCATGCCATGCTGGTACCAGATTAGGGCCTGAAGCAATCCTGCGGTTTTGGGGGCAGCTCACAAGAAAGCGAGTTGAAGAAAGGAGCTCAGGGGCACTGTAATTCACAAACCTGCAGAGTTATGAATGACAGCTATCGTCCAAAAATGTATTGAAGTAAGTCTTCGAAGAGGACTTGAAAGCGGGGCAGAATTTCAGGAAAACGATTTCATGGGGTAGACTGGAATTGCACTTAAAGCATAGGAAAAGAGGCAGAATGTCCACAATGATGCACTTGGCCAAAAAGGGCGTATGCTTTTTTTCCTGAATATATTCAGGAAAAAATGCATACGCCCTTTTTGGCCAACCAAGCAAGCGTGTAAAGGAAATCTGCACTACATTGAAGTCTCACTGCCCCCCGGTCAAAAGGGCCATCTGAAACAAGTGTAAAATCCAGAAAGGCAGGACAGGTCATGGAGAACAGGGAGCCTTGTTATGCTGATGGGCGGGATGTAAATTGCCAACTGCCACTGTGGAGAACTGTACCGTGTTCCCTGAAACACTTAGGAAACAACGCAACACAGCCTATGGCACTTCCACTTAGGGTCCTATAGCTTAGGGAAATTAAAATCAAAAACACACAGCCACCCCAAAGTTTGGGACGGCTCTGTTTACAAGAACCTCATGTACGGTACAAGTTAAAATCCGAGAAAGCAAAAAATGGATAAAGAAGTTGTGGTACGTACAATGGAATATCACTCAGCAATGAGATCTACGTCATCAGGCCCGTAGCGGCATAATGAGTGGATTCAGGTACGACGATTCTACGAGAAATAAGTAACACAGAAAAAGAAACATCGTAAGATATCACTAATACATGGAACGAAAACTTGGCTACACATGAACTGAATTACAAAACAGAACAGGGTCTCAAATTTAGAAAACCAACTTATGCTTGCTTATGGGGAAAGGTGAGTTTGGGTGCTGCATCAAACCAGAGATTGAAATTAGCACAGATACCGTTCCATAAGCCAAATATATAATAGACAAGACCTACTCCTTGCTCAACGAAATGGACTCAACACCCCATATTCAACGCTTGGGAATATACCTGACAAGTAAGAATCTTAAGACCCATGGATTTATATGTCTCCATAAGGAAATCAAGCGTGTGTACAGCGGCCTAAACGCAGCAGTGAAAATCCGATAAATCCCATTATCAAAATAAATTTCAAAAACAAAACACAATGACAGTGAAATAGAGAGCAATTCTTAAATAATTCATTCAGGGCTTGTGATGCAACCTGGATTTACCACATCTACACCCAGAGCTGGGTGAGACATAAGGCTGGACATTTCAGGCTGATAGCATTGGTGAGGTTCGGTGAGCAAACGCAGACCCTTTGAAGTCATACTGCATGGTAGCCATTCCATGGGTCCCAACTCTCCAGGTTTAAGGGATTCTTCCTTCAGCTAAAACATGCATGGGAAACCCAGAGTATGGTCCACCGTGTTTTTGGGAAACATTTTCAAATGCATCTCAGGTTTCGTCCCCTGGTACTCGGGTTCACTGTTCCAGACGCTTTACTAACACTCTCCCCACTTGGAGAGTCAGTGCCTTTAACCTCCTCTTTGGCACAGTTTGCAATTTCTGCGCAAGATGAACAGGAATAGGGAGAACCAATGAGAGACTAGCTGTAGGTGTCTGCACAGGTAAATGGAATGCTCATTTCCCACCAGGAAGAGGAATTAACCAAAGGCTCAGCGTGCCCTGCCGGAACCAGATTAGGGCCTGAAGCAATCCTGGTGTTCTGCGGCCAGCTCACAAGAAAGCGAGTTGAAGAAAGGAGCTCAGGGGCACTGTAATTCACAAACCTGCAGAGTTATGAATGACAGCTCTCGTCCAAAAATGTATTGAAGTAAGTCTTCGAAGAGGACTTGAAAGCGGGGCAGAATTTCAGGAAAACGATTTCAGGGGGTAGACTGGAATTGCACTTAAAGCATAGGAAAAGAGGCAGAATGTCGACAATGATGCACCTGGCCAAAAAGGGCGTATGCGTTTTTTCCTGAATATATTCTGGAAAAAACGCATACGCCCTTTTTGGCCAACCAAGCAAGCGTGTCAAGGAAATCTGCACTACAATGAAGTCTCACTGCCGCCCGGGCCAAAGGGCCATCTGAAAAAACTGTAAAATCCAGAAAGGCTGGAGAGGTCATGGAGAACAGGGAGCCTTGTTATGCTGATGGGCGGGATGTAAATTGCCAACAGCCACTCTGGAGAAGTGTATGGTGTTTCCTGAAACACGTAGGAAACAAAGCAACACAGCCTATGGCACTTCCACTTAGGGTCCTATAGCTTAGGGAAATTAAAATCAAAAACACACAGCCACCCCAAAGTTTGGGACGGCTCTGTTTACAAGAACCTCGTCTATGGTACAAGTTAAATATCTGCGAAAGCAAAATATGGATAAAGAAGTTGTGGTACGTACGTACAATGGAATATCACTCAGCGATGAGATCTACGTCATCAGTCCCGTAGCGCCATAAGGAGTGGATTCAGGTACGACGATTGTACGAGAAATAAGTCACACAGAAAAAGACGCATCATAAGATATCACTAATACACGGAACGTAAACGTGGCTACTCATGAACTGAATTACAAAACAGAACAGGGTATCAAATTTAGAAAACCAACTTATGCTTGCTTATGGGGAAAGGTGAGTTGGGGTGCTGCATAAAACCAGAGATTGAAATTAGCACACATACTGTTCCATAAGCAAAATATATAATAGAGAAGACCTACACCTGGCTCAATGAAATGGCCTCAACACCACATATTCAAAGCCGGGGAATATACCTGACAAGTAAGAATCTTAAGACCCATGGATTTATATGTCTCCATAAGGAAATCAAGCGTGTGTACAGCGGCCTAAACGCAGCAGTGAAAATCCGATAAATCCCATTATCAAAATAAATTTCACAAACAAAACACAATGACAGTGGAATAGAGAGCAATTCTTAAATAATTCATTCAGGGCTTGTGATGCAACCTGGATTTACCACATGTACACCCAGAGCTGGGTGAGACATAAGGCTGGACACTTCGGGCTGATAGCATTGGTGAGGTTCGGTGAGCAAACGCAGACCCTTTGAAGTCATACTGCATGGTACTCATTCCATGGGTCCCAACTGTCCCGGTTTAAGGGATTCTTCCTTCAGCTAAAACATGCATGGGAAACCCAGAGTATGGTCCACCGTGTGATTGGGAAACGTTTTCAAATGCATCTCAGGTTTTGTCCCCTGGTACTCGGGTTCAGTGTTCCAGACGCTTTAGTAACACTCTCCCCACTTGGAGAGTCAGTGCCTTTAACCTCCTGTTTGGCACAGTTTGCAATTTCTGCGCAAGATGAACAGGAATAGGGAGAACCAATGAGCGACTAGCTGTAGGTGTCTGCACAGGCAAAGGGAACGCTCATTTCCCACCAGGAAGAGGGATTAACCAAAGGCTCAGCGTGCCCTGCCGGAACCAGATTAGGGCCTGAAGCAATCATGCGGTTTTGCGGCCAGCTCACAAGAAAGCGAGTTGAAGAAAGGAGCTCAGGGGCACTGTAATTCAGGAACCTGCAGAGTTATGAATGACAGCTATCGTCCAAAAATGTATTGAAGTAAGTCTTCGAAGTGGACTTGAAAGCGGGGCAGAATTTCAGGAAAACGATTTAAGGGGGTAGACTAGAATTGCACTTAAAGCATAGGAAAAGAGGCAGAATGTCCACAATGATGCACTGGGCCATAAAGTGCGTATGGGTTTTTTCCTGAATATATTCAGGAAAAAAAGCATACGCCCTTTTTGGCCAACCAAGTAAGCGTGTCAAGGAAATCTGCACTACAATGAAGTCTCACTGCCCCCCGGTCAAAAGGGCCATCTGAAAAAAGTGTAAAATCCAGAAAGGCAGGACAGGTCATGGAGAACAGGGAGCCTTGTTATGCTGATGGGCGGGATGTAAATTGCCAACAGCCACTCTGGAGAAGTGTATGGTGTTTCCTGAAACACGTAGGAAACAAAGCAACACAGCCTATGGCACTTCCACTTATTGTCCTAGAGCTTAGGGAAATTAAAATCAAAAACACACAGCCACCCCAAAGTTTGGGATGGCTGTGTTTACAAGAACCTCGTCTACGGTACAAGTTAAATATCCGAGAAAGCAAAAAATGGATAAAGAAGTTGTGGTTCGTACGTACAATGGAATATCACACAGCAATGAAATGTATGTCATCAGGCCCGCAGCGGCATAATTAGTGGATTCAGGTACGATGATTCTACGAGAAATAAGTCACAGAGAAATAAAAACATCATAAGATATCACTAATACATGGAATGTAAACTTGGCTACACATGAACTGAATTACAAAACAGAACAGGGTCTCAAATTTAGAAAACCAACTTATGCTTGCTTATGGGGAAAGGTGAGTTGGTGTGCTGCATAAAACCAGAGATTGAAATTAGCACAGATACCGTTCCATAAGCCAAATATATAATAGACAAGACCTACTCCTTGCTCAACGAAATGGACTAAATACCCCATATTCAACGCCTAGGTATACACCTGACTAGTAAGTATCTTCAAACGCATGGATTTATATGTCTCCCTTTGAGACTCAAGTGTGTGTACAGTGGCATGAATGCAGCAGAGAAAATCCGATAAATCCCATTATCAAAATGAATTACAAAAACAAAACACAATGACAGTGAAATAGAGAGCAATTCTTAAATAATTCATTCAGGGCTTGTGATGCAACCTGGATTTACCACATCTATACCAAGAGCTGAGTGAGACATCAGGTTGGACACTTCGGGCTGATAGCATTGGTGAGGTTAAATGAGGAAATGCAGACCCTTTGAAGTCATACTGCATGGTACCCATTCCGTGGGTCCCAACTCTTCGGGTTTAAGGGATTCTTCCTTCAGGTAAAACGTGCATGGGAAACCCACATTATGGTGTACCGTGTGTCCGGGAAACGTTTTCAAATGCATCTCAGTTTTCGTCCCCTTTTACTCGGGTTCACCATTCCAGAACCTTTACTAACACTCCCCCCACTCGTAGAGTCAGTGCCTTTAACCTCCTGTTTGGCACAGTTTGCAATTTCTGCGCAAGATGAACAGGAATAGGGAGAACCAATGAGAGACTAGCTGTAGGTGTCTGCACGGGCAAATTTAACTCTCATTTCCCACCAGGAAGAGGAATTAACCAAAGGCTCAGGATGCCGTGCCGGAACCAGATTAGGGCCTGAAGCATTCCTGCAGGTTTGCGGCCAGCTCACAAGAAAGCGAGTTGAAGAAAGGAGCTCAGGGGCACTGTAATTCACAAACCTGCAGACTTATAAATGACAGCTATCGTCCAAAAGTATATTGAAGAAGGCTGCGAAGAGGACTTGAAAGCGGGGCAGAATTGCAGGAAATGATTTCAGGGCATAGACTGGAAATGTATATTAAGCATAGAAAAAGAGGCAGAACTTCGACAATGATGCACTTGGCCAAAAAGGTCGTATGCGTTTTTTCCTGAATTCAGGAAAAAACTCATACGCCCTTTTTGGCCAACCAAGCAAGCATATTAAAGAAATCTGCACTACAAAGAAGTCTCTCTGCCCCCTGGTCAAAAGGACCATCTGAAAAAATTGTAAAATCCAGAAAGACAGCACAGGCCATGGAGAACAGGGAGCCTTGTTATGCTGATGGGCAGGATGTAAATTGCCAACAGCCACTCTGGGGAATTGTATGGTGTTTCCTGAAACACCTAAGAAACAAAGCAACGGAGACTATGGCACTTCCACTTATGGTCTTATAGATCACGGAAATTAAAATCAAAAACAGACAGCCACCCCAAAGTTTGGGACGGCTCTGTTGACAAGAACCTCATCGACGGTACAAGTTAAATATCCCAGAAAGCGAAAAATGGATAAAGATGTTGTGGTACGTACGTATAATGGAATATCACTCAGCAATGATATCTATGTCATCAGGCCCGTAGCAGCATAATGAGTGGATTCACGTACAATGATTCTAAGTGAAATAAGTCACACAGGAAAAGAAACATCATACGATATCACTAATACACGGAATGTAAACTTGGCTACACATGAACTGAATTACAAAATAGAACAGGGTCTCACATTTAGAAAACCGACTTATGCATGCTTAAGGGGCAAGGTGAGTTTGGGTGCTGCATAAAACCAGAGATTGAAATTACCACAGATACCTTTCCATAAGCCAAATATGTAACAGACAAGACCTACTCCTTTCTCAATGAAATGGCCTCGACACCCCATATTCAACGCCTAGGAGTATACCTGACTAGTAAGAATCTTAAAACCTATGGATTTATATGTCTACATAAGAGATTAAAGGGTGTGTACAGCGGAATAAATGCAGCAGTGAAAATCAGCTAAATTCCATTATAAAAATAAATTTCAAGAACAAAAGACTATGACAGGGAAATAGAGAGCAATTCTTCAATAATTCATTCAGGGCTTGTGATGCAACCTGGATTTACCACCTCTACACGCAGAACTGGGTGAGACATAAGGCTGGACACTTCGGGCTGATAGCAATGGTGAGGTTCGGTGAGCAAACGCAGACCCTTTGAAGTCTTACTGCTTGGTACCCATTCCATGGGTCCCAACTCTCCAGGTTTAAGGGATTCTTCCTTCAGCTAAAACATGCATGGGAAACCCAGATTATGGTCCACCGTGTGATTGGGAAACGTTTTCAAATGCATCTCAGGTTTCGTCCCCTGGTACTCGGGGTCACTGTTCCAGACGCTTTACTAACACTCTCCCCACTTGGAGAGTCAGGGCCTTTAACCTCCTGTTTGGCACAGTTTGCAATTTCTGCGCAAGATGGACAGGAATAGGGAGAACCAAAGAGAGACTAGCTGTAGGTGTCTGCACGGGCAAATGGAACGCTCATTTCCCACCAGGAAGAGGAATTAACCAAAGGCTCAGCATGCCCTGCCAGAAGCAGATTAGGGCCTGAAGCAATCCTGCGGATTTGCGTTCAGCTCACAAGAAAGCGAGTTGAAGAAAGGAGTTCAGGGGCACTGTAATTCACAAACCTGCAGAGTTATGAATGACAGCTATCGTCCTAAAATATATTGAAGTAAGTCTTCGAAGAGGACTTGAAAGCGGGGCAGAATTTCAGGGAAACGATTTCAGGGGGTAGAATGGAATTGCACTTAAAGCATAGGAAAAGAGGCAGAATGTCCACAATGATGCACTTGGCCAAAAAGGGCGTATGCGTTTTTTCCTGAATATATCCAGGAAATAACGCATACGCCCTTTTTTGCCAACCAAGCAAGCGTGTAAAGGAAATCTGCACTACAATGAAGTCTCACTGCCCCCCGGTCAAAAGGGCCATCAGAAAAAAGTGAAAAATCCAGAGAGGCAGGACAGGTTATGGAGAACAGGGAGCCTTGTTATGCTGATGGGCGGGATGTACATTGCCAACAGCCACTCTGGAGAAGTGTATGGTGTTTCCTGAAACACGTAGGAAACAAAGCAACACAGCCTATGGCACTTCCACTTATGGTCCTATAGCTTAGGGAAATTAAAATCAAAAACACACAGCCACCCCAAAGTTTGGGACGGCTCTGTTTACAAGAACCTCGTCTACGGTACAAGTTTAATATCCAAGAAAGCAAAAAATGGATAAAGAAGTTGTGGTACGTACGTACAATGGAATATCACTCAGCAATGAGATATACGTCATCAGGCACGTAGCGGCATAATGACTGGATTCAGGTACGGGGATTCTACGAGAAATAAGTCACACAGAAAAAGAAACATCATAAGATATCACTAATACACGGAACGTAAACTTGGCTACACATGAACTGAATTACAAAACAGAACAGGGCCTCAAATTTAGAAAACCAACATATGCTTGCTTATGGGGAAAGGTGAGTTGGGGTGCTACATAAAACCAGAGATTGAAATTAGCACAGATACCATTCCATAAGCCAAATATAAAATATACAAGACCTGCTCCTTGCTCAACGAAATGGACTCAACACCCCATATTCAATGCCTGGAAATATACCTGACAAGTAAGAATCTTAAGACCCATGGATTTATATGTCTCAATAAGGAAATCAAGCGTGTGTACAGTGGCCTAAACGCAGCAGTGAAAATCCGATAAATCCCATTATCAAAATAAATTTCAAAAACAAAACACAATGACAGTGAAATAGAGAGCAATTCTTAAATAATTCATTCAGGGCTTGTGATGCAACCTGGATTTACCACATCTACACCCAGAGCTGGGTGAGACATAAGGCTGGACACTTCGTGCTGATAGCATTGGTGAGGTTCGGTGAGCAAACGCAGACCCTTTGAAGTCATACTGCATGGTACCCATTCCATGGGTCCCAACTCTCCAGGTTTAAGGGATTCTTCCTTCAGCTAAAACATGCATGGGAATCCCAGAGTATGGTCCACCGTGTGACTGGGAAACGTTTTCAAATGCATCTCAGTTTTCGTCCCCAGGTACTCGGGTTCACCATTCCAGACGCTTTTCTAACACTCTGCCCACTTGGACAGTCAGTGTCTTTAACCTCCTGTTTGGCACAGTTTGCAAATTCTGCGCTAGAGGTACAGGAATAGGGAGCACCAATGAGAGACAAGCTGTAGGTGTCTGCACGGGCAAATGGAACGCTCATTTCCCACCAGGAAGAGGAATTAACCAAAGTCTCTATGTGCCCTGCCGGAAACAGATTAGGGCCTGAAGCAATCCTGCGGTTTTGCGGCCAGCTCACAAGAAAGCGAGTTGAAGAAACGAGCTCAGGGGCACTGTAATTCACAAACCTGCAGAGTTATGAATGACAGCTATCGTCCAAAAATGTATTGAAGTAAGTCTTCGAAGAGGACTTGAAAGCAGGGCAGAATTTCAGGAAAACGATTTCAGGGGTTAGACTGGAATTGCACTTAAAGCATAGGTAAAGAGGCAGAATGTCGAAAATGATGCACTTGGCCAAAAAGGGCATATGCGTTTTTTCCTGAATATATTCAGGAAAAACACATACGCCCTTTTTGGCCAACCAAGGAAGCGTGTAAAGGAAATCTGCACTACAATGAAGTCTCATTGCCCCCCGTTCCAAAAGGCCATCTGAAACAGGTGTAAAATCCAGAAAGGCAGGACAGGTCATGGAGAACAGGGAGCCTTGTTATGCTGATGGGCGGGATGTAAATTGCCAACAGCCACTCTGGAGAAGTGTATGGTGTTTCCTGAAACACGTAGGAAACACAGCAACACAGCCTATGGCACTTCCACTTAGGGTCCTAAAGCTTAGGGAAATTAAAATCAAAAACACACAGCCACGCCAAAGTTTGGGACGGCTCTGTTTACAAGAACCTCGTCTACGGTACAAGTTAAATATCCGAGAAAGCAAAAAATGGATAAAGAAATTGTGGTACGTACGTACAATGGAATATCACTCAGCAATGAAATCTAGGTCATCAGGCCCATAGCGGCATAATGAGTGGATTCAGGTACGACGATTGTACGAGAAATAAGTCACACAGAAAAAGAAACATCATAAGTTATCACTAACACACGGAAGGTAAACTTGTCTACACATGAACTGAATTACAAAACAGAACAGGGTCTCAAATTTAGAAAACCAACTTATGCTTGCTTATGGGGAAAGGTGATTTGGGGTGCTGCATAAAACCAGAGATTGAAATTAGCACAGATATCGTTCCATAAGCCAAATATATAATAGACAAGACCTACTCCTTGCTCAACGAAATGGACTCAACACCCCATATTCAACGCCTGGGAATATACCTGACAAGTAAGCATCTTAAGACCCATGGATTTATATGTCTCCATAAGGAAATCAATCGTGTGTACAGCAGCCTAAACGCAGCAGTGAAAATCCGATAAATACCATTATCAAAATAAATTTCAAAAACAAAACACAATGACAGTGAAATAGAGAGCAATTCTTAAATAATTCATTCAGGGCTTGTGATGCAACCTGGATTTATCACCTCTACACCCAAAGCTGGTTGAAACATAAGGCTGGACACTTCGGGCTGATAGCAATGGTGAGGTTCGGTGAGCAAACGCAGACCCTTTGAAGTCATACTGCATGGTAGCCATTCCATGGGTCCCAACTCTCCAGGTTTAAGGGATTCGTCCTTCAGCTAAAACACGCATGGGAAACCCAGAGTATGGTCCACCGTGTGATTGGGAAACGTTTTCAAATGCATCTCAGGTTTTGTCCCCTGGTACTCGGGTTCACCGCTCCAGACGCTTTACTAACACTCTTCCCACTTGGAGAGTCAGTGCCTTTAACCTCCTGTTTGGCACAGTTTGCAATTTCTGCGCAAGATGAACAGGAATAGGGAGAACCAATGAGAGACTAGCTGTAGGTGTCTGCACGGGCAAATGAAACGCTCATTTCCCATCAGGAAGAGGAATTAAGCAAAGGCTCAGCGTGCCCTTCCGGAAGCTGATTAGGGCCTGAAGCAATCCTGCGGTTTTGCGGCCAGCTCACAAGAAAGCGAGTTGAAGAAAGGAGCTCAGGGGCACTGTAATTCACAAACCTGCAGAGTTATGAATGACAGCTATCGTCTAAAAATGTATTGAAGTAAGTCTTCGAAGAGGACTTGAAAACGGGGCAGAATTTCAGGAAAACGATTTCAGGGGGTAGACTGGAATTGCACTTAAAGCATAGGAAAAGAGGCAGAATGTGGACAATGATGCAATTGGCCAAAAAGGGCGTATGCATTTTTTCCTGAATATATTCATGAAAAAACGCATACCCACTTTTTGGCCAACCAAGCAAGCGTGTAAAGGAAATATGCACTACAATGAAGTCTCACTGCCCCCCGGTCCAAATGGCAATCTGAAACAAGTGTAAAATCCAGAAAGGCAGGAGAGGTCATGGAGAAGAGGGAGCATTGTTATGCTGATAGGCGGGATGTAAATTGCCAACAGCCACTCTGGAGAAGTGTATGGTGTTTCCTGAAACACGTAGGAAACAAAGCAACACAGCCTATGGCAATTCCACTTAGGGTCCTATAGCTTAGGGAAATAAAAATCAAAAACACACAGCCACCCCAAAGCTTGGGACGGCTCTGTTTACAAGAACCTCGTCTACGGTACAAGTTAAATATCCGAGAAAGCAAAAAATGGATAAAGAAGTTGTGGTACGTACGTACAATGGAATATCACTCAGCAATGAGATCTACGTCATCAGGCCCGTAGCGGCATAATGAGTGGATTCAGGTACGACGATTTTACGAGAAATAAGTCACACAGAAAAAGAAACATCATATGATATCACTAATACACGGAACGTAAACTTGTCTACACATGAACTGAATTACAAAACAGAACAGGGTCTCAAATTTAGAAAACCAACTTATGCTTGCTTATGGGGAAAGGTGAGTTGGGGTGCTGCATAAAACCAGAGATTGAAATTAGCACAGATACCGTTCCATAAGCCAAATATATAATAGACAAGACCTACTGTTGCTCAACGAAATGGACTCAACACCCCATATTCAACGCCTGGGAATATACCTGACAAGTAAGAATCTTAAGACCCATGGATTTATATGTCTCCATAAGGAAGTCAAGCGTGTGTACAGTGGCCTAAACGCAGCAGTGAAAATCCGATAAATCCCATTAACAAAATAAATTTCACAAACAAAACACAATGACATGCAAATGAATCAAATGACAAAGGATTAATCTCCAAAATTTACAAGCAGCTCATGCAGCTCAATAACAAAAAAACAAACAACCCAATCCAAAAATGGGCAGAAGACCTAAATAGACATTTCTCCAAAGAAGATATACAGAATGGCAACAAACACATGAAAGAATGCTCAACATCATTAGAGAAATGCAAATCAAAACCACAATGAGATATCATCTCACACCAGTCAGAATGGCCATCATCAAAAAATCTAGAAACAATAAATGCTGGAGAGGGTGTGGAGAAAAGGGAACACTCTTGCACTGCTGGTGGGAATGTGAATTGGTTCAGCCACTATGGAGAACAGTATGGAGGTTCCTTAAAAGACTACAAATAGAATTACCATATCACCCAGCAAACCCACTACTGGGCATATACCCTGGGAAAACCAAAATTCAAAAAGAGTCATGTACCAAAATGTTCATTGCAGCTCTATTTACAATAGCCCGGAGATGGAAACAACCTAAGCGCCCATCATCGGATGAATGGATAAAGAAAATGTGGCACATATATACAATGGAATATTACTCAGCCTTAAAAAGAAATGAAATTGAGCTATTTGTAATGAGATGGATAGACCTAGAGACTGTCATACAGAGTGAAGTAAGTCAGAAAGAAAAAGACAAATACCATATGCTAACACATATATATGGAATTTAAGGGGAAAAAATGTCATGAAGAACCTAGGGGTAAGACAGGAATAAAGACGCAGACCTACTGGAGAACGGACTTGAGGATATGGGGAGGGGGAGGGGTGAGCTTTAACAGGGCGAGAGAGAGTCATGGACATATACACACTAACAAACGTAGTAAGGTAGATAGCTAGTGGGAAGCAGCCGCAAGGCACAGGGATATTAGCTTGGTGCTTTGTGACAGCCTGGAGGGGTGGGATAGGGAGAGTGGGAGGGAGGGAGATGCAAGAGGGAAGACATATGGGAACATATGTATATGTATAACTGATTCACTTTGTTATAAAGCAGAAACTAACACACCATTGTAAAGCAATTATACCCCAATAAAGATGTTTTAAAAAAAAAACACAATGACAGTGAAATAGAGAGCAATTCTTAAATAATTCATTCAGGGCTTGTGATGCAACCTGGATTTACCACATCTACACCCAGAGCTGAGTGAGACATAAGGCTGGACACTTCGGGCTGATAGCATTGGTGAGGTTCGGTGAGCAAACGCAGACCCTTTGAAGTCATACTGCATGGTAGCCATTCCATGGGTCCCAAATCTCCAGGTTTAAGGGATTCTTCCTTCAGCTAAAACATGCATGGGAAACCCAGAATATGGTCCACCGTGTGATTGGGAAACGTTTTCAAATGCATCTCAGGGTTCGTCCCCTGGTGCTCGGGTTCACCGTTCCAGACGCTTTACTAACATTCTCCCCCTTGGAGAGTCAGTGCCTTTAACCTCCTGTTTGGCACAGTTTGCAATTTCTGCGCAAGATGAACAGGAATAGGGAGAACCAATGAGAGACTAGCTGTAGGTGCCTGCACGGGCAAATGGAACGCTCGTTTCCCACAAGGAAGGGGAATTAGCCAAAGGCTCAGTGTGCCCTGCCCGAACCAGATTAGGGCCTGAAGCAATCCTGCGGCTTTGCGGCCAGCTCACAAGAAAGCGAGTTGAAGAAAGGAGCTCAGGGGCACTGTAATTCACAAACATGCAGAGTTATGAATGACAGCTATCGTCCAAAAATGTATTAAAGTAAGTCTTCGAAGAGGACTTGAAAGCAGGGCAGAATTTCAGGAAAACGATTTCAGGGGGTAGACTGGAATTGCACTTAAAGCATATTAAAAGAGGCAGAATGTCCACAATGATGCACTTGGCCACAAAGGGCGTATGCGTTTTTTCCTGAATATATGCAGGAAAAAACGCATACACTCTTTTTGGCCAACCAAGCAAGCGTGTAAAGGAAATCTGCACTACAATGAAGTCTCACTGCCCCACAGTCAAAAGGGCCATCTGAAAAAAGTGTAAAATCCAGAAAGGCAGGACAGGTCATGGAGAACAGGGAGCCTTGTTATGCTGATGGGCGGGATGTAAATTGCCAACAGCCATTCTGGAGAAGTGTATGGGGTTTCCTGAAACACGTAGGAAACAAAGCAACACAGCCTATGGCACTTCCACTTAGGGTCCTATAGCTTAGGGAAATTAAAATCAAAAACACACAGCCACCCCAAAGTTTGGGATGGCTCTGTTTACAAGAACCTCGTCTACGGTACAAGTTACATATCGGAGAAAGCAAAAAATGGATAAAGAAGTTGTGGTACGCACGTACAATGAAATATCACTCAGCAATGAAATCTATGTCATCAGGCCCGTCGCGGCACAATGAGTGGATTCAGATACGGTGATTCTAAGTGAAATAAGTCACACAGATAAAGAAACATTAAGATATCACTAATACACCGAATGTGAACTTGGCTACACATGAACTGAATTACAAAACAGAACAGGGTCTCAAATTTAGAAAACCAACTTATGCTTTCTTAAGGGGAAATGTGAGTTGGGGTGCTGCATAAAACCAGAGATTGAAACTAGAACAGATACCGTTTCATAAGCCAAATATTAAATAGTCAAGACCTACTCCTTGCTCAACGAAATGGACTAAACACCCCATATTCAATGCCTAGGAATACACCTGCCAATTAAGAATCTTAACACCCATGGATTTACATGTCTCCGTAAGAGAATCAGTCATGTGTACAGTGCCATAAATGCAGCCGTGAAAATCCGATAAATCCCATTATCAAAATAAATTACAAAAACAAAACACAATGACAGTGAAATAGAGAGCAATTCTTAAATAATTCATTCAGGGCTTGTGATGCAACCTGGAGTTACCACATCTACACCTAGAGCTGGGTGAGACATAAGGCTGGACACTTCGGGCGGATACCATTGGTGAGGTTCAGTGAGCAAATGCAGACCCTTTGAAGTCATACTGCATGGTACACATTCCATGGGTTCCAACTCTCCAGGTTTAAAGGATTCTTCCTTCAGCTAAAACATGCATGGGAATCCCAGAGTATGGTCCACCGTGTGACCGGGAAACGTTTTTAAATGCGTCTCAGATTTCGTCCCCTTGTACTCGGGTTCACCATTCCAGACGCTTTACTTACACTGTCCCTACCTGGAGAGTCAGTGCCTTTAACCTCCTGTTTGGCACAGTTTGCAATTTCTGCGCAAGATGAACAGGAATAGGGAGAACCAGTGAGAGACTAGCTGTAGATGTCTGCACGGGCAAATTTAACGCTCATTACGAACCAGGAAGAGGAATTAGCCAAAGGCTCAGCATGCCGTGCCGGAACCAGATTAGGGCCTGAAACAATCCTGCGGTTTTGCGGCCAGCTCACAAGAAAGCGAGTTGAAGAAAGGAGCTCAGGGGCACTGTAAATCACAAACCTGCAGAGTTATAAATGACAGCTCTCATCCAAAAATATATTGAAGTAAGGCTACAAAGAGGACTTGAACGTGGGGCAGAATTCCAGGACTACGATTTCAGGATGTAGACGGGAAATCCTCTGAAAGTATAGGAAAAGAGTCAGAATGTCGACAATGATGCACTTGGTCAAAAAGGGCATATGCGTTTTTTCCAGGGCCCTCATTAAAGAGGGTAGGAGGCTCCCAGTATGCTTCAGTGGCCAACAGAAGACCCATGTCGCCAAGGCGATGTGAGCCAGCCTTGCAGGAGTGACCTCACATCAGAGGGCCCACCTCACAGAAGGGTAAGGAACCCAGGAAGGATCAGACCCTCACCAGAGTGCCCACAACAGCAAGGGGCTGGGAACCAGGCAGGAGTGTCCTCACACCCGTGGGACCACATCATCGAAAGTTGAGGTACCCAGCACATGTGGCCTCAAACCAGAGGACCCACATCACCATGGGTCTCGGAGCGAGGCAGGCAGGATTAACCTCCCAACACATGGCCCATTGTATAAAAAAGGTGAGGAATCCAGCCGTTGGAACATCCCAGCAGGCGGCCCAGATCACCGAGGCTATGGGATCCAGGCAGTGATGAACTCACAACAGAGGGCCCTCATCGTGATACTGTAAGCAACCCAGCCGTTGTGACCTCAGAGCACAAGGCCCACATCCCCATGGGGGAGGGAACCAAGCAGGAGTGTCATCGCACCAGTGGGCACACATCAGAAAATGTGGGGAGCCCAGCAGTTAGGGCCAGACGCCAGAGGGCCCTCATCACTGAGGAGAGGAGGCTCCCAGCAAGCTCCAACTGCTACCAGAGGGCTGACGTCGCCAATGCGGTGTGTGCCAGCCAGGCAGGAGTGACCTCAGAGCAGAGGGCCAACCACACAAAAGTGTGAGGAACCCAAAGAGGATCAGACTCTCACCAGAGGGCCCACATCACCAAGGGAATGGAAACCAGGCAGGAGTGTCCTCACACCAGTGGGGCCACATCAACGAAATGTGATGGACCCAGCACACTTGGCCTCAAACTAGAGGACACACATCACCAAGGGGCTGGGAGTGAGGCAGGCAGGAGGAGCCTCAAAACAGAGGGCCCATAGAATAAAAAAGGTGAGGAATCCCGCAGTTGGAACCTCCCAGCAGGCGGCCAGGAGCAGCGAGGATATGGGATCCAGGCCTGACTGAACACAAAACAGAGGGCCCTCATCATGAAACTGTGAGTAACCCAGCCGTTGGGACCTCAGAGCAGAAGGCCCACATTCCCATGTGGTTGAGAACCTGGCAGGAGTGTACTCGCACCACAGGGCGCACATTAGAGAATTTTGGGAGCCCAGAAGTTAGGGCCTGACGCCAGAGGGCCCTCATCACCGAGGAGAGGAAGTTCCCAGCAGGCTCCAACTGCCACAAGAGGGCCGACGTTGCCAAGGTGGGGTGTGCCAGCCAGGCAGGAGTGACCTCACAGCAGAGGGTCTACCTCACAGAAGGGTGAGGAAACCAGCCAGGATAAGACTCTCACCAGAGAGCCCACATCACCAAGGGGATCGGAAAAAGGCAGCAGTGTCCTCACACCAGAGTGGCCACATTACAGAATGGTGAGGAACCCAGCACATGTGGCCTAAACCAGAGGACCCACATTTCCAAGGTGCTCCGAGTGAGGCAAGCAGGAGTAGCCTAAAAACACAGGGCCCACAGAATAAAAAATGTGAGGAATCCAGCAGTTTGAACCTCCCAGCAGGTGGCCCAGAGCACGGAGTCTATGGGATCCAGGCCACAGTGAACTCACAGCAGAGGGCCCACATCATGAAACTGTGAGCAACCCAGCCAGTGGAACCTCAGAGCAGAAGGCCCACATCCCCATGGGGATAGGAGCCTCGCAGGAGTGTCCTCGCACAACTTAACACGTATCAGAAAATGTGGGAACCCAGCAGTTAGGGCCTGACGCCAGAGGGCCCTCATCACCGAGGAGAGGAGGCTACCAGCAGGCTCCAAATGCCACCAGAGGGCCGACGTCACCAAGGCAATGGGAGCAAGCCAGGCAGGAGTTACCTCACAGCAGAGGGCCCACCTCACAGAAGTGTGAGGAACCCAACCAGGATCAGACTCTAACCAGAGGGCCCACATCACCAAGGGGATGGAAACCAGGCAGGAGTGTCCTCACACCAGTGGGGCCACATCAGCCAAAGGTGAGGAACACAGCACATGTGGCCTCAAATAAGGGGACACACATCACGAAAGGGCTGGGAGTGAGGCATGCAGGAGGAGACTCACAACAGAGGGCCCATAGAATAAAAAGGTGAGGAACCCCGCCGCTGGAAGCTCCAAGCAGGTGGCCCAGAGCACCGAGGCTATGGGATCCATGCCGGAGTGAACTCACAGCAGAGGGCCCACATTCTGACACTGTGAGCAACCCAGCCGTTGGGACCTCAGAGCAGAAAGCCAACATCCCCATGGGGATGGGACCCCGGCAGGAGTGTACTCGCACGACAGGGCGCACATCAGAAAATTTTGGGAGCCCATGAGTTAGGGCCTGACGCCAGAGGGCCCTCATTACCGATGGGAGGAGATTCCCAGCAGGCACCAACTCCCAACTGAGGGCCCACATCGCCAAGGTGACATGTGCCAGCCAGGCAGGAGTGACCTCACAGCAGAGGGTCTACCTCACAGAAGGGTGAGGAATCCAGCCAGGATCAGGCTCTCACCAGAGGGCCCCCATCACCAAGTGGATGGGAA
The DNA here is from genome assembly GCF_059928025.1 of Delphinapterus leucas. NCBI lineage: Eukaryota > Metazoa > Chordata > Mammalia > Artiodactyla > Monodontidae > Delphinapterus > Delphinapterus leucas. Next base: position 4,117,278 of record NW_028322244.1, read on the forward strand.
CCAGGCAGGAGTGTCCTCACACCAGTGGGGCCACATCAATAAAGGTGAGGAAACCAGCACATGTGGCAACAAACCAGAGGACCAACATCACAAAGAGGCTGGGAGTGAGTCAGGAAGGAGGAGCATGAAAACACAGAACCCAAAGAATAGAAAAGGTAAGGAATCCAGCAGTAGGAACCTCCCAGCAGGCGGCTCAGAGCACAGAGTCTATGGGATCTAGGCCTGAGTGAACTAACACCAGAGAGCCAACATCATGAAACGGTGAACAACACAGGTGTTGGGACCTTAGAGCAGAAGGCCCACATGCCCATGGGGATGGGAACCTGGCAGGAGTGCCCTCGCACCACTTAGGACGTATCAGAAAATGTGGGAACCCAGCAGTTAGGGCCTGATGCCAGAGGGCCTCATCACCGAGGGGAGGAGGCTCCCAGCAGGCTCCAACTGCCACCAGAGGTCCGACGTCGCCAAGGCGGGGTGTGCTAGCCAGGCAGGAGTGACCTCAGAGAAGAGGGCCCACCTCACAGAAGTGTGAGGAACCCAACCAGGATCAGACTCTCGCCGGAGGGACCACATCACCAAGGGGATGGGAAGCAGGCAGGAGTGTCCTCACACCAGTGGGGCCACGTCATCAAAAGATGAGGAACCCATCACATGTGGCCTCAAACCAGAGGACACACATCACCAAGGGGCTGGGAGTGAGGCAGGTGTCTGGAGGGGCACATTTAACTCTAATTTCCCACCAGGAAGAGGAATTAACCAAAGGCTCAGATTGCCGTGCAACACCCTGATTACGGCCTGAAGCAACCCTGCGGTTTTGTGGCCAGCTTTCAAGGAAGCGAGTTAAGAAAGAAAATCACGGGCACTGTAATTCACAAACCTGCAGAGTTATAAATGACAGCTATTGGCAAAAATATATTGAAGTAAGTCTGCAAAGAGGACTTGAAAACGAGGCAGAATTGAGGAATCATATTTCAGGAGGTAGATTGGAATTGCATTTAAAACATGTGAAAAGTGGCAGATCTTTGACAGTGATGCACTTGGACGAACAGTGCGTATACATTTTTTCCTGAATATATTCAGGAAAAAACGCATATGCCCTTTTTGGCCAACCAAGCACTCGAGCAATGGAAATCCGTACTACAATGAAGTCTCATTTCCCATTCGTCAAAAGGGCCATCTGAAAAAAGTGTAAAAACCAGAAACACAGGACAGGCCATGGAGAACAGGGAGCCTTGTTATGCTGATGGGCGGGATGTAAATTGCCAACAGACACTCTGGAGATGTTTATGGTGTATCCTGAAACATCTGAAAAACAAAGCTATGGAGACTAGGGCACTTCCACTTTTGGCCCTATAGCTTAGGAAAATTAAAATCAACAAGACACAGCCAACACAAAATTTAGGGCTGCTGTGTTTACAAGAACCTCGAGTCCAGTACAAATTAAATATCCCAGAAAGAAAAAAATGGATAAAGGAGTTGTGCTACTTACGTACAATGGAATATCACTCAGCAATGAAATCAATGTCATCAGGCCTGTAGCAGCAAATTGAGTGGATTTAAGTATGATGATTCTAAGAGAAATATGTCACACAGAGAAAGATAATTATCATAAGATATCACTAATAGAGGGAGTGTAAACTTGGCTACACATAAACTGAATTACAAAACCGAACAGTCTCACATTTAGATAAAAACTTATGCTTGCTTAAGGGGAAAGTTGAGTTGGGGTGCTGTATAAAACCAGAGCTTGAAATTAGCACACATACCATTCCATAAGCCAAATATGTAATAGACAAGACCTACTCTTTGCTCAACGAAATAGACTCATCCATGGTGTATCACCTCACACCTGTTAGAATGGGCATCATCAGAAAATCTACAAACAACAAATGCTGGAAAGGGTGTGGAGATAAGGAACCCTCTTCCACTATTGTTGGGAATGTAAATTGATACAGTCACTGTGGAGAACATTATGGAGTTTCTTATAAAACTAAGAATAGAATTACCATATGATCCAGCAATCCCACTACTGGGCATATACCCAGACAAAACCATAAATCAAAAAGAGACATTCACCTCAATGTTCATTGCATCACTATTTACAATATCCAGGTAATGGAAGCAACCTAAATGCCCACAGACAGACGAATGCATAAAGATGTGGTACAAATATAAAATGGAATATTACTAAGCCATAAAAAGGAATGAAATTGGGTCATTTGTAGAGACGTTGATGGATCTAGAGACTGTCATACAGAGTGAAGTAAGTCAGAAATAGAAAAACAAATCTTGTATATTAATGCATATATGTGGAACCTAGAAAAATTATACAGATGAACCGTTTTTTAAGGCAGAAATAGAGCAACAGATGTAGACAACAAACGTATGGACACCAAGGGGGGAAAGCTGTTGGGGGGTGGTGGTGGGAGGATTGAGAGATTGGGATTGGCATGTATACATTTATATGTATAAAATAGATAACCAAAAAGAACCTGCTGTATAAAAAAATAAAATAAAATTCAAAATTACAAAAAGTAAAACAGAAAAAATATTCTTCCCTTCACATACATGTATTTATATGAATAAATTATTTCCATGCTTATATCTGTAAATACAAAAAAGAGGAATAAAATCTACCTTGAACCAAAAATGAAAAAAAGAAAAAAAAAAACAGAACCCACCAGTTACACAGAGGAAAACCGTATCAGGGCACTTGCTCCAGTTGTAAACAATTCTGTAGTTGGCCAGTGGTGGGGAATCATCTCCCATTCAGCCAGCAGGCCCCACGCAACAAGCGTCCTCATTGCAAAGCTGGGGGACCGTGCCAAGGCATCTGTGAGTAAATGTGGGCCGAGCCCCAGGCCAGCTGCTGCTGAAATGTTCCCACCCTTCCCAGGTAAAACACCTGAATATGTACAAGGACTTGAAAGCCTAGAGGAAGGGCCATGGAGCCACATGAGCGACAGCATGCCAGCCGATTTGGTGCCTGCAGGCCAGCCAGGATGGTCCTGGCCCTGGGTACTCTTCTGGAAGCTTTCCATTTCCCTGCCTGAGATACCCCTGCTGTCCGGGCCCCCACTGCTTTCTTCCTCACTCACCTCTGCCCAGGGAGAAATTCCAGAGGCAGGTATGGGTGGCACATCCTCTTCTTTAGCAGGTGGCATCTTGGTAACTGCTGCAGAAAGTCCAGCAGAGCCCCACTCACACTGGGCCACCCACAAAGCCGTGGCCTCTCACTCCCTCCCACCAGTCCAGCCCCGAGGCTGCTGACAGGGCAGAGAAAATGGCGTCAGGCACAGCTGCAGGGGCTCTTGCTGCCTGGAGCGGTGTTTATATTGATCTCAAACAGGCACACCTGGGGAGGGCTGGCCGGCACGGTCAGGCTTCCCAGGCCAGCCAATAATCACCCCTCAGGCGCTCACAGTTGCAGAAACTGGAACTTGCTGAATCGGCCAGGTCTAAGGAACAGGTGTGGGCTCCTGAGAGTCAGGATAGACAAGGGGTTGCAGCTCTGGCTTGTTTTCTAATTATATTATCTGGCCCATGAGTGGGAGACAACTTCAAGAAAACCCTCTCCTAATGAGAGGAACCCAGGAGTCAGGGAGAGGAGGGGTGGGTGGTGGGTGGAGACAGAGGCCTGGTGCCCCGGGTGCAGTGGAAGTCTCTGGAAGACCAGGTGGAGGGAGGCCACACAGAGTGATGCCCAGGGTCACAGACCTGTTGGAGCTGCTGTTTCTTAGTTCAAGTCCTGCTCTGAGGTGCTCTGTGTCAGATCTGAGTGACAGGTGAGCTGGAAGTGCTCTGCAATGAGGGCGATGTGCACGGTACCTGTGTGCCCAGCCCTGCCAGGGTAACTGCAAGGGTAGTTCTGTATCCTGGGAGGGGCCTGACCATGAGAGCCCCATGGGCTGCAGGGGAACCTGCCCAGGGAACCCCATATCCTGGGAGGGGCCTGAACAGGAGAGCACCGTGGGCTGCGGTGGGGGTGGGGTACCTGCCCAGGTGAGCTCCATATCCTGGGATTGGCCTGACCTCGAGAGCCCCATGGGCTGCTGGAGTCCTGGTAAAGGATGTCAGGACAGTCAGTGAAGCCACCGAGGATATACCTCCAGTAGTTCCTAAATCCTACACCCTGCTGGTCATTCTACCAACCACCGGGACATGGTATTCTGTATTAGTCTTCAATGATGCCTTCTTTTGTATTCTATTAGTCCCAGAGTCACAAGAAATTTTGGCTTGTGAGTGGCAGGACTCAACATACAACTAAAACAATACTTCTGGGCCGTGTTGCCCCAAGGGTTCAAAAATTCCCACACCATCTTTGGGGAAAGCTCAGTTAAAGACCTAAAAGTTCTACCTCTGGAAAAGGAAACACTCCTTCAATATGCAGACGACATTCTGATCGCCAGCCCTACTAAGGAGACCTCTGAACTACCAAGCCAATAAAGGATAGAAGTTGTCAAATAAAAAGCTCAAATATCACAGACTACGGTGACCTGCCTGGGCTTCATTCTCACAGAAGGTCGGAGAAGCCCATCTCAGGAAAGGGAAGAAACAATTTACAGCCTTACCCATTTCTAAAACTAGAAGACAGCTTAGGGGTTCCTGGGGAGGCCAGGGTTGGTGCTTCTGGATCCCTAACTACAGTCTACTAGCTGGGCCTGTATATGAAACACTGAAAGGAAAAGATGATGATCCTTTTGAATAGAATCCAGAAGTGGCCTTTCAAGAATGGAAAGAGCAGTCAATTCAGACCCTTGCCCTGGAACTCCCTAATTTAGCTAAACCCTTTGACCTTTACATTCCTGGTGAATGGTGAATCGCTATTGGAGTATTAGTGCAAAAACTGGGACCACTTGAAATGGAACAATGCAAGAATGCCATCCCGGTAGGATAAACTACGGTCACCAATGGGCTTGGCCCACCGCCACATCTGGCCAAGATACTGGCGGTATCTGAAAACCTGGAAATCAGCAGCACAAAAGGCCACCTCCCTCCTAAGGGAAAAGGACCCCACGTGGTGATCCTAGGCCCCAACCATGCCCTGAAGTTGCAGGGTTGGCTCCGTGGGCACACTGACCTCGAGTGAGGAGGCCCTCCAACTCCAACCTCCAGAGAGATAACCGGGGTAAAGGGGCACCATGACGACTCATGTGACCATCACTTGACCTGGAGTTTCTCTCATAAAACAACAAGAGTGTGTCCCAAAAGAGTAGACTACTGCTTGCAGGACTTACTGCACCCAGAGCGGACCTAATAATCTTGGCGGGGGAAACATATATCACGCTGTCACCATAGAAGAGCCTACAGACACTGTGATGATGGTGGCCAATAAGACCAGCTGGACTCCTGTTTACTTCAAAAGGCTGTTGACTCAGTGGCCATCATGGTCCTTCATCACCACTGACCCTGGACTGTCTGGGAGTTGAGCAGGCAGGGTCCTGACACCTGGTGCTCTTTTTACGTTAATTCAGGGGCCTAATTGAAGAAAGTGCAGACTACTGGTCAGAGCATCTAGGCTGGCAGAAACGGTCAGCCTAAGGTGGCCGAACAAATGCAGGGCGGGGTGAAACTGGACCTCACAGCGTCACTGCACATCTCCTTCCTGGACCCTTAAAGGTCATTAGAATCTATAACGCTTCCAATACTGGTGCTCAGGCGGACGAGCGGGGAGGCAGGAGACCTGGGGACAATCAACGTCACCTGGAGGCTGCTGGGGAGAAGTTCTGACCCTCGCCCACGGGTATGAGGGCTCCTAACTCAGCACTCAGCAGTTACAGAAGAAGGGTCTGCACCCTCAGCACTCTAAGAATGAGGAAGGGGAAAAAAGGCAGAAGAGGGCTTTTTCCCAGGCAAAGCCCCTTAAAAATCCCTGGGAGATAAAAATAGAATCTGGGCAATAAAATAAAGTCTAACCTTTTTTATCCTTTGTGCTTTGTCTAATTTCACGTGCTCCTAGGGTCCCGCATACAGAGGTTCAATAGCCGGCACTTCAGACCAGATTTCCTAGTGCGGAATGGCTGGGTCGACACCTCAGCTCCTGGGACACAGTGCACACTCCACGATATAGAGCCTGAGCTGCAGCCAACCGGGCCCTCGAGAGCTCCGCCCCCTCCCTCCCACTGACTCTGACAGGATCTCTACACAGCAGCCCAGCCCACAGCCCACGGGGTAGCACATGCTCTCACCTCTCCATTCTCTGATCAAAATATAAACTTTCTTTTGCTTCTGAACCAAACTCAGTCTCAATCTGTTGGCTCCAATGACACTGGGCAGGGGGACACTTGTTGGGGTCCACTCTGGAGGATCAGTAACAGAAATTGAGAACATTGTAACTTCAATGAACAGATGTTTGAGCCAAACTGTAATTAACATAGAACAGTGTATAAGGCTCGGGTAAAATAAGATGTTTCTAACACTCCCGTTTGATATTTCCATCACTTTATTAGAAGCAAGTTCAGTGAAAAGGTTTGTCTTATTTGTCAGGTCAATATTAGAGAAACGAAGTGATTTCTTTCCAAGGATGTACATCTAAAAATCTTGGTTAAAGCTTCAATCTTGTTTTAAATGCTTTTCCATTGAAAATGATACCTCTCTTTCAGCTCCCCCAATTCTGAGAAGTATAAAATCTTAGAATTTATTATTACCAAAGGGGAAAGGTGGGAGGAGGGATAAATTAACAGTTTGGGATTAACACATACACACTGCTATGTATAAAATCGATCATCAACAAGGAACTACTGTATAGCACCGGGAACTACACTCAATATTTTACAATAACCTATAAGGGGAAATCATCTGAAAAAGAATAGATATTTTTATTGACATCATCTATTAATGACAGTTAAAATGGAACCTAAGGGAAGCCGGTGGTGAGTGCTTCTGACCCTGAAGACTTCAATCATCTAAAGTTTGGACTCTGCCTACTTCCCAAGGCCCTTAATGAACATATGTGTAGCCGTAGCTTAAAAAATTCCCCAGTTTGGGTTGTGGAGACACTGATTTTGTAAAAGCCCTGGTGTTCTCCTCACATGAATGGGACCCTTCCTACAGCTAAAACATGCCTGTCACACCCAGAGGATGGTATACCGTCTGATCGGGAAGAGTTTGGAAAAGGCATCTCATCTCCTCATCTCCTGGTGCTCGGGTTCACCCCTCCAGCGTCTTTACGAACAGTCTCCCCACTTGGAGATGTCAGCACTGTCAACATCCTGTTGCAGACAGTTTGGAATTTGTCCAGAGGATGAAGCAGAAGGAGGAGGAACAATGAGAGACAAGTCCTAGGTGTTCGGACAGGCACATGTCACTCTTATTTCCAATCAGGAAGACGAATTGACCAAAGGCTAGGGTTGCCCATGGAAACAGAATAGGGCTTGAGGAAATTCCGCTGCTTTGTGGCCAGTTCCCATAAACACAAGTTGAAAAATGGAACTCAGGGACACTAAAATTCACGAAACTGCAGAGTTGAAAATATCTATCACTGAAAAATGTCTTGAGGAAAGTCAGAGGAAAGGACTTGTAAGCAACGGAGAATGGCAGGAAAGGGATTGGAAGAGGTAGAAAGGACTCGCCATTAAGCACAAGAAAAGGGGCTGAACATTGCCAACATTGCAATTGGCCAAAAAGGGTGTATGCGTCTTTTTCTGTATGTATTCAAGAAAAGGGCATACACTTTTTTAGCCAACCAAACAGGTGGGCACTGGAAATCAATCCTACAAAACATATCACTTCGCATCAGTCAGAAGAGCCTTCCTCATAAAGTGTAAACACCAGAAATGCAGGACAGGGCAAGGAGAAAAGGGAGCCCTGTGAGGCTTATACTGGAAATGTATATTGCCAACGGTCACTCTGGAGAAGTGTATTGTGTTTACTAAAGCACCTAAAAAATGAGCTACAGAGCACAGGGCACTTGCACTCATGGACGTATATCTTGGGAAAAACAAAAATCGAGAGGACACAGGCACCCCAATATTTACCGCCTCTATGTTTAAAAGATCCTCGTCTAGGATATAATTTATAAGTCTCTGGAGGGAAAAAATGGATAGAGATGTGGCACTTATGTAGAGTGGAATATTACTCAGCCTGGAAATCAATGAAATATGGCCAGTTGTAACAACCACAGAGGAGTTACGTATGATCATTCGAAGTCACATAATTCTAAAAGAAAAAGACACACGATATTACTAATACATGGAATGTAAACGTGGCTACATATGAACTGAATTACAAAACAGAACGGGGTCTCAAATTTAGAAAACCAACATATGCTTGCTTAAGGATAAAGGAGAGTTGGGGTGCTGCATAAAACCAGAGATAGAAATTAGCACAGATACCTTTCCATAAGCCAAATATGTAATAGTCAAGACCTACCAGTTGCTCAACGAAATGGACTAAACACCCCATATTCAACGCCTAGGAATACACCTGACTAGTAAGAATCTTCAAACCCATGGATTTATATGTCTCCGTAAGAGAATCAAGCGTGTGTATAGATTTATGAAAACAGCAGAGAAAATCCGATAAATCCAATAATCAAAATGAATTACAAAAACAAAACACAATGACAGTGAAATAGAGAACTATTCTTAAATAATTCATTCAGAGCTTGTGATGCAACCTGGATTAACCACATCTGCACCAAGAGCTGAGTGAGACATAAGGTTGGAAACTTCGGGCGGATAGCACTGGTGAGGTACGATGAGCAAATGCAGACCCTTTGAAGTCATACTGCATGGTACCCATTCCATGGGTCCCAACTCTCCAGGTTTAAGAGATTCTTCCTTCAGCTAAAACATGCATGGGAAACCCAAAGTATGGTACACCGTGTGACTGGGAAGCGTTTTCAAATGCATCTCAGTTTACGTCCCCTTTTACACGGGTTCACCATTCCAGACCCTTTACTAACACTCTCTCCACTTGGAGAGTCAGTGCCTTTAACCTCCTGTTTGGCACAGTTTGGAAATTCTGCGGAAGGAGAACAGGAATAGGGAGAACCAATCAGAGACTAGCTGTAGGTGTCTGCACGTTTAAATTTAATGCTCATTTCCCACCAGGAAGAGGAATTAACCAAAGGCTCAGCATGCCCTGCCGGAAACAGATTAGGGCCTGAAGCAATCCTGCGGTTTTGCGGCCAGCTCACAAGAAAGCGAGTTGAAGAAAGGAGCTCAGGGGCACTGTAATTCACAAAACTGCAGAGTTATGAATGACAGCTATCGTCCAAAAATGTACTGAAGTAAGTCTTCGAAGAGGACTTGAAAGTGGGGCAGAATTTCAGGAAAACGATTTCAGGGGGTAGACTGGAATTGCACTTAAAGCATAGGAAAAGAGGCAGAATGTCCACAATGATGCACTTGGCCAAAAAGGGCGTATGCGTTTTTTCCTGAATATATCCAGGAAATAACGCATACGCCCTTTTTTGCCAACCAAGCAAGCGTGTAAAGGAAATCTGCACTACAATGAAGTCTCACTGCCCCCCGGTCAAAAGGGCCATCAGAAAAAAGTGAAAAATCCAGAGAGGCAGGACAGGTTATGGAGAACAGGGAGCCTTGTTATGCTGATGGGCGGGATGTACATTGCCAACAGCCACTCTGGAGAAGTGTATGGTGTTTCCTGAAACACGTAGGAAACAAAGCAACACAGCCTATGGCACTTCCACTTATGGTCCTATAGCTTAGGGAAATTAAAATCAAAAACACACAGCCACCCCAAAGTTTGGGACGGCTCTGTTTACAAGAACCTCGTCTACGGTACAAGTTTAATATCCAAGAAAGCAAAAAATGGATAAAGAAGTTGTGGTACGTACGTACAATGGAATATCACTCAGCAATGAGATATACGTCATCAGGCACGTAGCGGCATAATGACTGGATTCAGGTACGACGATTGTACGAGAAATAAGTCACACAGAAAAAGAAACATCATAAGTTATCACTAACACACGGAAGGTAAACTTGTCTACACATGAACTGAATTACAAAACAGAACAGGGTCTCAAATTTAGAAAACCAACTTATGCTTGCTTATGGGGAAAGGTGATTTGGGGTGCTGCATAAAACCAGAGATTGAAATTAGCACAGATATCGTTCCATAAGCCAAATATATAATAGACAAGACCTACTCCTTGCTCAACGAAATGGACTCAACACCCCATATTCAACGCCTGGGAATATACCTGACAAGTAAGCATCTTAAGACCCATGGATTTATATGTCTCCATAAGGAAATCAATCGTGTGTACAGCAGCCTAAACGCAGCAGTGAAAATCCGATAAATACCATTATCAAAATAAATTTCAAAAACAAAACACAATGACAGTGAAATAGAGAGCAATTCTTAAATAATTCATTCAGGGCTTGTGATGCAACCTGGATTTATCACCTCTACACCCAAAGCTGGTTGAAACATAAGGCTGGACACTTCGGGCTGATAGCAATGGTGAGGTTCGGTGAGCAAACGCAGACCCTTTGAAGTCATACTGCATGGTAGCCATTCCATGGGTCCCAACTCTCCAGGTTTAAGGGATTCTTCCTTCAGCTAAAACACGCATGGGAAACCCAGAGTATGGTCCACCGTGTGATTGGGAAACGTTTTCAAATGCATCTCAGTTTTCGTCCCCAGGTACTCGGGTTCACCATTCCAGACGCTTTTCTAACACTCTGCCCACTTGGACAGTCAGTGTCTTTAACCTCCTGTTTGGCACAGTTTGCAAATTCTGCGCTAGAGGTACAGGAATAGGGAGCACCAATGAGAGACAAGCTGTAGGTGTCTGCACGGGCAAATGGAACGCTCATTTCCCACCAGGATGAGGAATTAACCAAAGTCTCTATGTGCCCTGCCGGAAACAGATTAGGGCCTGAAGCAATCCTGCGGTTTTGCGGCCAGCTCACAAGAAAGCGAGTTGAAGAAACGAGCTCAGGGGCACTGTAATTCACAAACCTGCAGAGTTATGAATGACAGCTATCGTCCAAAAATGTATTGAAGTAAGTCTTCGAAGAGGACTTGAAAGCAGGGCAGAATTTCAGGAAAACGATTTCAGGGGTTAGACTGGAATTGCACTTAAAGCATAGGTAAAGAGGCAGAATGTCGAAAATGATGCACTTGGCCAAAAAGGGCATATGCGTTTTTTCCTGAATATATTCAGGAAAAACGCATACGCCCTTTTTGGCCAACCAAGGAAGCGTGTAAAGGAAATCTGCACTACAGTGAAGTCTCATTGCCCCCCGTTCCAAAAGGCCATCTGAAACAGGTGTAAAATCCAGAAAGGCAGGACAGGTCATGGAGAACAGGGAGCCTTGTTATGCTGATGGGCGGGATGTAAATTGCCAACAGCCACTCTGGAGAAGTGTATGGTGTTTCCTGAAACACGTAGGAAACACAGCAACACAGCCTATGGCACTTCCACTTAGGGTCCTAAAGCTTAGGGAAATTAAAATCAAAAACACACAGCCACGCCAAAGTTTGGGACGGCTCTGTTTACAAGAACCTCGTCTACGGTACAAGTTAAATATCCGAGAAAGCAAAAAATGGATAAAGAAATTGTGGTACGTACGTACAATGGAATATCACTCAGCAATGAAATCTAGGTCATCAGGCCCATAGCGGCATAATGAGTGGATTCAGGTACGACGATTGTACGAGAAATAAGTCACACAGAAAAAGAAACATCATAAGTTATCACTAACACACGGAAGGTAAACTTGTCTACACATGAACTGAATTACAAAACAGAACAGGGTCTCAAATTTAGAAAACCAACTTATGCTTGCTTATGGGGAAAGGTGATTTGGGGTGCTGCATAAAACCAGAGATTGAAATTAGCACAGATATCGTTCCATAAGCCAAATATATAATAGACAAGACCTACTCCTTGCTCAACGAAATGGACTCAACACCCCATATTCAACGCCTGGGAATATACCTGACAAGTAAGCATCTTAAGACCCATGGATTTATATGTCTCCATAAGGAAATCAATCGTGTGTACAGCAGCCTAAACGCAGCAGTGAAAATCCGATAAATACCATTATCAAAATAAATTTCAAAAACAAAACACAATGACAGTGAAATAGAGAGCAATTCTTAAATAATTCATTCAGGGCTTGTGATGCAACCTGGATTTATCACCTCTACACCCAAAGCTGGTTGAAACATAAGGCTGGACACTTCGGGCTGATAGCAATGGTGAGGTTCGGTGAGCAAACGCAGACCCTTTGAAGTCTTACTGCTTGGTACCCATTCCATGGGTCCCAACTCTCCAGGTTTAAGGGATTCTTCCTTCAGCTAAAACATGCATGGGAAACCCAGATTATGGTCCACCGTGTGATTGGGAAACGTTTTCAAATGCATCTCAGGTTTCGTCCCCTGGTACTCGGGGTCACCGTTCCAGACGCTTTACTAACACTCTCCCCACTTGGAGAGTCAGGGCCTTTAACCTCCTGTTTGGCACAGTTTGCAATTTCTGCGCAAGATGGACAGGAATAGGGAGAACCAAAGAGAGACTAGCTGTAGGTGTCTGCACGGGCAAATGGAACGCTCATTTCCCACCAGGAAGAGGAATTAACCAAAGGCTCAGCGTGCCCTGCCAGAAGCAGATTAGGGCCTGAAGCAATCCTGCGGATTTGCGTTCAGCTCACAAGAAAGCGAGTTGAAGAAAGGAGTTCAGGGGCACTGTAATTCACAAACCTGCAGAGTTATGAATGACAGCTATCGTCCTAAAATATATTGAAGTAAGTCTTCGAAGAGGACTTGAAAGCGGGGCAGAATTTCAGGGAAACGATTTCAGGGGGTAGAATGGAATTGCACTTAAAGCATAGGAAAAGAGGCAGAATGTCCACAATGATGCACTTGGCCAAAAAGGGCGTATGCGTTTTTTCCTGAATATATCCAGGAAATAACGCATACGCCCTTTTTTGCCAACCAAGCAAGCGTGTAAAGGAAATCTGCACTACAATGAAGTCTCACTGCCCCCCGGTCAAAAGGGCCATCAGAAAAAAGTGAAAAATCCAGAGAGGCAGGACAGGTTATGGAGAACAGGGAGCCTTGTTATGCTGATGGGCGGGATGTACATTGCCAACAGCCACTCTGGAGAAGTGTATGGTGTTTCCTGAAACACGTAGGAAACAAAGCAACACAGCCTATGGCACTTCCACTTATGGTCCTATAGCTTAGGGAAATTAAAATCAAAAACACACAGCCACCCCAAAGTTTGGGACGGCTCTGTTTACAAGAACCTCGTCTACGGTACAAGTTTAATATCCAAGAAAGCAAAAAATGGATAAAGAAGTTGTGGTACGTACGTACAATGGAATATCACTCAGCAATGAGATATACGTCATCAGGCACGTAGCGGCATAATGACTGGATTCAGGTACGGGGATTCTACGAGAAATAAGTCACACAGAAAAAGAAACATCATAAGATATCACTAATACACGGAACGTAAACTTGGCTACACATGAACTGAATTACAAAACAGAACAGGGCCTCAAATTTAGAAAACCAACATATGCTTGCTTATGGGGAAAGGTGAGTTGGGGTGCTACATAAAACCAGAGATTGAAATTAGCACAGATACCATTCCATAAGCCAAATATAAAATATACAAGACCTGCTCCTTGCTCAACGAAATGGACTCAACACCCCATATTCAATGCCTGGAAATATACCTGACAAGTAAGAATCTTAAGACCCATGGATTTATATGTCTCAATAAGGAAATCAAGCGTGTGTACAGTGGCCTAAACGCAGCAGTGAAAATCCGATAAATCCCATTATCAAAATAAATTTCAAAAACAAAACACAATGACAGTGAAATAGAGAGCAATTCTTAAATAATTCATTCAGGGCTTGTGATGCAACCTGGATTTACCACATCTACACCCAGAGCTGGGTGAGACATAAGGCTGGACACTTCGTGCTGATAGCATTGGTGAGGTTCGGTGAGCAAACGCAGACCCTTTGAAGTCATACTGCATGGTACCCATTCCATGGGTCCCAACTCTCCAGGTTTAAGGGATTCTTCCTTCAGCTAAAACATGCATGGGAATCCCAGAGTATGGTCCACCGTGTGACTGGGAAACGTTTTCAAATGCATCTCAGTTTTCGTCCCCAGGTACTCGGGTTCACCATTCCAGACGCTTTTCTAACACTCTGCCCACTTGGACAGTCAGTGTCTTTAACCTCCTGTTTGGCACAGTTTGCAAATTCTGCGCTAGAGGTACAGGAATAGGGAGCACCAATGAGAGACAAGCTGTAGGTGTCTGCACGGGCAAATGGAACGCTCATTTCCCACCAGGAAGAGGAATTAACCAAAGTCTCTATGTGCCCTGCCGGAAACAGATTAGGGCCTGAAGCAATCCTGCGGTTTTGCGGCCAGCTCACAAGAAAGCGAGTTGAAGAAACGAGCTCAGGGGCACTGTAATTCACAAACCTGCAGAGTTATGAATGACAGCTATCGTCCAAAAATGTATTGAAGTAAGTCTTCGAAGAGGACTTGAAAGCAGGGCAGAATTTCAGGAAAACGATTTCAGGGGTTAGACTGGAATTGCACTTAAAGCATAGGTAAAGAGGCAGAATGTCGAAAATGATGCACTTGGCCAAAAAGGGCGTATGCGTTTTTTCCTGAATATATTCAGGAAAAACGCATACGCCCTTTTTGGCCAACCAAGGAAGCGTGTAAAGGAAATCTGCACTACAATGAAGTCTCATTGCCCCCCGTTCCAAAAGGCCATCTGAAACAGGTGTAAAATCCAGAAAGGCAGGACAGGTCATGGAGAACAGGGAGCCTTGTTATGCTGATGGGCGGGATGTAAATTGCCAACAGCCACTCTGGAGAAGTGTATGGTGTTTCCTGAAACACGTAGGAAACACAGCAACACAGCCTATGGCACTTCCACTTAGGGTCCTAAAGCTTAGGGAAATTAAAATCAAAAACACACAGCCACGCCAAAGTTTGGGACGGCTCTGTTTACAAGAACCTCGTCTACGGTACAAGTTAAATATCCGAGAAAGCAAAAAATGGATAAAGAAATTGTGGTACGTACGTACAATGGAATATCACTCAGCAATGAAATCTAGGTCATCAGGCCCATAGCGGCATAATGAGTGGATTCAGGTACGACGATTGTACGAGAAATAAGTCACACAGAAAAAGAAACATCATAAGTTATCACTAACACACGGAAGGTAAACTTGTCTACACATGAACTGAATTACAAAACAGAACAGGGTCTCAAATTTAGAAAACCAACTTATGCTTGCTTATGGGGAAAGGTGATTTGGGGTGCTGCATAAAACCAGAGATTGAAATTAGCACAGATATCGTTCCATAAGCCAAATATATAATAGACAAGACCTACTCCTTGCTCAACGAAATGGACTCAACACCCCATATTCAACGCCTGGGAATATACCTGACAAGTAAGCATCTTAAGACCCATGGATTTATATGTCTCCATAAGGAAATCAATCGTGTGTACAGCAGCCTAAACGCAGCAGTGAAAATCCGATAAATACCATTATCAAAATAAATTTCAAAAACAAAACACAATGACAGTGAAATAGAGAGCAATTCTTAAATAATTCATTCAGGGCTTGTGATGCAACCTGGATTTATCACCTCTACACCCAAAGCTGGTTGAAACATAAGGCTGGACACTTCGGGCTGATAGCAATGGTGAGGTTCGGTGAGCAAACGCAGACCCTTTGAAGTCATACTGCATGGTAGCCATTCCATGGGTCCCAACTCTCCAGGTTTAAGGGATTCTTCCTTCAGCTAAAACACGCATGGGAAACCCAGAGTATGGTCCACCGTGTGATTGGGAAACGTTTTCAAATGCATCTCAGTTTTCGTCCCCAGGTACTCGGGTTCACCATTCCAGACGCTTTTCTAACACTCTGCCCACTTGGACAGTCAGTGTCTTTAACCTCCTGTTTGGCACAGTTTGCAAATTCTGCGCTAGAGGTACAGGAATAGGGAGCACCAATGAGAGACAAGCTGTAGGTGTCTGCACGGGCAAATGGAACGCTCATTTCCCACCAGGAAGAGGAATTAACCAAAGTCTCTATGTGCCCTGCCGGAAACAGATTAGGGCCTGAAGCAATCCTGCGGTTTTGCGGCCAGCTCACAAGAAAGCGAGTTGAAGAAACGAGCTCAGGGGCACTGTAATTCACAAACCTGCAGAGTTATGAATGACAGCTATCGTCCAAAAATGTATTGAAGTAAGTCTTCGAAGAGGACTTGAAAGCAGGGCAGAATTTCAGGAAAACGATTTCAGGGGTTAGACTGGAATTGCACTTAAAGCATAGGTAAAGAGGCAGAATGTCGAAAATGATGCACTTGGCCAAAAAGGGCATATGCGTTTTTTCCTGAATATATTCAGGAAAAACGCATACGCCCTTTTTGGCCAACCAAGGAAGCGTGTAAAGGAAATCTGCACTACAATGAAATCTCATTGCCCCCCGTTCCAAAAGGCCATCTGAAACAGGTGTAAAATCCAGAAAGGCAGGACAGGTCATGGAGAACAGGGAGCCTTGTTATGCTGATGGGCGGGATGTAAATTGCCAACAGCCACTCTGGAGAAGTGTATGGTGTTTCCTGAAACACGTAGGAAACACAGCAACACAGCCTATGGCACTTCCACTTAGGGTCCTAAAGCTTAGGGAAATTAAAATCAAAAACACACAGCCACGCCAAAGTTTGGGACGGCTCTGTTTACAAGAACCTCGTCTACGGTACAAGTTAAATATCCGAGAAAGCAAAAAATGGATAAAGAAATTGTGGTACGTACGTACAATGGAATATCACTCAGCAATGAAATCTAGGTCATCAGGCCCATAGCGGCATAATGAGTGGATTCAGGTACGACGATTGTACGAGAAATAAGTCACACAGAAAAAGAAACATCATAAGTTATCACTAACACACGGAAGGTAAACTTGTCTACACATGAACTGAATTACAAAACAG
Source organism: Delphinapterus leucas (assembly GCF_059928025.1). NCBI lineage: Eukaryota > Metazoa > Chordata > Mammalia > Artiodactyla > Monodontidae > Delphinapterus > Delphinapterus leucas. The sequence goes on from NW_028322244.1 coordinate 4,134,244, forward strand.
AACAGGGTCTCAAATTTAGAAAACCAACTTATGCTTGCTTATGGGGAAAGGTGATTTGGGGTGCTGCATAAAACCAGAGATTGAAATTAGCACAGATATCGTTCCATAAGCCAAATATATAATAGACAAGACCTACTCCTTGCTCAACGAAATGGACTCAACACCCCATATTCAACGCCTGGGAATATACCTGACAAGTAAGCATCTTAAGACCCATGGATTTATATGTCTCCATAAGGAAATCAATCGTGTGTACAGCAGCCTAAACGCAGCAGTGAAAATCCGATAAATACCATTATCAAAATAAATTTCAAAAACAAAACACAATGACAGTGAAATAGAGAGCAATTCTTAAATAATTCATTCAGGGCTTGTGATGCAACCTGGATTTATCACCTCTACACCCAAAGCTGGTTGAAACATAAGGCTGGACACTTCGGGCTGATAGCAATGGTGAGGTTCGGTGAGCAAACGCAGACCCTTTGAAGTCATACTGCATGGTAGCCATTCCATGGGTCCCAACTCTCCAGGTTTAAGGGATTCTTCCTTCAGCTAAAACACGCATGGGAAACCCAGAGTATGGTCCACCGTGTGATTGGGAAACGTTTTCAAATGCATCTCAGTTTTCGTCCCCAGGTACTCGGGTTCACCATTCCAGACGCTTTTCTAACACTCTGCCCACTTGGACAGTCAGTGTCTTTAACCTCCTGTTTGGCACAGTTTGCAAATTCTGCGCTAGAGGTACAGGAATAGGGAGCACCAATGAGAGACAAGCTGTAGGTGTCTGCACGGGCAAATGGAACGCTCATTTCCCACCAGGAAGAGGAATTAACCAAAGTCTCTATGTGCCCTGCCGGAAACAGATTAGGGCCTGAAGCAATCCTGCGGTTTTGCGGCCAGCTCACAAGAAAGCGAGTTGAAGAAACGAGCTCAGGGGCACTGTAATTCACAAACCTGCAGAGTTATGAATGACAGCTATCGTCCAAAAATGTATTGAAGTAAGTCTTCGAAGAGGACTTGAAAGCAGGGCAGAATTTCAGGAAAACGATTTCAGGGGTTAGACTGGAATTGCACTTAAAGCATAGGTAAAGAGGCAGAATGTCGAAAATGATGCACTTGGCCAAAAAGGGCATATGCGTTTTTTCCTGAATATATTCAGGAAAAACGCATACGCCCTTTTTGGCCAACCAAGGAAGCGTGTAAAGGAAATCTGCACTACAATGAAATCTCATTGCCCCCCGTTCCAAAAGGCCATCTGAAACAGGTGTAAAATCCAGAAAGGCAGGACAGGTCATGGAGAACAGGGAGCCTTGTTATGCTGATGGGCGGGATGTAAATTGCCAACAGCCACTCTGGAGAAGTGTATGGTGTTTCCTGAAACACGTAGGAAACACAGCAACACAGCCTATGGCACTTCCACTTAGGGTCCTAAAGCTTAGGGAAATTAAAATCAAAAACACACAGCCACGCCAAAGTTTGGGACGGCTCTGTTTACAAGAACCTCGTCTACGGTACAAGTTAAATATCCGAGAAAGCAAAAAATGGATAAAGAAATTGTGGTACGTACGTACAATGGAATATCACTCAGCAATGAAATCTAGGTCATCAGGCCCATAGCGGCATAATGAGTGGATTCAGGTACGACGATTGTACGAGAAATAAGTCACACAGAAAAAGAAACATCATAAGTTATCACTAACACACGGAAGGTAAACTTGTCTACACATGAACTGAATTACAAAACAGAACAGGGTCTCAAATTTAGAAAACCAACTTATGCTTGCTTATGGGGAAAGGTGATTTGGGGTGCTGCATAAAACCAGAGATTGAAATTAGCACAGATATCGTTCCATAAGCCAAATATATAATAGACAAGACCTACTCCTTGCTCAACGAAATGGACTCAACACCCCATATTCAACGCCTGGGAATATACCTGACAAGTAAGCATCTTAAGACCCATGGATTTATATGTCTCCATAAGGAAATCAATCGTGTGTACAGCAGCCTAAACGCAGCAGTGAAAATCCGATAAATACCATTATCAAAATAAATTTCAAAAACAAAACACAATGACAGTGAAATAGAGAGCAATTCTTAAATAATTCATTCAGGGCTTGTGATGCAACCTGGATTTATCACCTCTACACCCAAAGCTGGTTGAAACATAAGGCTGGACACTTCGGGCTGATAGCAATGGTGAGGTTCGGTGAGCAAACGCAGACCCTTTGAAGTCATACTGCATGGTAGCCATTCCATGGGTCCCAACTCTCCAGGTTTAAGGGATTCTTCCTTCAGCTAAAACACGCATGGGAAACCCAGAGTATGGTCCACCGTGTGATTGGGAAACGTTTTCAAATGCATCTCAGTTTTCGTCCCCAGGTACTCGGGTTCACCATTCCAGACGCTTTTCTAACACTCTGCCCACTTGGACAGTCAGTGTCTTTAACCTCCTGTTTGGCACAGTTTGCAAATTCTGCGCTAGAGGTACAGGAATAGGGAGCACCAATGAGAGACAAGCTGTAGGTGTCTGCACGGGCAAATGGAACGCTCATTTCCCACCAGGAAGAGGAATTAACCAAAGTCTCTATGTGCCCTGCCGGAAACAGATTAGGGCCTGAAGCAATCCTGCGGTTTTGCGGCCAGCTCACAAGAAAGCGAGTTGAAGAAACGAGCTCAGGGGCACTGTAATTCACAAACCTGCAGAGTTATGAATGACAGCTATCGTCCAAAAATGTATTGAAGTAAGTCTTCGAAGAGGACTTGAAAGCAGGGCAGAATTTCAGGAAAACGATTTCAGGGGTTAGACTGGAATTGCACTTAAAGCATAGGTAAAGAGGCAGAATGTCGAAAATGATGCACTTGGCCAAAAAGGGCATATGCGTTTTTTCCTGAATATATTCAGGAAAAACACATACGCCCTTTTTGGCCAACCAAGGAAGCGTGTAAAGGAAATCTGCACTACAATGAAGTCTCATTGCCCCCCGTTCCAAAAGGCCATCTGAAACAGGTGTAAAATCCAGAAAGGCAGGACAGGTCATGGAGAACAGGGAGCCTTGTTATGCTGATGGGCGGGATGTAAATTGCCAACAGCCACTCTGGAGAAGTGTATGGTGTTTCCTGAAACACGTAGGAAACACAGCAACACAGCCTATGGCACTTCCACTTAGGGTCCTAAAGCTTAGGGAAATTAAAATCAAAAACACACAGCCACGCCAAAGTTTGGGACGGCTCTGTTTACAAGAACCTCGTCTACGGTACAAGTTAAATATCCGAGAAAGCAAAAAATGGATAAAGAAATTGTGGTACGTACGTACAATGGAATATCACTCAGCAATGAAATCTAGGTCATCAGGCCCATAGCGGCATAATGAGTGGATTCAGGTACGACGATTGTACGAGAAATAAGTCACACAGAAAAAGAAACATCATAAGTTATCACTAACACACGGAAGGTAAACTTGTCTACACATGAACTGAATTACAAAACAGAACAGGGTCTCAAATTTAGAAAACCAACTTATGCTTGCTTATGGGGAAAGGTGATTTGGGGTGCTGCATAAAACCAGAGATTGAAATTAGCACAGATATCGTTCCATAAGCCAAATATATAATAGACAAGACCTACTCCTTGCTCAACGAAATGGACTCAACACCCCATATTCAACGCCTGGGAATATACCTGACAAGTAAGCATCTTAAGACCCATGGATTTATATGTCTCCATAAGGAAATCAATCGTGTGTACAGCAGCCTAAACGCAGCAGTGAAAATCCGATAAATACCATTATCAAAATAAATTTCAAAAACAAAACACAATGACAGTGAAATAGAGAGCAATTCTTAAATAATTCATTCAGGGCTTGTGATGCAACCTGGATTTATCACCTCTACACCCAAAGCTGGTTGAAACATAAGGCTGGACACTTCGGGCTGATAGCAATGGTGAGGTTCGGTGAGCAAACGCAGACCCTTTGAAGTCTTACTGCTTGGTACCCATTCCATGGGTCCCAACTCTCCAGGTTTAAGGGATTCTTCCTTCAGCTAAAACATGCATGGGAAACCCAGATTATGGTCCACCGTGTGATTGGGAAACGTTTTCAAATGCATCTCAGGTTTCGTCCCCTGGTACTCGGGGTCACCGTTCCAGACGCTTTACTAACACTCTCCCCACTTGGAGAGTCAGGGCCTTTAACCTCCTGTTTGGCACAGTTTGCAATTTCTGCGCAAGATGGACAGGAATAGGGAGAACCAAAGAGAGACTAGCTGTAGGTGTCTGCACGGGCAAATGGAACGCTCATTTCCCACCAGGAAGAGGAATTAACCAAAGGCTCAGCGTGCCCTGCCAGAAGCAGATTAGGGCCTGAAGCAATCCTGCGGATTTGCGTTCAGCTCACAAGAAAGCGAGTTGAAGAAAGGAGTTCAGGGGCACTGTAATTCACAAACCTGCAGAGTTATGAATGACAGCTATCGTCCTAAAATATATTGAAGTAAGTCTTCGAAGAGGACTTGAAAGCGGGGCAGAATTTCAGGGAAACGATTTCAGGGGGTAGAATGGAATTGCACTTAAAGCATAGGAAAAGAGGCAGAATGTCCACAATGATGCACTTGGCCAAAAAGGGCGTATGCGTTTTTTCCTGAATATATCCAGGAAATAACGCATACGCCCTTTTTTGCCAACCAAGCAAGCGTGTAAAGGAAATCTGCACTACAATGAAGTCTCACTGCCCCCCGGTCAAAAGGGCCATCAGAAAAAAGTGAAAAATCCAGAGAGGCAGGACAGGTTATGGAGAACAGGGAGCCTTGTTATGCTGATGGGCGGGATGTACATTGCCAACAGCCACTCTGGAGAAGTGTATGGTGTTTCCTGAAACACGTAGGAAACAAAGCAACACAGCCTATGGCACTTCCACTTATGGTCCTATAGCTTAGGGAAATTAAAATCAAAAACACACAGCCACCCCAAAGTTTGGGACGGCTCTGTTTACAAGAACCTCGTCTACGGTACAAGTTTAATATCCAAGAAAGCAAAAAATGGATAAAGAAGTTGTGGTACGTACGTACAATGGAATATCACTCAGCAATGAGATATACGTCATCAGGCACGTAGCGGCATAATGACTGGATTCAGGTACGGGGATTCTACGAGAAATAAGTCACACAGAAAAAGAAACATCATAAGATATCACTAATACACGGAACGTAAACTTGGCTACACATGAACTGAATTACAAAACAGAACAGGGCCTCAAATTTAGAAAACCAACATATGCTTGCTTATGGGGAAAGGTGAGTTGGGGTGCTACATAAAACCAGAGATTGAAATTAGCACAGATACCATTCCATAAGCCAAATATAAAATATACAAGACCTGCTCCTTGCTCAACGAAATGGACTCAACACCCCATATTCAATGCCTGGAAATATACCTGACAAGTAAGAATCTTAAGACCCATGGATTTATATGTCTCAATAAGGAAATCAAGCGTGTGTACAGTGGCCTAAACGCAGCAGTGAAAATCCGATAAATCCCATTATCAAAATAAATTTCAAAAACAAAACACAATGACAGTGAAATAGAGAGCAATTCTTAAATAATTCATTCAGGGCTTGTGATGCAACCTGGATTTACCACATCTACACCCAGAGCTGGGTGAGACATAAGGCTGGACACTTCGTGCTGATAGCATTGGTGAGGTTCGGTGAGCAAACGCAGACCCTTTGAAGTCATACTGCATGGTACCCATTCCATGGGTCCCAACTCTCCAGGTTTAAGGGATTCTTCCTTCAGCTAAAACATGCATGGGAATCCCAGAGTATGGTCCACCGTGTGACTGGGAAACGTTTTCAAATGCATCTCAGTTTTCGTCCCCAGGTACTCGGGTTCACCATTCCAGACGCTTTTCTAACACTCTGCCCACTTGGACAGTCAGTGTCTTTAACCTCCTGTTTGGCACAGTTTGCAAATTCTGCGCTAGAGGTACAGGAATAGGGAGCACCAATGAGAGACAAGCTGTAGGTGTCTGCACGGGCAAATGGAACGCTCATTTCCCACCAGGAAGAGGAATTAACCAAAGTCTCTATGTGCCCTGCCGGAAACAGATTAGGGCCTGAAGCAATCCTGCGGTTTTGCGGCCAGCTCACAAGAAAGCGAGTTGAAGAAACGAGCTCAGGGGCACTGTAATTCACAAACCTGCAGAGTTATGAATGACAGCTATCGTCCAAAAATGTATTGAAGTAAGTCTTCGAAGAGGACTTGAAAGCAGGGCAGAATTTCAGGAAAACGATTTCAGGGGTTAGACTGGAATTGCACTTAAAGCATAGGTAAAGAGGCAGAATGTCGAAAATGATGCACTTGGCCAAAAAGGGCATATGCGTTTTTTCCTGAATATATTCAGGAAAAACACATACGCCCTTTTTGGCCAACCAAGGAAGCGTGTAAAGGAAATCTGCACTACAATGAAGTCTCATTGCCCCCCGTTCCAAAAGGCCATCTGAAACAGGTGTAAAATCCAGAAAGGCAGGACAGGTCATGGAGAACAGGGAGCCTTGTTATGCTGATGGGCGGGATGTAAATTGCCAACAGCCACTCTGGAGAAGTGTATGGTGTTTCCTGAAACACGTAGGAAACACAGCAACACAGCCTATGGCACTTCCACTTAGGGTCCTAAAGCTTAGGGAAATTAAAATCAAAAACACACAGCCACGCCAAAGTTTGGGACGGCTCTGTTTACAAGAACCTCGTCTACGGTACAAGTTAAATATCCGAGAAAGCAAAAAATGGATAAAGAAATTGTGGTACGTACGTACAATGGAATATCACTCAGCAATGAAATCTAGGTCATCAGGCCCATAGCGGCATAATGAGTGGATTCAGGTACGACGATTGTACGAGAAATAAGTCACACAGAAAAAGAAACATCATAAGTTATCACTAACACACGGAAGGTAAACTTGTCTACACATGAACTGAATTACAAAACAGAACAGGGTCTCAAATTTAGAAAACCAACTTATGCTTGCTTATGGGGAAAGGTGATTTGGGGTGCTGCATAAAACCAGAGATTGAAATTAGCACAGATATCGTTCCATAAGCCAAATATATAATAGACAAGACCTACTCCTTGCTCAACGAAATGGACTCAACACCCCATATTCAACGCCTGGGAATATACCTGACAAGTAAGCATCTTAAGACCCATGGATTTATATGTCTCCATAAGGAAATCAATCGTGTGTACAGCAGCCTAAACGCAGCAGTGAAAATCCGATAAATACCATTATCAAAATAAATTTCAAAAACAAAACACAATGACAGTGAAATAGAGAGCAATTCTTAAATAATTCATTCAGGGCTTGTGATGCAACCTGGATTTATCACCTCTACACCCAAAGCTGGTTGAAACATAAGGCTGGACACTTCGGGCTGATAGCAATGGTGAGGTTCGGTGAGCAAACGCAGACCCTTTGAAGTCATACTGCATGGTAGCCATTCCATGGGTCCCAACTCTCCAGGTTTAAGGGATTCGTCCTTCAGCTAAAACACGCATGGGAAACCCAGAGTATGGTCCACCGTGTGATTGGGAAACGTTTTCAAATGCATCTCAGGTTTTGTCCCCTGGTACTCGGGTTCACCGCTCCAGACGCTTTACTAACACTCTTCCCACTTGGAGAGTCAGTGCCTTTAACCTCCTGTTTGGCACAGTTTGCAATTTCTGCGCAAGATGAACAGGAATAGGGAGAACCAATGAGAGACTAGCTGTAGGTGTCTGCACGGGCAAATGAAACGCTCATTTCCCACCAGGAAGAGGAATTAAGCAAAGGCTCAGCGTGCCCTTCCGGAAGCTGATTAGGGCCTGAAGCAATCCTGCGGTTTTGCGGCCAGCTCACAAGAAAGCGAGTTGAAGAAAGGAGCTCAGGGGCACTGTAATTCACAAACCTGCAGAGTTATGAATGACAGCTATCGTCTAAAAATGTATTGAAGTAAGTCTTCGAAGAGGACTTGAAAACGGGGCAGAATTTCAGGAAAACGATTTCAGGGGGTAGACTGGAATTGCACTTAAAGCATAGGAAAAGAGGCAGAATGTGGACAATGATGCAATTGGCCAAAAAGGGCGTATGCATTTTTTCCTGAATATATTCATGAAAAAACGCATACCCACTTTTTGGCCAACCAAGCAAGCGTGTAAAGGAAATATGCACTACAATGAAGTCTCACTGCCCCCCGGTCCAAATGGCAATCTGAAACAAGTGTAAAATCCAGAAAGGCAGGAGAGGTCATGGAGAAGAGGGAGCATTGTTATGCTGATAGGCGGGATGTAAATTGCCAACAGCCACTCTGGAGAAGTGTATGGTGTTTCCTGAAACACGTAGGAAACAAAGCAACACAGCCTATGGCAATTCCACTTAGGGTCCTATAGCTTAGGGAAATAAAAATCAAAAACACACAGCCACCCCAAAGCTTGGGACGGCTCTGTTTACAAGAACCTCGTCTACGGTACAAGTTAAATATCCGAGAAAGCAAAAAATGGATAAAGAAGTTGTGGTACGTACGTACAATGGAATATCACTCAGCAATGAGATCTACGTCATCAGGCCCGTAGCGGCATAATGAGTGGATTCAGGTACGACGATTTTACGAGAAATAAGTCACACAGAAAAAGAAACATCATATGATATCACTAATACACGGAACGTAAACTTGTCTACACATGAACTGAATTACAAAACAGAACAGGGTCTCAAATTTAGAAAACCAACTTATGCTTGCTTATGGGGAAAGGTGAGTTGGGGTGCTGCATAAAACCAGAGATTGAAATTAGCACAGATACCGTTCCATAAGCCAAATATATAATAGACAAGACCTACTGTTGCTCAACGAAATGGACTCAACACCCCATATTCAACGCCTGGGAATATACCTGACAAGTAAGAATCTTAAGACCCATGGATTTATATGTCTCCATAAGGAAGTCAAGCGTGTGTACAGTGGCCTAAACGCAGCAGTGAAAATCCGATAAATCCCATTAACAAAATAAATTTCACAAACAAAACACAATGACATGCAAATGAATCAAATGACAAAGGATTAATCTCCAAAATTTACAAGCAGCTCATGCAGCTCAATAACAAAAAAACAAACAACCCAATCCAAAAATGGGCAGAAGACCTAAATAGACATTTCTCCAAAGAAGATATACAGAATGGCAACAAACACATGAAAGAATGCTCAACATCATTAGAGAAATGCAAATCAAAACCACAATGAGATATCATCTCACACCAGTCAGAATGGCCATCATCAAAAAATCTAGAAACAATAAATGCTGGAGAGGGTGTGGAGAAAAGGGAACACTCTTGCACTGCTGGTGGGAATGTGAATTGGTTCAGCCACTATGGAGAACAGTATGGAGGTTCCTTAAAAGACTACAAATAGAATTACCATATCACCCAGCAAACCCACTACTGGGCATATACCCTGGGAAAACCAAAATTCAAAAAGAGTCATGTACCAAAATGTTCATTGCAGCTCTATTTACAATAGCCCGGAGATGGAAACAACCTAAGCGCCCATCATCGGATGAATGGATAAAGAAAATGTGGCACATATATACAATGGAATATTACTCAGCCTTAAAAAGAAATGAAATTGAGCTATTTGTAATGAGATGGATAGACCTAGAGACTGTCATACAGAGTGAAGTAAGTCAGAAAGAAAAAGACAAATACCATATGCTAACACATATATATGGAATTTAAGGGGAAAAAATGTCATGAAGAACCTAGGGGTAAGACAGGAATAAAGACGCAGACTTACTGGAGAACGGACTTGAGGATATGGGGAGGGGGAGGGGTGAGCTTTAACAGGGCGAGAGAGAGTCATGGACATATACACACTAACAAACGTAGTAAGGTAGATAGCTAGTGGGAAGCAGCCGCAAGGCACAGGGATATTAGCTTGGTGCTTTGTGACAGCCTGGAGGGGTGGGATAGGGAGAGTGGGAGGGAGGGAGATGCAAGAGGGAAGACATATGGGAACATATGTATATGTATAACTGATTCACTTTGTTATAAAGCAGAAACTAACACACCATTGTAAAGCAATTATACCCCAATAAAGATGTTTTAAAAAAAAAACACAATGACAGTGAAATAGAGAGCAATTCTTAAATAATTCATTCAGGGCTTGTGATGCAACCTGGATTTACCACATCTACACCCAGAGCTGAGTGAGACATAAGGCTGGACACTTCGGGCTGATAGCATTGGTGAGGTTCGGTGAGCAAACGCAGACCCTTTGAAGTCATACTGCATGGTAGCCATTCCATGGGTCCCAAATCTCCAGGTTTAAGGGATTCTTCCTTCAGCTAAAACATGCATGGGAAACCCAGAATATGGTCCACCGTGTGATTGGGAAACGTTTTCAAATGCATCTCAGGGTTCGTCCCCTGGTGCTCGGGTTCACCGTTCCAGACGCTTTACTAACATTCTCCCCCTTGGAGAGTCAGTGCCTTTAACCTCCTGTTTGGCACAGTTTGCAATTTCTGCGCAAGATGAACAGGAATAGGGAGAACCAATGAGAGACTAGCTGTAGGTGCCTGCACGGGCAAATGGAACGCTCGTTTCCCACAAGGAAGGGGAATTAGCCAAAGGCTCAGTGTGCCCTGCCCGAACCAGATTAGGGCCTGAAGCAATCCTGCGGCTTTGCGGCCAGCTCACAAGAAAGCGAGTTGAAGAAAGGAGCTCAGGGGCACTGTAATTCACAAACATGCAGAGTTATGAATGACAGCTATCGTCCAAAAATGTATTAAAGTAAGTCTTCGAAGAGGACTTGAAAGCAGGGCAGAATTTCAGGAAAACGATTTCAGGGGGTAGACTGGAATTGCACTTAAAGCATATTAAAAGAGGCAGAATGTCCACAATGATGCACTTGGCCACAAAGGGCGTATGCGTTTTTTCCTGAATATATGCAGGAAAAAACGCATACACTCTTTTTGGCCAACCAAGCAAGCGTGTAAAGGAAATCTGCACTACAATGAAGTCTCACTGCCCCACAGTCAAAAGGGCCATCTGAAAAAAGTGTAAAATCCAGAAAGGCAGGACAGGTCATGGAGAACAGGGAGCCTTGTTATGCTGATGGGCGGGATGTAAATTGCCAACAGCCATTCTGGAGAAGTGTATGGGGTTTCCTGAAACACGTAGGAAACAAAGCAACACAGCCTATGGCACTTCCACTTAGGGTCCTATAGCTTAGGGAAATTAAAATCAAAAACACACAGCCACCCCAAAGTTTGGGATGGCTCTGTTTACAAGAACCTCGTCTACGGTACAAGTTACATATCGGAGAAAGCAAAAAATGGATAAAGAAGTTGTGGTACGCACGTACAATGAAATATCACTCAGCAATGAAATCTATGTCATCAGGCCCGTCGCGGCACAATGAGTGGATTCAGATACGGTGATTCTAAGTGAAATAAGTCACACAGATAAAGAAACATTAAGATATCACTAATACACCGAATGTGAACTTGGCTACACATGAACTGAATTACAAAACAGAACAGGGTCTCAAATTTAGAAAACCAACTTATGCTTTCTTAAGGGGAAATGTGAGTTGGGGTGCTGCATAAAACCAGAGATTGAAACTAGAACAGATACCGTTTCATAAGCCAAATATTAAATAGTCAAGACCTACTCCTTGCTCAACGAAATGGACTAAACACCCCATATTCAATGCCTAGGAATACACCTGCCAATTAAGAATCTTAACACCCATGGATTTACATGTCTCCGTAAGAGAATCAGTCATGTGTACAGTGCCATAAATGCAGCCGTGAAAATCCGATAAATCCCATTATCAAAATAAATTACAAAAACAAAACACAATGACAGTGAAATAGAGAGCAATTCTTAAATAATTCATTCAGGGCTTGTGATGCAACCTGGAGTTACCACATCTACACCTAGAGCTGGGTGAGACATAAGGCTGGACACTTCGGGCGGATACCATTGGTGAGGTTCAGTGAGCAAATGCAGACCCTTTGAAGTCATACTGCATGGTACACATTCCATGGGTTCCAACTCTCCAGGTTTAAAGGATTCTTCCTTCAGCTAAAACATGCATGGGAATCCCAGAGTATGGTCCACCGTGTGACCGGGAAACGTTTTTAAATGCGTCTCAGATTTCGTCCCCTTGTACTCGGGTTCACCATTCCAGACGCTTTACTTACACTGTCCCTACCTGGAGAGTCAGTGCCTTTAACCTCCTGTTTGGCACAGTTTGCAATTTCTGCGCAAGATGAACAGGAATAGGGAGAACCAGTGAGAGACTAGCTGTAGATGTCTGCACGGGCAAATTTAACGCTCATTACGAACCAGGAAGAGGAATTAGCCAAAGGCTCAGCATGCCGTGCCGGAACCAGATTAGGGCCTGAAACAATCCTGCGGTTTTGCGGCCAGCTCACAAGAAAGCGAGTTGAAGAAAGGAGCTCAGGGGCACTGTAAATCACAAACCTGCAGAGTTATAAATGACAGCTCTCATCCAAAAATATATTGAAGTAAGGCTACAAAGAGGACTTGAACGTGGGGCAGAATTCCAGGACTACGATTTCAGGATGTAGACGGGAAATCCTCTGAAAGTATAGGAAAAGAGTCAGAATGTCGACAATGATGCACTTGGTCAAAAAGGGCATATGCGTTTTTTCCAGGGCCCTCATTAAAGAGGGTAGGAGGCTCCCAGTATGCTTCAGTGGCCAACAGAAGACCCATGTCGCCAAGGCGATGTGAGCCAGCCTTGCAGGAGTGACCTCACATCAGAGGGCCCACCTCACAGAAGGGTAAGGAACCCAGGAAGGATCAGACCCTCACCAGAGTGCCCACAACAGCAAGGGGCTGGGAACCAGGCAGGAGTGTCCTCACACCCGTGGGACCACATCATCGAAAGTTGAGGTACCCAGCACATGTGGCCTCAAACCAGAGGACCCACATCACCATGGGTCTCGGAGCGAGGCAGGCAGGATTAACCTCCCAACACATGGCCCATTGTATAAAAAAGGTGAGGAATCCAGCCGTTGGAACATCCCAGCAGGCGGCCCAGATCACCGAGGCTATGGGATCCAGGCAGTGATGAACTCACAACAGAGGGCCCTCATCGTGATACTGTAAGCAACCCAGCCGTTGTGACCTCAGAGCACAAGGCCCACATCCCCATGGGGGAGGGAACCAAGCAGGAGTGTCATCGCACCAGTGGGCACACATCAGAAAATGTGGGGAGCCCAGCAGTTAGGGCCAGACGCCAGAGGGCCCTCATCACTGAGGAGAGGAGGCTCCCAGCAAGCTCCAACTGCTACCAGAGGGCTGACGTCGCCAATGCGGTGTGTGCCAGCCAGGCAGGAGTGACCTCAGAGCAGAGGGCCAACCACACAAAAGTGTGAGGAACCCAAAGAGGATCAGACTCTCACCAGAGGGCCCACATCACCAAGGGAATGGAAACCAGGCAGGAGTGTCCTCACACCAGTGGGGCCACATCAACGAAATGTGATGGACCCAGCACACTTGGCCTCAAACTAGAGGACACACATCACCAAGGGGCTGGGAGTGAGGCAGGCAGGAGGAGCCTCAAAACAGAGGGCCCATAGAATAAAAAAGGTGAGGAATCCCGCAGTTGGAACCTCCCAGCAGGCGGCCAGGAGCAGCGAGGATATGGGATCCAGGCCTGACTGAACACAAAACAGAGGGCCCTCATCATGAAACTGTGAGTAACCCAGCCGTTGGGACCTCAGAGCAGAAGGCCCACATTCCCATGTGGTTGAGAACCTGGCAGGAGTGTACTCGCACCACAGGGCGCACATTAGAGAATTTTGGGAGCCCAGAAGTTAGGGCCTGACGCCAGAGGGCCCTCATCACCGAGGAGAGGAAGTTCCCAGCAGGCTCCAACTGCCACAAGAGGGCCGACGTTGCCAAGGTGGGGTGTGCCAGCCAGGCAGGAGTGACCTCACAGCAGAGGGTCTACCTCACAGAAGGGTGAGGAAACCAGCCAGGATAAGACTCTCACCAGAGAGCCCACATCACCAAGGGGATCGGAAAAAGGCAGCAGTGTCCTCACACCAGAGTGGCCACATTACAGAATGGTGAGGAACCCAGCACATGTGGCCTAAACCAGAGGACCCACATTTCCAAGGTGCTCCGAGTGAGGCAAGCAGGAGTAGCCTAAAAACACAGGGCCCACAGAATAAAAAATGTGAGGAATCCAGCAGTTTGAACCTCCCAGCAGGTGGCCCAGAGCACGGAGTCTATGGGATCCAGGCCACAGTGAACTCACAGCAGAGGGCCCACATCATGAAACTGTGAGCAACCCAGCCAGTGGAACCTCAGAGCAGAAGGCCCACATCCCCATGGGGATAGGAGCCTCGCAGGAGTGTCCTCGCACAACTTAACACGTATCAGAAAATGTGGGAACCCAGCAGTTAGGGCCTGACGCCAGAGGGCCCTCATCACCGAGGAGAGGAGGCTACCAGCAGGCTCCAAATGCCACCAGAGGGCCGACGTCACCAAGGCAATGGGAGCAAGCCAGGCAGGAGTTACCTCACAGCAGAGGGCCCACCTCACAGAAGTGTGAGGAACCCAACCAGGATCAGACTCTAACCAGAGGGCCCACATCACCAAGGGGATGGAAACCAGGCAGGAGTGTCCTCACACCAGTGGGGCCACATCAGCCAAAGGTGAGGAACACAGCACATGTGGCCTCAAATAAGGGGACACACATCACGAAAGGGCTGGGAGTGAGGCATGCAGGAGGAGACTCACAACAGAGGGCCCATAGAATAAAAAGGTGAGGAACCCCGCCGCTGGAAGCTCCAAGCAGGTGGCCCAGAGCACCGAGGCTATGGGATCCATGCCGGAGTGAACTCACAGCAGAGGGCCCACATTCTGACACTGTGAGCAACCCAGCCGTTGGGACCTCAGAGCAGAAAGCCAACATCCCCATGGGGATGGGACCCCGGCAGGAGTGTACTCGCACGACAGGGCGCACATCAGAAAATTTTGGGAGCCCATGAGTTAGGGCCTGACGCCAGAGGGCCCTCATTACCGATGGGAGGAGATTCCCAGCAGGCACCAACTCCCAACTGAGGGCCCACATCGCCAAGGTGACATGTGCCAGCCAGGCAGGAGTGACCTCACAGCAGAGGGTCTACCTCACAGAAGGGTGAGGAATCCAGCCAGGATCAGGCTCTCACCAGAGGGCCCCCATCACCAAGTGGATGGGAACCAGGCAGGAGTGTCCTCACACCAGTGGGGCCACATCAATAAAGGTGAGGAAACCAGCACATGTGGCAACAAACCAGAGGACCAACATCACAAAGAGGCTGGGAGTGAGTCAGGAAGGAGGAGCATGAAAACACAGAACCCAAAGAATAGAAAAGGTAAGGAATCCAGCAGTAGGAACCTCCCAGCAGGCGGCTCAGAGCACAGAGTCTATGGGATCTAGGCCTGAGTGAACTAACACCAGAGAGCCAACATCATGAAACGGTGAACAACACAGGTGTTGGGACCTTAGAGCAGAAGGCCCACATGCCCATGGGGATGGGAACCTGGCAGGAGTGCCCTCGCACCACTTAGGACGTATCAGAAAATGTGGGAACCCAGCAGTTAGGGCCTGATGCCAGAGGGCCTCATCACCGAGGGGAGGAGGCTCCCAGCAGGCTCCAACTGCCACCAGAGGTCCGACGTCGCCAAGGCGGGGTGTGCTAGCCAGGCAGGAGTGACCTCAGAGAAGAGGGCCCACCTCACAGAAGTGTGAGGAACCCAACCAGGATCAGACTCTCGCCGGAGGGACCACATCACCAAGGGGATGGGAAGCAGGCAGGAGTGTCCTCACACCAGTGGGGCCACGTCATCAAAAGATGAGGAACCCATCACATGTGGCCTCAAACCAGAGGACACACATCACCAAGGGGCTGGGAGTGAGGCAGGTGTCTGGAGGGGCACATTTAACTCTAATTTCCCACCAGGAAGAGGAATTAACCAAAGGCTCAGATTGCCGTGCAACACCCTGATTACGGCCTGAAGCAACCCTGCGGTTTTGTGGCCAGCTTTCAAGGAAGCGAGTTAAGAAAGAAAATCACGGGCACTGTAATTCACAAACCTGCAGAGTTATAAATGACAGCTATTGGCAAAAATATATTGAAGTAAGTCTGCAAAGAGGACTTGAAAACGAGGCAGAATTGAGGAATCATATTTCAGGAGGTAGATTGGAATTGCATTTAAAACATGTGAAAAGTGGCAGATCTTTGACAGTGATGCACTTGGACGAACAGTGCGTATACATTTTTTCCTGAATATATTCAGGAAAAAACGCATATGCCCTTTTTGGCCAACCAAGCACTCGAGCAATGGAAATCCGTACTACAATGCAGTCTCATTTCCCATTCGTCAAAAGGGCCATCTGAAAAAAGTGTAAAAACCAGAAACACAGGACAGGCCATGGAGAACAGGGAGCCTTGTTATGCTGATGGGCGGGATGTAAATTGCCAACAGACACTCTGGAGATGTTTATGGTGTATCCTGAAACATCTGAAAAACAAAGCTATGGAGACTAGGGCACTTCCACTTTTGGCCCTATAGCTTAGGAAAATTAAAATCAACAAGACACAGCCAACACAAAATTTAGGGCTGCTGTGTTTACAAGAACCTCGAGTCCAGTACAAATTAAATATCCCAGAAAGAAAAAAATGGATAAAGGAGTTGTGCTACTTACGTACAATGGAATATCACTCAGCAATGAAATCAATGTCATCAGGCCTGTAGCAGCAAATTGAGTGGATTTAAGTATGATGATTCTAAGAGAAATATGTCACACAGAGAAAGATAATTATCATAAGATATCACTAATAGAGGGAGTGTAAACTTGGCTACACATAAACTGAATTACAAAACCGAACAGTCTCACATTTAGATAAAAACTTATGCTTGCTTAAGGGGAAAGTTGAGTTGGGGTGCTGTATAAAACCAGAGCTTGAAATTAGCACACATACCATTCCATAAGCCAAATATGTAATAGACAAGACCTACTCTTTGCTCAACGAAATAGACTCATCCATGGTGTATCACCTCACACCTGTTAGAATGGGCATCATCAGAAAATCTACAAACAACAAATGCTGGAAAGGGTGTGGAGATAAGGAACCCTCTTCCACTATTGTTGGGAATGTAAATTGATACAGTCACTGTGGAGAACATTATGGAGTTTCTTATAAAACTAAGAATAGAATTACCATATGATCCAGCAATCCCACTACTGGGCATATACCCAGACAAAACCATAAATCAAAAAGAGACATTCACCTCAATGTTCATTGCATCACTATTTACAATATCCAGGTAATGGAAGCAACCTAAATGCCCACAGACAGACGAATGCATAAAGATGTGGTACAAATATAAAATGGAATATTACTAAGCCATAAAAAGGAATGAAATTGGGTCATTTGTAGAGACGTTGATGGATCTAGAGACTGTCATACAGAGTGAAGTAAGTCAGAAATAGAAAAACAAATCTTGTATATTAATGCATATATGTGGAACCTAGAAAAATTATACAGATGAACCGTTTTTTAAGGCAGAAATAGAGCAACAGATGTAGACAACAAACGTATGGACACCAAGGGGGGAAAGCTGTTGGGGGGTGGTGGTGGGAGGATTGAGAGATTGGGATTGGCATGTATACATTTATATGTATAAAATAGATAACCAAAAAGAACCTGCTGTATAAAAAAATAAAATAAAATTCAAAATTACAAAAAGTAAAACAGAAAAAATATTCTTCCCTTCACATACATGTATTTATATGAATAAATTATTTCCATGCTTATATCTGTAAATACAAAAAAGAGGAATAAAATCTACCTTGAACCAAAAATGAAAAAAAGAAAAAAAAAAACAGAACCCACCAGTTACACAGAGGAAAACCGTATCAGGGCACTTGCTCCAGTTGTAAACAATTCTGTAGTTGGCCAGTGGTGGGGAATCATCTCCCATTCAGCCAGCAGGCCCCACGCAACAAGCGTCCTCATTGCAAAGCTGGGGGACCGTGCCAAGGCATCTGTGAGTAAATGTGGGCCGAGCCCCAGGCCAGCTGCTGCTGAAATGTTCCCACCCTTCCCAGGTAAAACACCTGAATATGTACAAGGACTTGAAAGCCTAGAGGAAGGGCCATGGAGCCACATGAGCGACAGCATGCCAGCCGATTTGGTGCCTGCAGGCCAGCCAGGATGGTCCTGGCCCTGGGTACTCTTCTGGAAGCTTTCCATTTCCCTGCCTGAGATACCCCTGCTGTCCGGGCCCCCACTGCTTTCTTCCTCACTCACCTCTGCCCAGGGAGAAATTCCAGAGGCAGGTATGGGTGGCACATCCTCTTCTTTAGCAGGTGGCATCTTGGTAACTGCTGCA
Organism: Delphinapterus leucas; assembly: GCF_059928025.1. Classification (NCBI taxonomy): domain Eukaryota; kingdom Metazoa; phylum Chordata; class Mammalia; order Artiodactyla; family Monodontidae; genus Delphinapterus; species Delphinapterus leucas. The sequence continues at coordinate 4,152,691 of NW_028322244.1, forward strand.
GAAAGTCCAGCAGAGCCCCACTCACACTGGGCCACCCACAAAGCCGTGGCCTCTCACTCCCTCCCACCAGTCCAGCCCCGAGGCTGCTGACAGGGCAGAGAAAATGGCGTCAGGCACAGCTGCAGGGGCTCTTGCTGCCTGGAGCGGTGTTTATATTGATCTCAAACAGGCACACCTGGGGAGGGCTGGCCGGCACGGTCAGGCTTCCCAGGCCAGCCAATAATCACCCCTCAGGCGCTCACAGTTGCAGAAACTGGAACTTGCTGAATCGGCCAGGTCTAAGGAACAGGTGTGGGCTCCTGAGAGTCAGGATAGACAAGGGGTTGCAGCTCTGGCTTGTTTTCTAATTATATTATCTGGCCCATGAGTGGGAGACAACTTCAAGAAAACCCTCTCCTAATGAGAGGAACCCAGGAGTCAGGGAGAGGAGGGGTGGGTGGTGGGTGGAGACAGAGGCCTGGTGCCCCGGGTGCAGTGGAAGTCTCTGGAAGACCAGGTGGAGGGAGGCCACACAGAGTGATGCCCAGGGTCACAGACCTGTTGGAGCTGCTGTTTCTTAGTTCAAGTCCTGCTCTGAGGTGCTCTGTGTCAGATCTGAGTGACAGGTGAGCTGGAAGTGCTCTGCAATGAGGGCGATGTGCACGGTACCTGTGTGCCCAGCCCTGCCAGGGTAACTGCAAGGGTAGTTCTGTATCCTGGGAGGGGCCTGACCATGAGAGCCCCATGGGCTGCAGGGGAACCTGCCCAGGGAACCCCATATCCTGGGAGGGGCCTGAACAGGAGAGCACCGTGGGCTGCGGTGGGGGTGGGGTACCTGCCCAGGTGAGCTCCATATCCTGGGATTGGCCTGACCTCGAGAGCCCCATGGGCTGCTGGAGTCCTGGTAAAGGATGTCAGGACAGTCAGTGAAGCCACCGAGGATATACCTCCAGTAGTTCCTAAATCCTACACCCTGCTGGTCATTCTACCAACCACCGGGACATGGTATTCTGTATTAGTCTTCAATGATGCCTTCTTTTGTATTCTATTAGTCCCAGAGTCACAAGAAATTTTGGCTTGTGAGTGGCAGGACTCAACATACAACTAAAACAATACTTCTGGGCCGTGTTGCCCCAAGGGTTCAAAAATTCCCACACCATCTTTGGGGAAAGCTCAGTTAAAGACCTAAAAGTTCTACCTCTGGAAAAGGAAACACTCCTTCAATATGCAGACGACATTCTGATCGCCAGCCCTACTAAGGAGACCTCTGAACTACCAAGCCAATAAAGGATAGAAGTTGTCAAATAAAAAGCTCAAATATCACAGACTACGGTGACCTGCCTGGGCTTCATTCTCACAGAAGGTCGGAGAAGCCCATCTCAGGAAAGGGAAGAAACAATTTACAGCCTTACCCATTTCTAAAACTAGAAGACAGCTTAGGGGTTCCTGGGGAGGCCAGGGTTGGTGCTTCTGGATCCCTAACTACAGTCTACTAGCTGGGCCTCTATATGAAACACTGAAAGGAAAAGATGATGATCCTTTTGAATAGAATCCAGAAGTGGCCTTTCAAGAATGGAAAGAGCAGTCAATTCAGACCCTTGCCCTGGAACTCCCTAATTTAGCTAAACCCTTTGACCTTTACATTCCTGGTGAATGGTGAATCGCTATTGGAGTATTAGTGCAAAAACTGGGACCACTTGAAATGGAACAATGCAAGAATGCCATCCCGGTAGGATAAACTACGGTCACCAATGGGCTTGGCCCACCGCCACATCTGGCCAAGATACTGGCGGTATCTGAAAACCTGGAAATCAGCAGCACAAAAGGCCACCTCCCTCCTAAGGGAAAAGGACCCCACGTGGTGATCCTAGGCCCCAACCATGCCCTGAAGTTGCAGGGTTGGCTCCGTGGGCACACTGACCTCGAGTGAGGAGGCCCTCCAACTCCAACCTCCAGAGAGATAACCGGGGTAAAGGGGCACCATGACGACTCATGTGACCATCACTTGACCTGGAGTTTCTCTCATAAAACAACAAGAGTGTGTCCCAAAAGAGTAGACTACTGCTTGCAGGACTTACTGCACCCAGAGCGGACCTAATAATCTTGGCGGGGGAAACATATATCACGCTGTCACCATAGAAGAGCCTACAGACACTGTGATGATGGTGGCCAATAAGACCAGCTGGACTCCTGTTTACTTCAAAAGGCTGTTGACTCAGTGGCCATCATGGTCCTTCATCACCACTGACCCTGGACTGTCTGGGAGTTGAGCAGGCAGGGTCCTGACACCTGGTGCTCTTTTTACGTTAATTCAGGGGCCTAATTGAAGAAAGTGCAGACTACTGGTCAGAGCATCTAGGCTGGCAGAAACGGTCAGCCTAAGGTGGCCGAACAAATGCAGGGCGGGGTGAAACTGGACCTCACAGCGTCACTGCACATCTCCTTCCTGGACCCTTAAAGGTCATTAGAATCTATAACGCTTCCAATACTGGTGCTCAGGCGGACGAGCGGGGAGGCAGGAGACCTGGGGACAATCAACGTCACCTGGAGGCTGCTGGGGAGAAGTTCTGACCCTCGCCCACGGGTATGAGGGCTCCTAACTCAGCACTCAGCAGTTACAGAAGAAGGGTCTGCACCCTCAGCACTCTAAGAATGAGGAAGGGGAAAAAAGGCAGAAGAGGGCTTTTTCCCAGGCAAAGCCCCTTAAAAATCCCTGGGAGATAAAAATAGAATCTGGGCAATAAAATAAAGTCTAACCTTTTTTATCCTTTGTGCTTTGTCTAATTTCACGTGCTCCTAGGGTCCCGCATACAGAGGTTCAATAGCCGGCACTTCAGACCAGATTTCCTAGTGCGGAATGGCTGGGTCGACACCTCAGCTCCTGGGACACAGTGCACACTCCACGATATAGAGCCTGAGCTGCAGCCAACCGGGCCCTCGAGAGCTCCGCCCCCTCCCTCCCACTGACTCTGACAGGATCTCTACACAGCAGCCCAGCCCACAGCCCACGGGGTAGCACATGCTCTCACCTCTCCATTCTCTGATCAAAATATAAACTTTCCTTTGCTTCTGAACCAAACTCAGTCTCAATCTGTTGGCTCCAATGACACTGGGCAGGGGGACACTTGTTGGGGTCCACTCTGGAGGATCAGTAACAGAAATTGAGAACATTGTAACTTCAATGAACAGATGTTTGAGCCAAACTGTAATTAACATAGAACAGTGTATAAGGCTCGGGTAAAATAAGATGTTTCTAACACTCCCGTTTGATATTTCCATCACTTTATTAGAAGCAAGTTCAGTGAAAAGGTTTGTCTTATTTGTCAGGTCAATATTAGAGAAACGAAGTGATTTCTTTCCAAGGATGTACATCTAAAAATCTTGGTTAAAGCTTCAATCTTGTTTTAAATGCTTTTCCATTGAAAATGATACCTCTCTTTCAGTTCCCCCAATTCTGAGAAGTATAAAATCTTATAATTTATTATTACCAAAGGGGAAAGGTGGGAGGAGGGATAAATTAACAGTTTGGGATTAACACATACACACTGCTATGTATAAAATCGATCATCAACAAGGAACTACTGTATAGCACCGGGAACTACACTCAATATTTTACAATAACCTATAAGGGGAAATCATCTGAAAAAGAATAGATATTTTTATTGACATCATCTATTAATGACAGTTAAAATGGAACCTAAGGGAAGCCGGTGGTGAGTGCTTCTGACCCTGAAGACTTCAATCATCTAAAGTTTGGACTCTGCCTACTTCCCAAGGCCCTTAATGAACATATGTGTAGCCGTAGCTTAAAAAATTCCCCAGTTTGGGTTGTGGAGACACTGATTTTGTAAAAGCCCTGGTGTTCTCCTCACATGAATGGGACCCTTCCTACAGCTAAAACATGCCTGTCACACCCAGAGGATGGTATACCGTCTGATCGGGAAGAGTTTGGAAAAGGCATCTCATCTCCTCATCTCCTGGTGCTCGGGTTCACCCCTCCAGCGTCTTTACGAACAGTCTCCCCACTTGGAGATGTCAGCACTGTCAACATCCTGTTGCAGACAGTTTGGAATTTGTCCAGAGGATGAAGCAGAAGGAGGAGGAACAATGAGAGACAAGTCCTAGGTGTTCGGACAGGCACATGTCACTCTTATTTCCAATCAGGAAGACGAATTGACCAAAGGCTAGGGTTGCCCATGGAAACAGAATAGGGCTTGAGGAAATTCCGCTGCTTTGTGGCCAGTTCCCATAAACACAAGTTGAAAAATGGAACTCAGGGACACTAAAATTCACGAAACTGCAGAGTTGAAAATATCTATCACTGAAAAATGTCTTGAGGAAAGTCAGAGGAAAGGACTTGTAAGCAACGGAGAATGGCAGGAAAGGGATTGGAAGAGGTAGAAAGGACTCGCCATTAAGCACAAGAAAAGGGGCTGAACATTGCCAACATTGCAATTGGCCAAAAAGGGTGTATGCGTCTTTTTCTGTATGTATTCAAGAAAAGGGCATACACTTTTTTAGCCAACCAAACAGGTGGGCACTGGAAATCAATCCTACAAAACATATCACTTCGCATCAGTCAGAAGAGCCTTCCTCATAAAGTGTAAACACCAGAAATGCAGGACAGGGCAAGGAGAAAAGGGAGCCCTGTGAGGCTTATACTGGAAATGTATATTGCCAACGGTCACTCTGGAGAAGTGTATTGTGTTTACTAAAGCACCTAAAAAATGAGCTACAGAGCACAGGGCACTTGCACTCATGGACGTATATCTTGGGAAAAACAAAAATCGAGAGGACACAGGCACCCCAATATTTACCGCCTCTATGTTTAAAAGATCCTCGTCTAGGATATAATTTATAAGTCTCTGGAGGGAAAAAATGGATAGAGATGTGGCACTTATGTAGAGTGGAATATTACTCAGCCTGGAAATCAATGAAATATGGCCAGTTGTAACAACCACAGAGGAGTTACGTATGATCATTCGAAGTCACATAATTCTAAAAGAAAAAGACACACGATATTACTAATACATGGAATGTAAACGTGGCTACATATGAACTGAATTACAAAACAGAACGGGGTCTCAAATTTAGAAAACCAACATATGCTTGCTTAAGGATAAAGGAGAGTTGGGGTGCTGCATAAAACCAGAGATAGAAATTAGCACAGATACCTTTCCATAAGCCAAATATGTAATAGTCAAGACCTACCAGTTGCTCAACGAAATGGACTAAACACCCCATATTCAACGCCTAGGAATACACCTGACTAGTAAGAATCTTCAAACCCATGGATTTATATGTCTCCGTAAGAGAATCAAGCGTGTGTATAGATTTATGAAAACAGCAGAGAAAATCCGATAAATCCAATAATCAAAATGAATTACAAAAACAAAACACAATGACAGTGAAATAGAGAACTATTCTTAAATAATTCATTCAGAGCTTGTGATGCAACCTGGATTAACCACATCTGCACCAAGAGCTGAGTGAGACATAAGGTTGGAAACTTCGGGCGGATAGCACTGGTGAGGTACGATGAGCAAATGCAGACCCTTTGAAGTCATACTGCATGGTACCCATTCCATGGGTCCCAACTCTCCAGGTTTAAGAGATTCTTCCTTCAGCTAAAACATGCATGGGAAACCCAAAGTATGGTACACCGTGTGACTGGGAAGCGTTTTCAAATGCATCTCAGTTTACGTCCCCTTTTACACGGGTTCACCATTCCAGACCCTTTACTAACACTCTCTCCACTTGGAGAGTCAGTGCCTTTAACCTCCTGTTTGGCACAGTTTGGAAATTCTGCGGAAGGAGAACAGGAATAGGGAGAACCAATCAGAGACTAGCTGTAGGTGTCTGCACGTTTAAATTTAATGCTCATTTCCCACCAGGAAGAGGAATTAACCAAAGGCTCAGCATGCCCTGCCGGAAACAGATTAGGGCCTGAAGCAATCCTGCGGTTTTGCGGCCAGCTCACAAGAAAGCGAGTTGAAGAAAGGAGCTCAGGGGCACTGTAATTCACAAAACTGCAGAGTTATGAATGACAGCTATCGTCCAAAAATGTACTGAAGTAAGTCTTCGAAGAGGACTTGAAAGTGGGGCAGAATTTCAGGAAAACGATTTCAGGGGGTAGACTGGAATTGCACTTAAAGCATAGGAAAAGAGGCAGAATGTCCACAATGATGCACTTGGCCAAAAAGGCGTTTGCATTTTTTCCTGAATATATTCAGGTAAAAACGCATACGCATTTTTTGGCCAAGCAAGCAAGCGTGTAAAGGAAATCTGCACTACAATGACGTCTCACTGCCTGCCGGTCAAAAGGGCCATCTGAAAAAACTGTAAAATCCAGAAGGGCAGGACAGGTCATGGAGAACAGGGAGCCTTGTTATGCTGATGGGCGGGATGTAAATTGCCAAAAGCCACTCTGGAGAAGTGTATGGTGTTTCCTGAAACACGTAGGAAACAAAGCAACACAGCCTATGGCACTTCCACTTAGGGTCCTATAGCTTAGGAAAATTAAAATCAAAAACACACAGCCACCCCAAAGTTTGGGACAGCTCTGTTTACAAGAACCTCGTCTACGGTACAAGTTAAATATCCGAGAAAGCAAAAAATGGATAAAGAAGTTGTGGTACGTACGTACAATGGAATATCACTCAGCAATGAGATCTACGTCATCAGGCCCGTAGCGGCATAATGAGTGGATTCAGGTACGACGATTCTACGAGAAATAAGTCACACAGAAAAAGAAACATCATAAGATATCACTACTACACGGAACGTATACTTGGCTACACATGAACTGAATTAGAAAACAGAACAGGGTCTCAAATTTAGAAAACCAACTTATGCTTGCTTATGGGGAAAGGTGAGTTGGGGTGCTGCATCAAACCAGAGATTGAAATTAGCACAGATACCGTTCCATAAGCCAAATATATAATAGACAAGACCTACTCCTTGCTCAACGAATTGGACTCAACACGCCATATTCAACGCCTGGGAATATACCTGACAAGTAAGAATCTTAAGACCCATGGATTTATATGTCTCCATAAGGAAATCAAGCGTGTGTACAGCGGCCTAAACGCAGCAGTGAAAATCCGATAAATCCCATTATCAAAATAAATTTCACAAACACAACACAATGACAGTGAAATAGAGAGCAATTCTTAAATAATTCATTCAGGGCTTGTGATGCAACCTGGATTTACCACATCTACACCCAGAGCTGGGTGAGACATAAGGCTGGACACTTCGGGATGATAGCATTGGTTAGGTTCGGTGAGCAAACGCAGACCCTTTGAAGTCATGCTGCATGGTACCCATTCCATGGGTCCCAACTCTCCAGGTTTAAGGGATTCTTCCTTCAGCTAAAACATGCATGGGAAACCCAGAATATGGTCCACCGTGTGATTGGGAAACGTTTTCAAATGCATCTCAGGGTTCGTCCCCTGGTACTCGGGTTCACCGTTCCAGACGCTTTACTAACACTCTCCCCACTTGGAGAGTCAGTGCCTTTAAACTCCTGTTTGACACAGTTTGCAATTTCTGCGCAAGATGAACAGGAATAGGGAGAACCAATGAGAGACTAGCTGTAGTGTCTGCACGGGCAAATGGAACGCTCATTTTCCACCAGGAAGAGGGATTAACCAAAGGCTCAGCGTGCCCTGCCGGAACCAGATTAGGGCCTGAAGCAATCATGCGGTTTTGCGGCCAGCTCACAAGAAAGCGAGTTGAAGAAAGGAGCTCAGGGGCACTGTAATTCACAAACCTGCAGAGTTATGAATGACAGCTATTGTCCAAAAATGTATTGAAGTAAGTCTTCGAAGAGGACTTGAAAGCGGGGCAGAATTTTAGGAAAACGATTTCAGGGGGTAGACTGGAATTGCACTTAAAGCATAGGAAAAGAGGCAGAAGTCCACAATGATGCACTTGGCCAAAAAGGGGGTATCCGTTTTTTCCTCAATATATTCAGGAAAAAACGCATACGCCCTTTTTGGTCAACCAAGCAAGCGTGTAAAGGAAATCTGCACTACAATGAAGTCTCACTGCCCCCAGGTCAAAAGGGCCACCTGAAAAAAGTGTAAAATCCAGAAAGGCAGGACAGGTCATGGAGAACAAGGAACCTTATTATGCTGATGGCAGGGATGTAAATTGCCAACAGCCACTCTGGAGAAGTGTATGGTGTTTCCTGAAACACGTAGGAAACAAAGCAACACAGCCTATGGCACTTCCACTTAGGGTCCTATAGCTTAGGGAAATTAAAATCAAAAACACACAGCCACCCCAAAGTTTGGGACGGCTCTGTTTACGAGAACCTCGTCTACGGTACAAGTTAAATATCCGAGAAAGTAAAAAATGGATAAAGAAGTTGTGGTACGTACGTACAATGGAATAACACTCAGCAATGAAATCTACGTCATCAGGCCCGTAGTGGCATAATGAGTGGATTCAGGTACAACGATTCTACGAGAAATAAGTCACACAGAAAAAGAAACATCATAAGATATCACTAATACACGGAAGGTAAACTTGGCTACACATGAACTGAATTACAAAACAGAACAGGGTCTCAAATTTAGAAAACAAACTTATGCTTGCTTATGGGGAAAGGTGAGTTGGGGTGCTGCATCAAACCAGAGATTGAAATTAGCACAGATATCGTTCCATAAGCCAAATATATAATAGACAAGTCCTACTTCTTGCTCAACGAAATGGATTCAACACCCCATATTCAACGCCTGGGAATATACCTGACAAGTAAGAATCTTAAGACCTATGGATTTATATGTCTCCATAAGGAAATAAATCGTGTGTACAGCAGCCTAAACGCAGCAGTGAAAATCCGATAAATCCCATTATCAAAATAAATTACAAAAACAAAACACAATGACAGTGAAATAGAGAGCAATTCTTAAATAATTCATTCAGGGCTTGTGATGCAACCTGGATTTACCACATCTACACCCAAAGCTGGTTGAGACATAAGGCTGGAGACTTCGGGCTGATAGCAATTGTGAGGTTCGGTGAGCAAACGCAGACCCTTTGAAGTCATACTGCATGGTAGCCATTCCATGGGTCCCAACTCTGCAGGTTTAATGGATTCTTCCTTCAGCTAAAACATGCATGGGAAACCCAGAGTATGGTCCACCGTGTGATTGGGAAACGTTTTCAAATGCATCTCAGGTTTCGTCTCCTGGTACTCGAGTTCACCGCTCCAGACGCTTTACTAACTCTCTCCCCACTTGGAGAGTCAGTGCCTTTAACCTCCTGTTTGGCACAGTTTGCAATTTCTGCGCAAGATGAACAGGAATAGGGAGAACCAAAGAGAGACTAGCTGTAGGTGTCTGCACGGGCTAATGGAACGCTCATTTCCCACCAGGAAGAGGAATTAACCAAAGGCTCAGCGTGCCCTTCCGGAAGCAGATTAGGGCCTGAAGCAATACTGCGGTTTTGCGGCCAGCTCACAAGAAAGCGAGTTGAAGAAAGGAGCTCAGGGGCACTGTAATTCACAAACCTGCAGAGTTATGAATGACAGCTATCGTACAAAAATGTATTGAAATAAGTCTTCGAAGAGGACTTGAAATAGGGGTAGAATTTCAGGAAAACGATTTCAGGGGTAGACTGGAATTGCACTTAAAGCATAGGAAAAGAGGCAGAGTGTCGACAATGTCGCACTTGACCAAAAAGGGCGTCTGCCTTTTTTCCTGAATATATTCAGGAAAAAACGCATACGCCCTTTTTGGACAACCAAGCAAGCGTGTCAAGGAAATCTGCACTACAATGAAGTCTCACTGCCCCCCGGTCAAAAGGGCCATCTGAAAAAATTGTAAGATCCAGAAAGGCAGGACAGATCATGGAGAACAGGGAACCTTATTATGCTGATGGGAGGGATGTGAATTGCCAACAGCCAATCTGGAGAAGTGTATGGTGTTTCCTGAAACAGGTAGTAAACAAAGCAACACAGCCTATGGCACTTCCACTTATGGTCCTATAGCTTAAGGAAATTAAAATCAAAAACACACAGCCACCCCAAAGTTTGGGATGGCTCTGTTTACAAAAACCTCGTCTATGGTACAAGTTAAATATCCGAGAAAGCAAAAAATGGATAAAGAAGTTGTGGTACGTATGTACAATGGAATATCACTCAGCAATGCGATCTACGTCATCAGGCCCGTAGCGGCATAATGAGTGGATACAGTACGACGATTCTACGAGAAATAAGTCACACAGAAAAAGAAACATCATAAGATATCACTAATACATGGAACGTAAACTTGGCTACACATGAACTGAATTACAAAACAGAACAGGGTCTCATATTTAGAAAACCAACTTATGCTTGCTTATGGGGAAAGGTGGGTTGGGGTGCTGCATCAAACCAGAGATTGAAATTAGCACAGATACCGTTCCATAAGCCAAATATATAATAGACAAGACCTACTCCTTGCTCAACGAATTGGACTCAACACGCCATATTCAACGCCTGGGAATATACCTGACAAGTAAGAATCTTAAGACCCATGGATTTATATGTCTCCATAAGGAAATCAAGCGTGTGTTCAGCGGCCTAAACGCAGCAGTGAAAATCCGATAAATCCCATTATCAAAATAAATTTCACAAACACAACACAATGACAGTGAAATAGAGAGCAATTCTTAAATAATTCATTCAGGGCTTGTGATGCAACCTGGATTTACCACATCTACACCCAGAGCTGGGTGAGACATAAGGCTGGACACTTCGGGATGATAGCATTGGTGAGGTTCGGTGAGCAAACGCAGACGCTTTGAAGTTATACTCCATGGTACACATTCCATGGGTCCCAACTCTCCAGGTTTAAGGGATTCTTCCTTCAGCTAAAACATGCATGGGAAACCCAGAATATGGTCCACCGTGTGATTGGGAAACGTTTTCAAATGCATCTCAGGGTTCGTCCCCTGGTACTCGGGTTCACCGTTCCAGACGCTTTACTAACACTCTCCCCACTTGGAGAGTCAGTGCCTTTAAACTCCTGTTTGGCACAGTTTGCAATTTCTGCGCAAGATGAACAGGAATAGGGAGAACCAATGAGAGACTAGCTGTAGGTGTCTGCACGGGCAAATGGAACGCTCATTTTCCACCAGGAAGAGGGATTAACCAAAGGCTCAGCGTGCCCTGCCGGAACCAGATTAGGGCCTGAAGCAATCCTGCGGTTTTGCGGCCAGCTCACAAGAAAGCGAGTTGAAGAAAGGAGCTCAGGGGCACTGTAATTCACAAACCTGCAGAGTTAAGAATGACAGCTATTGTCCAAAAATGTATTGAAGTAAGTCTTCGAAGAGGACTTGAAAGCCAGGCAGAATTTCAGGAAAACGATTTCAGGGGGTAGACTGGAATTGCACTTAAAGCATAGGAAAACAGGCAGAATGTCGAAAATGATGCACTTGGACAAAAAGGGCGTATGCGTTTTTTCCTGAATATATTCAGGAAAAAACGCATATGCACTTTTTGGCCAACCAAGCAAGCGTGTAAAGGAAATCTGCAATACAATGAAGCCTCACTGCCCCCCGGTCAAAAGGGCCATCTGAAAAAAGTGTAAAATCCAGAAAGGCACGACAGGTCATGGAGAACATGGAACCTTGTTATGCTGATGGGCGGGATGTAAATTGCCAACAGCCACTCTGGAGAAGTGTATGGTGTTTCCTGAAACACGTAGGAAACAAATCAACACAGCCTATGGCACTTCCACTTAGGGTCCTATAGCTTAGGGAAATTAAAATCAAAAACACACAGCCACCCCAAAGTTTAGGACGGCTCTGTTTACAAGAACCTCGTCTACGGTACAAGTTAAATATCCGAGAAAGCAAAAAATGAATAAAGAAGTGGTGGTACGTACGTACAATGGAATATCACTCAGCAATCAGATCTACGTCATCAGGCCCGTAGCGGCATAATGAGTGGATTCAGGTACGACGATTCTACGAGAAATTAGTCACACAGAAAAAGAAACATCATAAGATATCACTAATACACGGAACGTAAACTTGGCTACAAATGAACTGAATTACAAAACAGAACAGGGTCTCAAATTTAGAAAACCAACTTATGCTTGCTTATGGGGAAAGGTGAGTTGGTGTGCTGCATCAAACCAGAGATTGAAATTAGCACAGATACCATTCCATAAGCCAAATATATAATAGACAAGACCTACTCCTTGCTCAACGAAATGGACTCAACACCCCATATTCAACGCCTGGTAATATACCTGAGAAGTAAGAATCTTAAGACCCATGGATTTATACGTCTCCATAGGGAAATCAAGCGTGTGTACAGCGGCCTAAACGCAGCAGTGAAAATCCGATAAATGCCATTATCAAAATAAATTTCACAAACAAAACACAATGACAGTGAAATTGAGAGCAATTCTTAAATAATTCATTCAGGGCTTGTGATGCAACCTGGATTTACCAAATCTACACACAGAGCTGGGTGAGACATAAGGCTGGCCACTTCGGGCTGATAGCATTGGTTAGGTTCGGTGAGCAAACGCAGACCCTTTGAAGTCATACTGCATGGTAGCCATTCCATGGGTCCCAACTCTCCAGGTTTAAGGGATTCTTCCTTCAGCTAAAACACGCATGGGAAACCCAGAGTATGGTCCACCGTGTGATTGGGAAACGTTTTCAAATGCATCTCAGGTTTCGACCCCTGGTACTCGGGTGCACCGTTCCAGACGCTTTACTAACACTCTCCTCACTTGGAGAGTCAGTGCCTTTAACCTCCTGTTTGTCACAGTTTGCAATTTCTGCGCAAGATGAACAGGAATAGGGAGAACCAATGAGAGACTAGCTGTAGGTGTCTGCACGGGCAAATGGAACGCTCATTTCCCACCAGGAAGAGGAATTAACCAAAGGCTCAGCGTGCCCTTCCGGAAGCAGATTAGGGCCTGAAGAAATACTGCGGTTTTGCGGCCAGCTCACAAGAAAGCGAGTTGAAGAAAGGAGCTCAGGGGCACTGTAATTCACAAACCTGCAGAGTTATGAATGACACCTATCGTCCAAAAATGTAGTGAAGTAAGTCTTCGAAGAGGACTTGAAAGCGGGGCAGAATTTCAGGAAAACGATTTCAGGGGGTAGACTGGAATTGCACTTAAAGCATAGGAAAAGAGGCAGAATGTCCACAATGATGCACTTGGCCAAAAAGGGTGTATGTGTTTTTTCCTGAATATACTCAGGAAAAAACGCATACGCCCTTTTTGGCCAACCAAGCAAGCGTGTAAAGGAAATCTGCACTACAATGAAGTCTCACTGCCCCCCGGTCAAAAGGGCCATCTGAAAAAGGTGTAAAATCCAGAAAGGCAGGACAGGTCATGGAGAACAAGGAGGCTTGTTATGCTGATGGGCGGGATGTAAATTGCCAACAGCCACTCTGGAGAAGTTTATGGTGTTTCCGGAAACACATTGGAAACAAAGCAACACAGCCTATGGCACTTCCACTTATGGTCCTATAGATTAGGGAAATTAAAATAAAAAACGCACAGCCACCCCAATGTTTCGGACGCCTCGGTTTACAAGAACTTCATCTACGGTACATGTTAAATATCCCAGAAAGCGAAAAATGGATAAAGAATTTGTGGTACGTACGTACAATGGAATATCACTCACCAATGAAATCTATGTCATTAGGCCCGTCGCGGCATAATGAGTGGATTCAGGTACGATGATTCTAAGTGAAATAAGTCACACAGAAAATGAAACATCATAAGATATCACTAATACACGGAATGTAAACTTGGCTACACATGAACTGAATTACAAAACAGAACAGGGTCTCAAATTTAGAAAACCAACTTATGATTGCTTAATTTGAAAGGTGAGTTGGGGTGCTGCATAAAACCAGAGATAAATATTAGCATAGATACCTTTCCATAAGCCAAATATGTAATAGTCAAGACCTACCCCTTACTCAACGAAATGGACTAAACACCACATATTCAATGCCTAGGAATACACCTGACTAGTAAGAATCTTCAAACCCATGGATTTATATGTCTCCGTAAGAGAATCAGGTGTGTGTACAGCTGCATGAACGCAGCAGAGAAAATCCGATAAATCCCATTATCAAAATGAATTACAAAAACAAAACGCAATGACAGTGAAATAGAGATCAATTCTTAAATAAATCATTCAGGGATTGTGATGCAACCTGGATTTACCACATCTAGACCCAGAGCTGAGTGAGACATAAGGTTGGACACTTCAGGGCTGATAGCATTGGTGAGGTTCGATGAGCAAATGCAGACCCTTTGAAGTCATACTGAATGGTACCCATTCCATGGGTCCCAACTCTCCAGGTTTAAGGGATTCTTCCTTCAGCTAAAACACGCATGGGAAACCCACAGTATGGTGCACCGTGTGACTGGGAAACGTTTTCAAATGCATCTCAGTTTTCGTCCCCTTTTACTCGGGTTGACCATTCCAGACCCTTTACTAACACTCTCCCCACTTGGAGAGTCAGTGTCTTTAAACTCCTGTTTGGCAAAGTTTGCAATTTCTGCGCAAGATGAACAGGAATAGGGAGAACCAATGAGAGACTAGCTGTAGGTGTCTGCACGGGCAAATTTAATGCTCATTTCCCACCAGGAAGAGGAATTAACCAAAGGCTCAGCATGCCGTGCCGGAACCAGATTAGGGCCTTAAGCAATCTTGCGATTTTGTGGCCAGCTCACAAGAAAGCGAGTTGAAGAAAGGAGCTCAGGGGCACTGTAATTCACAAACATGCAGAGTTATAAATGACAGCTATCGTCCAAAAATATATTGAAGGAAGGCTGTGAAGAGGATTTGTAAGGGGAGCAGAATTGCAGGAAAATGATTTCAGGGGGTAGACTGGAATTGCATTTAAAGCATAGGAAAAGAGGCAGAATGTCGACATTGATGCCCTTGGCCAAAAAGGGCATATGCGTTTTTTCCTGAATATATTCAGGAAAAAACGCATACGCCCTTTTTGGCCAACCAAGCAAGCATGTTAAAGAAATGTGCTGTACAGTGACGTCTCACTGCCCCCCGGTCAAAAGAGCCATCTGAAAATAGTGTAAAATCCAGAAGGGCAGCACAGGCCATGGAGAACAGGGAGCCTTGTTATGCTGATGGGCGGGATTAAAATTGCCAACAGCCACTCTGGAGAAGTGTATGGTGTTTTCTCAATCACCTAAAAAACAAAACAACGGAGCCTATGGCACTTCCACTTATGGTCCTATAGCTTAGGGAAATTAAAATCAAAAACACACAGCCACCCCAAAGTTTTGGACGGCTCTGTTTACAAGAACCTTGTCTACGGTACAAGTTAAATATCCCAGAAAGCCAAAAATGGATAAAGAAGTTGTGGTACGTACGTACAATGGAATATCACTCAGCAATGAAATCTATGGTCATCAGGCACGTCGCGGCATAATGACAGGATTCAGGTATGATGATTCTAAGTGAAATTAGTCACACAGAAAATGAAATATCATAAGATATCACTAATACACGGAATGTAAACTTGGCTACACATGAACTGAATTACAAAACAGAACAGGGTCTCAAATATAGAAAACCAACTTATGCTTGCTTAATTGGAAAAGTGAGTTGGGGTGCTGCATAAAACCAGAGATAAAAATTAGCAGAGATACCTTTCCATAAGCCAAATATGTAATAGTCAAGACTTAACCCTTACTCAACGAAATGGACTAAACACCACATATTCAATGCCTAGGAATACACCTGACTAGTAAGAATCTTCAAACCCATGGATTTATATGTTTCCATAAGAGAATCAAGCGTTTGTAGAGCTGCATGAACGCAGCAGAGATAATCCGATAAATCCCATTATCAAAATGAATTACAAAACAAACACAATGACAGTGAAATAGAGAGCAATTCTTAACTAATTCATTCAGGACTTGTGATGCAACTTTGATTTACCACATCTACAACCAGATCTGAGTAAGACATAAGGTTGGACACTTCGGGCAGATAGCATTGGTGAGGTTCAATGAGCAAATGCAGACCGTTTGAAGTCATACTGCATGGTACCCATTCCATGGGTCCCAACTCTCCAGGTTTAAGGGATTCGTCCTTCAGCTAAAACATGCATGGGAAACCCCCAGTATGGTGCACTGTGTGACTGGGAAACATTTTAAAATACATCTCAATGTTCGTCCCCTTTTACTGGGGTTCACCATTCCAGACCATTTACTAACACTCTCCCCACTTCGAGAGTCAGTGCGTTTAACCTCCTATTTGGCACAGTTTGCAATTTCTGCGCAAGATGAACAGGAATAGGGAGAACCAATGAGAGACTACCTGTAGGTGTCTGCACGGGCAAATTTAATGCTCATTCCCACCAGGAAGAGAAATTAACCAAAGGCTCAGCATGCCGTGCCGGAACCAGATCAGGGCCTGAAGCAATCCTGCGGTTTTTCGGCCAGCTCACAAGAAAGCGAGTTGAAGAAAGGAGCTCAGGGGCACTGTAATTCACGATCCTGCAGAGTTATGAATGACAGCTATCGTCCAAAAATGTATTGAAGTAAGTTTTCGAAGAGGACTTGAAAGCGGGGCAGAATTTCAGGAAAACGATTTCAGGAGGTAGACTGGAATTGCACTTAAAGCATAGGAAAAGAGGCAGAATGTCCACAATGATGCACTTGGCCAAAAAGGGCGTATGCGTTTTTTCCTGAATATATTCAGGAAAAAACCATACGCACCTTTTGGAATACCAAGCAAGCGTGTAAAGGAAATCTGCACTACAATGAAGTCTCACTGCCCCCCGGTCGAAAGGGCCATCTGAAAAAAGTGTAAAATCCAGAAAGGCAGAACAGGTCATGGAGAACAGGGAGCCTTGTTATGCTGATGGGCGGGATGTAAATTGCCAACAGCCACTCTGGAGATGTGTATGGTGTTTCCTGAAACACGTAGGAAACAAAGCAACACAGCCTATGGCACTTCCACTTAGGGTCCTATAGCTTAGGGAAATTAAAATCAAAAACACACAGCCACCCCAAAGTTTGGGACGGCTCTGTTTACAAGAACCTCGTCTACGGTACAAGTTAAATATCCGAGAAAGCAAAAAATGGATAAAGAAGTTGTGGTACGTACGTACAATGGAATATCACTCAGCAATGAGATCTACGTCATCAGGCCCGTAGCGGCATAATGAGTGGATTCAGGTACGACGATTCTACGAGAAATAAGTCATACAGAAAAAGAAACATCATAAGATATCACTAATACACGGAACGTAAACTTGGCTACACATGAACTGAATTACAAAACAGAACAGGGTCTCAAATTTAGAAAACCAACTTATGCTTGCTTATGGGGAAAGGTGAGTTGGGATGCTGCATCAAAGCAGAGATTGAAATTAGCACAGATACCGTTCCATAAGCCAAATATATAATAGACAAGACCTACTCCTTGCTCAACGAAATGGAATCAACACCCCATATTCAACGCCTGGGAATATACCTGACAAGTAAGAATCTTAAGACCCATGGATTTATATGTCTAAATAAGGAAGTCAAGCGTGTGTACAGTGGCCTAAACGCAGCAGTGAAAATCCGATAAATCCCATTAACAAAATAAATTTCAAAAACCAAACACAATGACAGTGAAATAGAGAGCAATTCTTAAATAATTCATTCAGGGCTTGTGATGCAACCTGGATTTACCACATCTACACCCAGAGCTGGTTGAGACATAAGGCTGAACACTTCAGGCTGATAGCATTGGTGAGGTTTGGTGAGCAAACGCAGACCCTTTGAAGTCATACTGCATGGTACCCATTCCATGGGTCCCAACCCTCCAGGTTTAAGGGATTCTTCCTTCAGCTAAAACATGCATGGGAAACCCGGAGTATGTTCAACCATGTGATTGGGAAACGTTTTCAAATGCATCTCAGGTTTCATCCCCTGGTACTCGGGTGCACCGTTCCAGACACTTTACTAACACTCTCCCCACTTGGAAAGTCAGTGCCTTTAACCTTCTGTTTGGCACAGTTTGCAATTTCTGCGCAAGATGAACAGGAATAGGGACAACCAATGAGAGACTAGCTGTAGGTGTCTGCACGGGCAAATGGAACGCTCATTTCCCACCAGGAAGAGGAATTAACCAAAGGCTCAGCATGCCCTGCCGGAACCAGATTAGGGCCTGAAAAAATCCTGCGGTTTTGCGGCCAGCTCACAAGAAAGCGAGTTGAAGAAAGGAGCTCAGGGGCACTGTAATTCACAAACCTGCAGAGTTATGAATGAGAGCTATCGTCCAAAAATGTATTGAAGTAAGTCTTCGAAGAGGACTTGAAAGCAGGGCAGAATTTCAGGAAAACGATTTCAGGGGGTAGACTGGAATTGCACTTAAAGCATAGGAAAAGAGGCAGAATGTCGACAATGATGCAGTTGGTCAAAAAGGGCGTATGCGTTTTTTCCTGAATATATTCAGGAAAAAACGCATACGCCCTTTTTGGCCAAACAAGCAAGCGTGTAAAGGAAATCTGCACTACAATGAAGTCTCACTGCCCCCGGTCAAAAGGGACATCTGAAAAAAGTGTAAAATCCAGAAAGGCAGAACAGGTCATGGAGAACAGGGAGCCTTGTTATGCTGATGGTCGGGATGTAAATTGCCAACAGCCACTCTGGAGAAGTGTATGGTGTTTCCTGAAACACATAGGAAACAAAGCAACACAGCCTATGGAACTTCCACTTATGGTCCTATAGCTTAGGAAAATTAAAATCAAAAACACACAGCCACCCCATCATTTGGGACGGCTCTGTTTACAAGAACCTCGTCTACGGTACAAGCTAAATATCCGAGAAAGCAAAAAATGGATAAAGAAGTTGAGGTACGTACGTACAATGGAATATCACTCAGCAATGAGATCTACGTCATCAGGCCCGTAGCGGCATAATGAGTGGATTCAGGTACGACGATTCTACGAGAAATAAGTCACACAGAAAAAGAAACATCATAAGATATCACTAATACACGGAACGTAAACTTGGCTAAACATGAACTGAATTACAAAACAGAACATGGTCTCAAATTTAGAAAACCAACTTATGCTTGCTTATGGGGAAAGGTGAGTTGGGGTGCTGCATCAAACCAGAGATTGAAATTAGCACAGATACCGTTCCATAAGCCAAATATATAATAGACAAGACCTACCCCTTGCTCAACGAAATGGACGCAACACCGCATATTCAACGCCTGGATATATACCTGACAAGTAAGAATGTTAAGACCCATGGATTTATATATCTCCATAAGGAAATCAAGCGTGTGTACAGCGGCCTAAACGCAGCAGTGAAAATCCGATAAATCCCATTATCAAAATTAATTTCAAAAACAAAACACAATGACAGTGATATAGAGAGCAATTCTTAAATAATTCATTCAGGGCTTTTGATGCAACCTGGATTTACCACATATACACCCAGAGCTGGGTGAGACATAAGGCTGGACACTTCGGGCTGATAGCAATGGTGAGGTTCGGTGAGCAAACGCAGACCCTTTGAAGTCATACTGCATGGTACCCATTCCATGGGTCCCAACTCTCCAGGTTTAAGGGATTCTTCCTTCAGCTAAAACATGCATGGGAAACCCGGAGTATGTTCCACCGTGTGATTGGGAAACGTTTTCAAATGCATCTCAGGTTTCATTCCCTGGTACTCGGGTGCACCGTTCCAGACACTTTACTAACACTCTCCCCACTTGGAAAGTCAGTGCCTTTAAACTTCTGTTTGGCACAGTTTGCAATTTCTGGGCAAGATGAACAGGAATAGGGACAAACAATGAGAGTCTAGCTGTAGGTGTCTGCACGGGCAAATGGAACGCTCATTTCCCACCAGGAAGAGGAATTAACCAAAGGCTCAGCATGCCCTGCCGGAACCAGATTAGGGCCTGAAACAATCCTGCGGTTTTGCGGCCAGCTCACAAGAAAGCGAGTTGAAGAAAGGAGCTCAGGGGCACTGTAATTCACAAACCTGCAGAGTTATGAATGACAGCTATCGTCCAAAAATGTATTGAAGTAAGTCTTCGAGGAGGACTTGAAAGCGGGGCAGAATTTCAGGAAAACGATTTCAGGGGGTAGACTGGAATTGCACTTAAAGCATAGGAAAAGAGGCAGAATGTCGACAATGATGCAGTTGGTCAAAAAGGGCGTATGCGTTTTTTCCTGAATATATTCAGGAAAAAACGCATACGCCCTTTTTGGCCAAACAAGCAAGCGTGTAAAGGAAATCTGCACTACAATGAAGTCTCACTGCCCCCGGTCAAAAGGGCCATCTGAATAAAGTGTAAAATCCAGAAAGGCAGGACAGGTCATGGAGAACAGGGAGCCTTGTTATGCTGATGGGCGGGATGTAAATTGCAAACAGCCACTCTGGAGAAGTGTATGGTGTTTCCTGAAACACGTAGGAAACAAAGCAACACAGCCTATGGCACTTCCACTTATGGTACTATAGCTTAGGGAAATTAAAATACAAAACACACAGCCACCCCAAAGTTTGGGACGGCTTTTTACAAGTACCTCGTCTACGGTACAAGTTAAATATCCGAGAAAGCATAAAATGGATAAAGAAGTTGTGGTACGTACGTACAATGGAATATCACTCAGCAATGAGATCTACGTCATCAGGCCCGTAGCGGCATAATGAGTGGATTCAGGTACGACGATTCTACGAGAAATAAGTCACACAGAAAAAGAAACATCATAAGATATCACTAATACACAGAACGTAAACTTGGCTACACATTAACTGAATTACAAAACAGAACAGGGTCTCAAATTTAGAAAACCAACTTATGCTTGCTTATGGGGAAAGGTGAGTTGGGGTGCTGCATAAAACCAGAGATTGAAATTAGCACAGATACCGTTCCATAAGCCAAATATATAATAGAGAAGACCTACTGTTGCTCAACGAAATGGACTCAACACCCCATATTCAACGCCTGGGAATATAACTGACAAGTAAAAATCTTAAGACCCATGGATTTTTATGTCTCCATAAGGAAGTCAAGCGTGTGTACAGTGGCCTAAACGCAGCAGTGAAAATCCGATAAATCCCATTAACAAAATAAATTTCACAAACAAAACACAATGACAGTGAAATAGAGAGCAATTCTTAAATAATTCATTCAGGGCTTGTGATGCAACCTGGATTTACCACCTCTACACCCAAAACTGGTTGAGACATAAGGCTGGACACTTCGGGCTGATAGCAATGGTGAGGTTCGGTGAGCAAACGCAGACTCTTTGAAGTCATACTGCATGGTAGTCATTCCATGGGTCCCAACTCTCCAGGAATAAGGGATTCTTCCTCCAGCTAAAACATGCATGGGAATCCCAGAGTATGGTCCACCGTGTGATTGGGAAACGTTTTCAAATGCATCTCTCGTTTCGTCCCCTGGTACTCGGGTTCACCGCTCCAGACGCTTTACTAACACTCTCCCCACTTGGAGAGTCTGTGCCTTTAACCTCCTGTTTGGCACAGTTTGCAATTTCTGCGCAAGATGAACAGGAATAGGGAGAACCAATGAGAGACTAGCTGTAGGTGTCTGCACAGGCAAATGGAACGCTCATTTCCCACCAGGAAGAGGAATTAACCAAAGACTCAGCGTGCCCTTCCGGAAGCAGATTAGGGCCTGAAGCAATACTGCGGTTTTGCGGCCAGCTCACAAGAAAGCGAGTTGAAGAAAGGAGCTCAGGGGCACTGTAATTCACAAACCTGCAGAGTTATGAATGACACCTATCGTCCAAAAATGTAGTGAAGTAAGTCTTCGAAGAGGACTTGAAAGCGGGGCAGAATTTCAGGAAAACGATTTCAGGGGGTAGACTGGAATTGCACTTAAAGCATAGGAAAAGAGGCAGAATGTCCACAATGATGCACTTGGCCAAAAAGGGTGTATGTGTTTTTTCCTGAATATACTCAGGAAAAAACGCATACGCCCTTTTTGGCCAACCAAGCAAGCGTGTAAAGGAAATCTTCACTACAATGAAGTCTCACTGCCCCCCGGTCAAAAGGGCCATCTGAAAAAAGTGTAAAATCCAGAAAGGCAGGACAGGTCATGGAGAACAAGGAGGCTTGTTACGCTGATGGGCGGGATGTAAATTGCCAACAGCCACTCTTCAGAAGTTTATGGTGTTTCCGGAAACACATTGGAAACAAAGCAACACAGCCTATGGCACTTCCACTTATGGTCCTATAGATTAGGGAAATTAAAATAAAAAACGCACAGCCACCCCAATGTTTCGGACGCCTCGGTTTACAAGAACTTCATCTACGGTACATGTTAAATATCCCAGAAAGCGAAAAATGGTTAAAGAATTTGTGGTACGTACGTACAATGGAATATCACTCACCAATGAAATCTATGTCATTAGGCCCGTCGTGGCATAATGAGTGGGTTCAGGTACGATGATTCTAAGTGAAATAAATCACACAGAAAATGAAACATCATAAGATATCACTAATACACAGAATGTAAACTTGGCTACACATGAACTGAATTACAAAACAGAACAGGGTCTCAAATTTAGAAAACCAACTTATGATTGCTTAATTTGAAAGGTGAGTTGGGGTGCTGCATAAAACCAGAGATAAATATTAGCACAGATACCTTTCCATAAGCCAAATATGTAATAGTCAAGACCTACCCCTTACTCAACGAAATGGACTAAACACCACATATTCAATGCCTAGGAATACACCTGACTAGTAAGAATCTTCAAACCCATGGATTTATATGTCTCCGTAAGAGAACCAGGTGTGTGCACAGCTGCATGAACGCAGCAGAGAAAATCCGATAAATCCCATTATCAAAATGAATTACAAAAACAAAACACAATGACAGTGAAATAGAGATCAATTCTTAAATAAATCATTCAGGGATTGTGATGCAACCTGGATTTACCACATCTAGACCCAGAGCTGAGTGAGACATAAGGTTGGACACTTCAGGGCTGATAGCATTGGTGAGGTTCGATGAGCAAATGCAGACCCTTTGAAGTCATACTGCATGGTACCCATTCCATGGGTCCCAACTCTCCAGGTTTAAGGGATTCTTCCTTCAGCTAAAACACGCATGGGAAACCCACAGTATGGTGCACCGTGTGACTGGGAAACGTTTTCAAATGCATCTCAGTTTTCGTCCCCTTTTACTCGGGTTGACCATTCCAGACCCTTTACTAACACTCTCCCCACTTGGAGAGTCAGTGTCTTTAAACTCCTGTTTGGCAAAGTTTGCAATTTCTGCGCAAGATGAACAGGAATAGGGAGAACCAATGAGAGACTAGCTGTAGGTGTCTGCACGGGCAAATTTAATGCTCATTTCCCACCAGGAAGAGGAATTAACCAAAGGCTCAGCATGCCGTGCCGGAACCAGATTAGGGCCTTAAGCAATCTTGCGATTTTGTGGCCAGCTCACAAGAAAGCGAGTTGAAGAAAGGAGCTCAGGGGCACTGTAATTCACAAACATGCAGAGTTATAAATGACAGCTATCGTCCAAAAATATATTGAAGGAAGGCTGTGAAGAGGATTTGTAAGGGGAGCAGAATTGCAGGAAAATGATTTCAGGGGGTAGACTGGAATTGCATTTAAAGCATAGGAAAAGAGGCAGAACGTCGACATTGATGCCCTTGGCCAAAAAGGGCGTATGCGTTTTTTCCTGAATATATTCAGGAAAAAAACGCATACGCCCTTTTTGGCCAACCAAGCAAGCATGTTAAAGAAATGTGCTGTACAGTGACGTCTCACTGCCCCCCGGTCAAAAGAGCCATCTGAAAATAGTGTAAAATCCAGAAGGGCAGCACAGGCCATGGAGAACAGGGAGCCTTGTTATGCTGATGGGCGGGATTAAAATTGCCAACAGCCACTCTGGAGAAGTGTATGGTGTTTTCTCAATCACCTAAAAAACAAAACAACGGAGCCTATGGCACTTCCACTTATGGTCCTATAGCTTAGGGAAATTAAAATCAAAAACACACAGCCACCCCAAAGTTTCGGACGGCTCTGTTTACAAGAACCTTGTCTACGGTACAAGTTAAATATCCCAGAAAGCCAAAAATGGATAAAGAAGTTGTGGTACGTACGTACAATGGAATATCACTCAGCAATGAAATCTATGGTCATCAGGCACGTCGCGGCATAATGAGAGGATTCAGGTATGATGATTCTAAGTGAAATTAGTCACACAGAAAATGAAATATCATAAGATATCACTAATACACGGAATGTAAACTTGGCTACACATGAACTGAATTACAAAACAGAACAGGGTCTCAAATATAGAAAACCAACTTATGCTTGCTTAATTGGAAAAGTGAGTTGGGGTGCTGCATAAAACCAGAGATAAAAATTAGCAGAGATACCTTTCCATAAGCCAAATATGTAATAGTCAAGACTTACCCCTTACTCAACGAAATGGACTAAACACCACATATTCAATGCCTAGGAATACACCTGACTAGTAAGAATCTTCAAACCCATGGATTTATATGTTTCCATAAGAGAATCAAGCGTTTGTAGAGCTGCATGAATGCAGCAGAGATAATCCGATAAATCCCATTATCAAAATGAATTACAAAACAAACACAATGACAGTGAAATAGAGAGCAATTCTTAACTAATTCATTCAGGACTTGTGATGCAACTTTGATTTACCACATCTACACCCAGATCTGAGTAAGACATAAGGTTGGACACTTCGGGCAGATAGCATTGGTGAGGTTCAATGAGCAAATGCAGACCGTTTGAAGTCATACTGCATGGTACCCATTCCATGGGTCCCAACTCTCCAGGTTTAAGGGATTCGTCCTTCAGCTAAAACATGCACGGGAAACCCCCAGTATGGTGCACTGTGTGACCGGGAAACATTTTAAAATACATCTCAATGTTCGTCCCCTTTTACTGGGGTTCACCATTCCAGACCATTTACTAACACTCTCCCCACTTCGAGAGTCAGTGCGTTTAACCTCCTATTTGGCACAGTTTGCAATTTCTGCGCAAGATGAACAGGAATAGGGAGAACCAATGAGAGACTACCTGTAGGTGTCTGCACGGGCAAATTTAATGCTCATTCCCACCAGGAAGAGAAATTAACCAAAGGCTCAGCATGCCGTGCCGGAACAAGATTAGGGCCTGAAGCAATCCTGTGGGTTTGCGGCCAGCTCACAAGAAAGCGAGTTGAATAAAGGAGCTCAGGGGCACTGTAATTCACAAACCTGCAGAGTTATGAATGACAGCTATCGTCCAAAAATGTATTAAAGTAAGTCTTCGAAGAGGACTTGAAATCGGGACAGAATTTCAGGAAAACGATTTCAGGGGGTAGACTGGAATTGCACTTAAAGCATAGGAAAAGAGGCAGAATGTCCACAATGATGCACTTGGCCAAAAAGGGCGTATACGTTTTTTCCTGAATATATTCATGAAAAAACGCATACGCCCTTTTTGGCCAACGAAGCAAGCGTGTAAAGGAAATCTGGACTACAATGAAGTCTCACTGCCCCCCTGTCAAAAGGGCCATCTGAAACAAGTGTAAAATTCAGAAAGGCAGGACAGGTCATGGAGAACAGGGAGCCTTATTATGCTGATGGGCGGGATGTAAATTGCCAACAGCCACTCTGGAGATGTGTATGGTGTTTCCTGAAACACGTAGGAAACAAAGCAACACAGCCTATGGCACTTCCACTTAGGGTCCTATAGCTTAGGGAAATTAAAATCAAAAACACACAGCCACCCCAAAGTTTGGGATGGCTCTGTTTACAAGAACCTCGTCTACGGTACAAGTTAAATATCCGAGAAAGCAAAAAATGGATAAAGAAGTTGTGGTACGTACGTACAATGGAATATCACCCAGCAATGAGATCTACCTCATCAGGCCCGTAGCAGCATAATGAGTGGATTCAGGTACGACGATTCTACGAGAAATAAGTCACACAGAAAAAGAAACATCATAAGATATCACTAATACACGGAACGTAAACTTGGCTACACATGAACTGAATTACAAAACAGAACAGGGTCTCAAATTTAGAAAACCAACTTATGCTTGCTTATGGGGAAAGGTGTGTTGGGGTGCTGCATCAAACCAGAGATTGAAATTAGCACAGATACCGTTCCATAAGGCAAATATATAATAGACACGACCTACTCCTTGCTCAAAGAAATGGACTCAACACCCCATATTCAACGCCTGGGAATATACCTGACAAGTAAGAATCTTAAGACCCATGGATTTATATGTCTCCATAAGGAAATCAAGCGTGTGTACAGCGGCATAAACGCAACAGTGAAAATCCGATAAATCCCATTATAAAAATAAATTTCAAAAACAAACACAATGACAGTGAAATAGAGAGCAATTCTTAAATAATTCATTCAGGGCTTGTGATGCAACCTGGATTTACCACATCTACACCCAGAGCTGGGTGAGACATAAGGCTGGACACTTTGGGCTGATAGCATTGGTGAGGTTTGGTGAGCAAACGCAGACCCTTTGAAGTCATACTGAATGGTACCCATTCCATGGGTCCCAACTCTCCAGGTTTAAGGGATTCTTCCTTCAGCTAAAACATGCATGGGAAACCCAGAGTATGGTCCACCGTGTGAATGGGAAACGTTTTCAAATGGATCTCAAGTTACGTCCTATGGTACTCGGGTGCACCGTTCCAGACACTTTACTAACACTCTCCCCACTTGGAAAGTCAGTGCTTTTAACCTCCTGTTTGGCATAGTTTGCAATTTCTGCGCAAGATTAACAGGAATAGGGAGAACCAATGAGAGACTAGCTGTCGGTGTCTGCACGGGCAAATGGAACGCTCATTTCCCACCAGGAAGAGGAATTAACCAAAGGCTCAGCGTGCCCTGCCGGAACTAGATTAGGGCCTGAAGCAATCCTGCGGTTTTGCGGCCAGCTCACAAGAAAGCGAGTTGAAGAAAGGAGCTCAGGGGCACTGTAATTCACAATCCTGCAGAGTTATGAATGACAGCTATCGTCCAAAAATGTATTGAAGTAAGTTTTCGAAGAGGACTTGAAAGCGGGGCAGAATTTCAGGAAAACGATTTCAGGAGGTAGACTGGAATGGCACTTAAAGCATAGGAAAAGAGGCAGAATGTCCACAATGATGCACTTGGCCAAAAAGGGCGTATGCGTTTTTTCCTGAATATATTCAGGAAAAAACGCATACGCACCTTTTGGAATACCAAGCATGCGTGTAAAGGAAATCTGCACTACAATGAAGTCTCACTGCCCCCCGGTCGAAAGGGCCATCTGAAAAAAGTGTAAAATCCAGAAAGGCAGAACAGGTTATGGAGAACAGGGAGCCTTGTTATGCTGATGGGCGGGATGTAAATTGCCAAGAGCCACTCTGGAGATGTGTATGGTGTTTCCTGAAACACGTAGGAAACAAAGCAACACAGCCTATGGCACTTCCACTTAGGGTCCTATAGCTTAGGGAAATTAAAATCAAAAACACACAGCCACCCCAAAGTTTGGGACGGCTCTGTTTACAAGAACCTCGTCTACGGTACAAGTTAAATATCCGAGAAAGCAAAAAATGGATAAAGAAGTTGTGGTACGTACGTACAATGGAATATCACTCAGCAATGAGATCTACGTCATCAGGCCCGTAGCGGCATAATGAGTGGATTCAGGTACGACGATTCTACGAGAAATAAGTCATACAGAAAATGAAACATCATAAGATATCACTAATACACGGAACGTAAACTTGGCTACACATGAACTGAATTACAAAACAGAACAGGGTCTCAAATTTAGAAAACCAACTTATGCTTGCTTATGGGGAAAGGTGAGTTGGGATGCTGCATCAAAGCAGAGATTGAAATTAGCACAGATACCGTTCCATAAGCCAAATATATAATAGACAAGACCTACTCCTTGCTCAACGAAATGGACTCAACACCCCATATTCAACGCCTGGGAATATACCTGACAAGTAAGAATCTTAAGACCCATGGATTTATATGTCTCCATAAGGAAATCAAGCGTGTGTACAGCGGCCTAAACGCAGCAGTGAAAATCCGATAAATCCCATTATCAAAATAAATTTCAAAAACAAAACACAATGACAGTGAAATACAGAGCAATTCTTAAATAATTCATTCAGGGATTGTGATGCAACCTGGATTTACCACATCTAGACCCAGAGCTGAGTGAGACATAAGGTTGGACACTTCAGGGCTGATAGCATTGGTGAGGTTCGATGAGCAAATGCAGACCCTTTGAAGTCATACTGCATGGTACCCATTCCATGGGTCCCAACTCTCCAGGTTTAAGGGATTCTTCCTTCAGCTAAAACACGCATGGGAAACCCACAGTATGGTGCACCGTGTGACTGGGAAACGTTTTCAAATGCATCTCAGTTTTCGTCCCCTTTTACTCGGGTTGACCATTCCAGACCCTTTACTAACACTCTCCCCACTTGGAGAGTCAGTGTCTTTAAACTCCTGTTTGGCAAAGTTTGCAATTTCTGCGCAAGATGAACAGGAATAGGGAGAACCAATGAGAGACTAGCTGTAGGTGTCTGCACGGGCAAATTTAATGCTCATTTCCCACCAGGAAGAGGAATTAACCAAAGGCTCAGCATGCCGTGCCGGAACCAGATTAGGGCCTTAAGCAATCTTGCGATTTTGTGGCCAGCTCACAAGAAAGCGAGTTGAAGAAAGGAGCTCAGGGGCACTGTAATTCACAAACATGCAGAGTTATAAATGACAGCTATTGTCCAAAAATATATTGAAGGAAGGCTGTGAAGAGGATTTGTAAGGGGAGCAGAATTGCAGGAAAATGATTTCAGGGGGTAGACTGGAATTGCATTTAAAGCATAGGAAAAGAGGCAGAACGTCGACATTGATGCCCTTGGCCAAAAAGGGCGTATGCGTTTTTTCCTGAATATATTCAGGAAAAAAACGCATACGCCCTTTTTGGCCAACCAAGCAAGCATGTTAAAGAAATGTGCTGTACAGTGACGTCTCACTGCCCCCCGGTCAAAAGAGCCATCTGAAAATAGTGTAAAATCCAGAAGGGCAGCACAGGCCATGGAGAACAGGGAGCCTTGTTATGCTGATGGGCGGGATTAAAATTGCCAACAGCCACTCTGGAGAAGTGTATGGTGTTTTCTCAATCACCTAAAAAACAAAACAACGGAGCCTATGGCACTTCCACTTATGGTCCTATAGCTTAGGGAAATTAAAATCAAAAACACACAGCCACCCCAAAGTTTCGGACGGCTCTGTTTACAAGAACCTTGTCTACGGTACAAGTTAAATATCCCAGAAAGCCAAAAATGGATAAAGAAGTTGTGGTACGTACGTACAATGGAATATCACTCAGCAATGAAATCTATGGTCATCAGGCACGTCGCGGCATAATGAGAGGATTCAGGTATGATGATTCTAAGTGAAATTAGTCACACAGAAAATGAAATATCATAAGATATCACTAATACACGGAATGTAAACTTGGCTACACATGAACTGAATTACAAAACAGAACAGGGTCTCAAATATAGAAAACCAACTTATGCTTGCTTAATTGGAAAAGTGAGTTGGGGTGCTGCATAAAACCAGAGATAAAAATTAGCAGAGATACCTTTCCATAAGCCAAATATGTAATAGTCAAGACTTACCCCTTCCTCAACGAAATGGACTAAACACCACATATTCAATGCCTAGGAATACACCTGACTAGTAAGAATCTTCAAACCCATGGATTTATATGTTTCCATAAGAGAATCAAGCGTTTGTAGAGCTGCATGAATGCAGCAGAGATAATCCGATAAATCCCATTATCAAAATGAATTACAAAACAAACACAATGACAGTGAAATAGAGAGCAATTCTTAACTAATTCATTCAGGACTTGTGATGCAACTTTGATTTACCACATCTACACCCAGATCTGAGTAAGACATAAGGTTGGACACTTCGGGCAGATAGCATTGGTGAGGTTCAATGAGCAAATGCAGACCGTTTGAAGTCATACTGCATGGTACCCATTCCATGGGTCCCAACTCTCCAGGTTTAAGGGATTCGTCCTTCAGCTAAAACATGCATGGGAAACCCCCAGTATGGTGCACTGTGTGACCGGGAAACATTTTAAAATACATCTCAATGTTCGTCCCCTTTTACTGGGGTTCACCATTCCAGACCATTTACTAACACTCTCTCCACTTCGAGAGTCAGTGCGTTTAACCTCCTATTTGGCACAGTTTGCAATTTCTGCGCAAGATGAACAGGAATAGGGAGAACCAATGAGAGACTACCTGTAGGTGTCTGCACGGGCAAATTTAATGCTCATTCCCACCAGGAAGAGAAATTAACCAAAGGCTCAGCATGCCGTGCCGGAACAAGATTAGGGCCTGAAGCAATCCTGTGGGTTTGCGGCCAGCTCACAAGAAAGCGAGTTGAAGAAAGGAGCTCAGGGGCACTGTAATTCACAAACCTGCAGAGTTATGAATGACAGCTATCGTCCAAAAATGTATTAAAGTAAGTCTTCGAAGAGGACTTGAAATCGGGACAGAATTTCAGGAAAACGATTTCAGGGGGTAGACTGGAATTGCACTTAAAGCATAGGAAAAGAGGCAGAATGTCCACAATGATGCACTTGGCCAAAAAGGGCGTATACGTTTTTTCCTGAATATATTCATGAAAAAACGCATACGCCCTTTTTGGCCAACGAAGCAAGCGTGTAAAGGAAATCTGGACTACAATGAAGTCTCACTGCCCCCCTGTCAAAAGGGCCATCTGAAACAAGTGTAAAATTCAGAAAGGCAGGACAGGTCATGGAGAACAGGGAGCCTTGTTATGCTGATGGGCGGGATGTAAATTGCCAACAGCCACTCTGGAGATGTGTATGGTGTTTCCTGAAACACGTAGGAAACAAAGCAACACAGCCTATGGCACTTCCACTTAGGGTCCTATAGCTTAGGGAAATTAAAATCAAAAACACACAGCCACGCCAAAGTTTGGGATGGCTCTGTTTACAAGAACCTCGTCTACGGTACAAGTTAAATATCCGAGAAAGCAAAAAATGGATAAAGAAGTTGTGGTACGTACGTACAATGGAATATCACCCAGCAATGAGATCTACCTCATCAGGCCCGTAGCAGCATAATGAGTGGATTCAGGTACGACGATTCTACGAGAAATAAGTCACACAGAAAAAGAAACATCATAAGATATCACTAATACACGGAACGTAAACTTGGCTACACATGAACTGAATTACAAAACAGAACAGGGTCTCAAATTTAGAAAACCAACTTATGCTTGCTTATGGGGAAAGGTGTGTTGGGGTGCTGCATCAAACCAGAGATTGAAATTAGCACAGATACCGTTCCATAAGGCAAATATATAATAGACACGACCTACTCCTTGCTCAACGAAATGGACTCAACACCCCATATTCAACGCCTGGGAATATACCTGACAAGTAAGAATCTTAAGACCCATGGATTTATATGTCTCCATAAGGAAATCAAGCGTGTGTACAGCGGCATAAACGCAACAGTGAAAATCCGATAAATCCCATTATAAAAATAAATTTCAAAAACAAACACAATGACAGTGAAATAGAGAGCAATTCTTAAATAATTCATTCAGGGCTTGTGATGCAACCTGGATTTACCACATCTACACCCAGAGCTGGGTGAGACATAAGGCTGGACACTTTGGGCTGATAGCATTGGTGAGGTTTGGTGAGCAAACGCAGACCCTTTGAAGTCATACTGAATGGTACCCATTCCATGGGTCCCAACTCTCCAGGTTTAAGGGATTCTTCCTTCAGCTAAAACATGCATGGGAAACCCAGAGTATGGTCCACCGTGTGAATGGGAAACATTTTCAAATGGATCTCAAGTTACGTCCTATGGTACTCGGGTGCACCGTTCCAGACACTTTACTAACACTCTCCCCACTTGGAAAGTCAGTGCTTTTAACCTCCTGTTTGGCATAGTTTGCAATTTCTGCGCAAGATTAACAGGAATAGGGAGAACCAATGAGAGACTAGCTGTCGGTGTCTGCACGGGCAAATGGAACGCTCATTTCCCACCAGGAAGAGGAATTAACCAAAGGCTCAGCGTGCCCTGCCGGAACTAGATTAGGGCCTGAAGCAATCCTGCGGTTTTGTGGCCAGCTCACAAGAAAGCGAGTTGAAGAAAGGAGCTCAGGGGCACTGTAATTCACAATCCTGCAGAGTTATGAATGACAGCTATCGTCCAAAAATGTATTGAAGTAAGTTTTCGAAGAGGACTTGAAAGCGGGGCAGAATTTCAGGAAAACGATTTCAGGAGGTAGACTGGAATGGCACTTAAAGCATAGGAAAAGAGGCAGAATGTCCACAATGATGCACTTGGCCAAAAAGGGCGTATGCGTTTTTTCCTGAATATATTCAGGAAAAAACGCATACGCACCTTTTGGAATACCAAGCAAGCGTGTAAAGGAAATCTGCACTACAATGAAGTCTCACTGCCCCCCGGTCGAAAGGGCCATCTGAAAAAAGTGTAAAATCCAGAAAGGCAGAACAGGTTATGGAGAACAGGGAGCCTTGTT
The DNA here is from genome assembly GCF_059928025.1 of Delphinapterus leucas. Taxonomy (NCBI): domain Eukaryota; kingdom Metazoa; phylum Chordata; class Mammalia; order Artiodactyla; family Monodontidae; genus Delphinapterus; species Delphinapterus leucas. Next base: position 4,185,252 of record NW_028322244.1, read on the forward strand.
ATGCTGATGGGCGGGATGTAAATTGCCAAGAGCCACTCTGGAGATGTGTATGGTGTTTCCTGAAACACGTAGGAAACAAAGCAACACAGCCTATGGCACTTCCACTTAGGGTCCTATAGCTTAGGGAAATTAAAATCAAAAACACACAGCCACCCCAAAGTTTGGGACGGCTCTGTTTACAAGAACCTCGTCTACGGTACAAGTTAAATATCCGAGAAAGCAAAAAATGGATAAAGAAGTTGTGGTACGTACGTACAATGGAATATCACTCAGCAATGAGATCTACGTCATCAGGCCCGTAGCGGCATAATGAGTGGATTCAGGTACGACGATTCTACGAGAAATAAGTCATACAGAAAATGAAACATCATAAGATATCACTAATACACGGAACGTAAACTTGGCTACACATGAACTGAATTACAAAACAGAACAGGGTCTCAAATTTAGAAAACCAACTTATGCTTGCTTATGGGGAAAGGTGAGTTGGGATGCTGCATCAAAGCAGAGATTGAAATTAGCACAGATACCGTTCCATAAGCCAAATATATAATAGACAAGACCTACTCCTTGCTCAACGAAATGGACTCAACACCCCATATTCAACGCCTGGGAATATACCTGACAAGTAAGAATCTTAAGACCCATGGATTTATATGTCTCCATAAGGAAATCAAGCGTGTGTACAGCGGCCTAAACGCAGCAGTGAAAATCCGATAAATCCCATTATCAAAATAAATTTCAAAAACAAAACACAATGACAGTGAAATACAGAGCAATTCTTAAATAATTCATTCAGGGCTTTTGATGCAACCTGGATTTACCACATATACACCCAGAGCTGGGTGAGACATAAGGCTGGACACTTCGGGCTGATAGCAATGGTGAGGTTCGGTGAGCAAACGCAGACCCTTTGAAGTCATACTGCATGGTACCCATTCCATGGGTCCCAACTCTCCAGGTTTAAGGGATTCTTCCTTCAGCTAAAACATGCATGGGAAACCCGGAGTATGTTCCACCGTGTGATTGGGAAACGTTTTCAAATGCATCTCAGGTTTCATCCCCTGGTACTCGGGTGCACCGTTCCAGACACTTTACTAACACTCTCCCCACTTGGAAAGTCAGTGCCTTTAAACTTCTGTTTGGCACAGTTTGCAATTTCTGCGCAAGATGAACAGGAATAGGGACAAACAATGAGAGTCTAGCTGTAGGTGTCTGCACGGGCAAATGGAACGCTCATTTCCCACCAGGAAGAGGAATTAACCAAAGGCTCAGCATGCCCTGCCGGAACCAGATTAGGGCCTGAAACAATCCTGCGGTTTTGCGGCCAGCTCACAAGAAAGCGAGTTGAAGAAAGGAGCTCAGGGGCACTGTAAGTCACAAACCTGCAGAGTAATGAATGACAGCTATCGTCCAAAAATGTATTGAAGTAAGTCTTCGAAGAGGACTTGAAAGCGGGGCAGAATTTCAGGAAAACGATTTCAGGGGGTAGACTGGAATTGCACTTAAAGCATAGGAAAAGAGGCAGAATGTCGACAATGATGCAGTTGGTCAAAAAGGGCGTATGCGTTTTTTCCTGAATATATTCAGGAAAAAACGCATACGCCCTTTTTGGCCAAACAAGCAAGCGTGTAAAGGAAATCTTCACTACAAAGAAGTCTCACTGCCCCCGGTCAAAAGGGCCATCTGAATAAAGTGTAAAATCCAGAAAGGCAGGACAGGTCATGGAGAAGAGGGAGCCTTGTTATGCTGATGGTCGGGATGTAAATTGCCAACAGCCACTCTGGAGAAGTGTATGGTGTTTCCTGAAACACATAGGAAACAAAGCAACACAGCCTATGGCACTTCTACTTATGGTCCTATAGCTTAGGAAAATTAAAATCAAAAACACACAGCCACCCCAACATTTGGGACGGCTCTGTTTACAAGAACCTCGTCTACGGTACAAGTTAAATATCCGAGAAAGCAAAAAATGGATAAAGAAGTTGAGGTACGTACGTACAATGGAATATCACTCAGCAATGAGATCTACGTCATCAGGCCCGTAGCGGCATAATGAGTGGATTCAGGTACGACGATTCTACGAGAAATAAGTCACACAGAAAAAGAAACATCATAAGATATCACTAATACACGGAACGTAAACTTGGCTAAACATGAACTGAATTACAAAACAGAACATGGTCTCAAATTTAGAAAACCAACTTATGCTTGCTTATGGGGAAAGGTGAGTTGGGGTGCTGCATCAAACCAGAGATTGAAATTAGCACAGATACCATTCCATAAGCCAAATATATAATAGACAAGACCTACCCCTTACTCAACGAAATGGACTCAACACCCCATATTCAACGCCTGGAAATTAACCTGACAAGTAAGAATGTTAAGACCCATGGATTTATATGTCTCCATAAGGAAATCAAGCGTGTGTACAGCGGCCTAAACGCAGCAGTGAAAATCCGATAAATCCCATTATCAAAATTAATTTCAAAAACAAAACACAATGACAGTGAAATACAGAGCAATTCTTAAATAATTCATTCAGGGCTTGTGATGCAACCTGGATTTACCACATCTACACCCAGAGCCGGGTGAGACATAAGGCTGGACACTTCGGGCTGATAGCAATGGTGAGGTTCGGTGAGCAAACGCAGACCCTTTGAAGTCATACTGCATGGTACCCATTCCATGGGTCCCAACTCTCCAGGATTAAGGGATTCTTCCTTCAGCTAAAACATGCATGGGAAACCCAGAGTATGGTCCACCGTGTGATTCGGAAACGTTTTCAAATGCATCTCAGGTTTCGTCCCCTGGTACTCGGGTTCACCGTTCCAGATGCTTTACTAACTCTCTCCCCACTTGGAGAGTCAGTGTCTTTAACCTCCTGTTTGGCACAGTTTGCAATTTCTGCGCAAGATGAACAGGAATAGGGAGAACCAATGAGAGACTAGCTGTAGGTGTCTGCTCGGGCAAATGGAACGTTCATTTCCCAACAGGATGAGGAATTAACCAAAGGCTCAGCGTGCCCTGCCAGAACCAGATTAGGGCCTGAAGCAATCCTGCGCTTTTGCGGCCAGCTCACAAGAAAGCGAGTTGAAGAAAGGAGCTCAGGGGCACTGTAATTCACAAACCTGCAGAGTTATGAATGACAGCTATCGTCCAAAAATGTATTGAAGTAAGTCTTCGAAGAGGACTTGAAAGCGTGGCAGAATTTCAGGAAAACGATTTCAGGGGGTAGACTGGAATTGCACTTAAAGCATAGGAAAAGAGGCAGAATGTCGACAATGATGCAGTTGGTCAAAAAGGGCGTATGCGTTTTTTCCTGAATATATTCAGGAAAAAACGCATACGCCCTTTTTGGCCAAACAAGCAAGCGTGTAAAGGAAATCTGCACTACAATGAAGTCTCACTGCCCCCGGTCAAAAGGGCCATCTGAAAAAAGTGTAAAATCCAGAAAGGCAGACAGGTCATGGAGAACAGGGAGCCTTGTTATGCTGATGGTCGGGATGTAAATTGCCAACAGCCACTCTGGAGAAGTGTATGGTGTTTCCTGAAACACATAGGAAACAAAGCAACACAGCCTATGGAACTTCCACTTATGGTCCTATAGCTTAGGAAAATTAAAATCAAAAACACACAGCCACCCCAACATTTGGGACGGCTCTGTTTACAAGAACCTCGTCTACGGTACAAGTTAAATATCCAAGAAAGCAAAAAATGGATAAAGAAGTTGAGGTACGTACGTACAATGGAATATCACTCAGCAATGAGATCTACGTCATCAGGCCCGTAGCGGCATAATGAGTGGATTCAGGTACGACGATTCTACGAGAAATAAGTCACACAGAAAAAGAAACATCATAAGATATCACTAATACACGGAACCTAAACTTGGCTACACATGAACTGAATTACAAAACAGAACATGGTCTCAAATTTAGAAAACCAACTTATGCTTGCTTATGGGGAAAGGTGAGTTGGGGTGCTGCATCAAACCAGAGATTGAAATTAGCACAGATACCGTTCCATAAGCCAAATACATAATAGACAAGACCTACCCCTTGCTCAACGAAATGGACTCAACACCCCATATTCAACGCCTGGATATATACCTGACAAGTAAGAATGTTAAGACCCATGGATTTATATATCTCCATAAGGAAATCAAGCGTGTGTACAGCGGCCTAAACGCAGCAGTGAAAATCCGATAAATCCCATTAGCAAAATTAATTTCAAAAACAAAACACAATGACAGTGAAATAGAGAGCAATTCTTAAATAATTCATTCAGGGCTTTTGATGCAAAGTGGATTTACCACATATACACCCAGAGCTGGGTGAGACATAAGGCTGGACACTTCGGGCTGATAGCAATGGTGAGGTTCGGTGAGCAAACGCAGACCCTTTGAAGTCATACTGCATGGTACCCATTCCATGGGTCCCAACTCTCCAGGTTTAAGGGATTCTTCCTTCAGCTAAAACATGCATGGGAAACCCGGAGTATGTTCCACCGTGTGATTGGGAAACGTTTTCAAATGCATCTCAGGTTTCATCCCCTGGTACTCGGGTGCACCGTTCCAGACACTTTACTAACACTCTCCCCACTTGGAAAGTCAGTGCCTTTAAACTTCTGTTTGGCACAGTTTGCAATTTCTGCGCAAGATGAACAGGAATAGGGACAAACAATGAGAGTCTAGCTGTAGGTGTCTGCACGGGCAAATGGAACGCTCATTTCCCACCAGGAAGAGGAATTAACCAAAGGCTCAGCATGCCCTGCCGGAACCAGATTAGGGCCTGAAACAATCCTGCGGTTTTGCGGCCAGCTCACAAGAAAGCGAGTTGAAGAAAGGAGCTCAGGGGCACTGTAATTCACAAACCTGCAGAGTAATGAATGACAGCTATCGTCCAAAAATGTATTGAAGTAAGTCTTCGAAGAGGACTTGAAAGCGGGGCAGAATTTCAGGAAAACGATTTCAGGGGGTAGACGGAATTGCACTTAAAGCATAGGAAAAGAGGCAGAATGTCGACAATGATGCAGTTGGTCAAAAAGGGCGTATGCGTTTTTTCCTGAATATATTCAGGAAATAACGCATACGCCCTTTTTGGTCAACCAAGCAAGCGTGTAAACGAAATCTGCACTACAATGAAGTCTCACTGCCTCCCGGTCCAAAAGGCCATCTGAAACAAGTGTAAAATCCAGAAAGGCAGGACAGGTCATGGAGAACAGGGAGCCTTGTTATGCTGATGGGCGGGATGTAAATTGCAAACAGCCACTCTGGAGAAGTGTATGGTGTTTCCTGAAACACGTAGGAAACAAAGCAACACAGCCTATGGCACTTCCACTTATGGTCCTATAGCTTAGGGAAATTAAAATCCAAAACACACAGCCACCCCAAAGTTTGGGACGGCTCTGTTTATAAGAACCTTGTCTACGGTACAAGTTAAATATCCAAGAAAGCAAAAAATGGATTAAGAAGTTGTGGTACGTATGTACAATGGAATATCACTCAGCAATGAGATCTACATCATCAGGTCCGTAGTGGCATAATGAGTGGATTTAGGTACGACGATTCTACGAGAAATAAGTCACACAGAAAAAGAAACATCATAAGATATCACTAATACACGGAACGTAAACTTGGCTACACATGAACTCAATTACAAAACAGAACAGGGTCTCAAATTTAGAAAACCAACTTATGCTTGCTTATGGGGAAAGGTGAGTTGGGGTGCTGCATAAAACCAGAGATTGAAATTAGCACAGATACCGTTCCATAAGCCAAATATATAATAGACAAGACCTACTCCTTGCTCAACGAAATGGACTCAACACCCCATATTCAACGCCTGAGAATATACCTGACAAGTAAGAATCTTAAGACCCATGGATTTATATGTCTCCATAAGGAAGTCAAGCGTGTGTACAGTGGCCTAAACGCAGCAGTGAAAATCCGATAAATCCGACTAACAAAATAAATTTCAAAAACACAACACAATGACAGTGGAATAGAGAGCAATTCTTAAATAATTCATTCAGAGCTTGTGATGCAAGCTGGATTTACCACATCTACACCCAGAGCTGGGTGAGACATAAGGCTGGACACTTCGGGCTGATACCATTGGTGAGGTGTGGTGAGCAAACGCAGACCCTTTGAAGTCATACTGCATGGTACCCATTCCATGGTTCCCATCTCTCCAGGTTTAAGGGATTCTTCCTTCAGCTAAAACATGCAGGGGAAACCCAGAGAATGGTCCACCGTGTGATTGGGAAACGTTTTCAAATGCATCTCAGGTTTCGTCCCCTGGTACTCGGGTTCACCATTCCAGATGCTTTACTACCACTCTCCCCACTTGGAGAGTCACTGCCTTTAACCTCCTGTTTGGCACAATTTGCACTTTCTGCGCAAGATGAACAGGAATAGAGAGAACCAATGAGAGACTATCTGTAGGTGTCTGCACGGGCAAATGGAACGCTCATTTCCCACCAGGAAGAGGAATTAACCAAAGGCTCAGCGTGCACTGCCGGAACCACATTAGGGCCTGAAGCAATCCTGTGGTTTTGCGGCGGGCTCACAAGATAGCAAGTTGAAGAAAGGAGCCCAGGGGCACGGTAATTCACAAACCTGCAGAGTTATGAATGACAGCTATCGTCCAAAAATGTATTGAAGTAAGTCTTCTAAGAGGACTTGAAAGCGGGGCTGAATTTCAGGAAAACGATTTCAGGGGGTAGACTGGAATTGCACTTAAAGCATAGGAAAAGAGGCAGAATGTCCACAGTGATGCACTTGGCCAAAAGGTCGTATGCGTTTTTTCCTGAATATATTCAGGAAAAAACGCATACACACTTTTTGGCCAACCAAGCAAGCGTGTAACGGAAATCTCCACTACAATGAAGTCTCACTGCCCCCCGGTCCAAAGGGCCATCTGAAAAAAGTGCAAAATCCAGAAAGGCAGGACAGGTCATGGAGAACAGGGAGCCTTGTTATGCTGATGGGCGGGATGTAAATTGCCAACAGCCACTCTGGAGAAGTGTATGGTGTTTCCTGAAACACGTAGGAAACAAAGCAACACAGCCTATGGCACTTCCACTTAGGGTCCTATAGCTTAGGGAAATTAAAATCAAAAACACACAGCCACCCCAAAATTTGGGACGGCTCTGTTTACAAGAACCTCGTCTACGGTACAATTTAAATATCCAAGAATGCAACAAATGGATAAAGAATTTGTGGTAAGTACGTACAATGGAATATCACTCAGCAATGCGATCTACGTCATCAGGCCCGTAGCAGCATAATGAGTGGATTCCGGTACGACGAGTCTACGAGAAATAAGGCACACAGAAAAAGAAACCTCATAAGATATCACTAATACACGGAACGTAAACTTGGCTACACATGAACTGAATTACAAAAGAGAACAGGGTCTCAAATTTAGAAAACCAACTTATGCTTGCTTATGGGGAAAGGTGAATTGGGGTGCTGCATAAAACCAGAGATTGAAATTAGCACAGATACCGTTCCATAAGCCAAATATATAATAGACAAGACCTATTCCTTGCTCAACGAAATGGACTCAACACCCCATATTCAACGCCTGGGAATATACCTGACAAGTAAGAATCTTAAGACCCATGGATTTATATGTCTCCATAAGGAAATCAAGCGTGTGTACAGCGACCTAAACGCAGCAGTGAAAATCCGATAAATCCCATTATCATAATAAATTTCACAAACAAAACACAATGACAGTGAAATACAGAGCAATTCTTAAATAATTCATTCAGGGCTTGTGATGCAACCTGGAGTTACCACATCTACACCTAGAGCTGGGTGAGACATAAGGCTGGACACTTCGGGCGGATACCATTGGTGAGGTTCGATGAGCAAATGCAGACCCTTTGAAGTCATACTGCATGGTACCCATTCCATGGGTCCCAACTCTCCAGGTTTAAGGGATTCTTCCTTCAGCTCATACATGCATGGGAATCCCAGAGTATGGTCCACCGTGTGACCGGGAAACGTTTTTAAATGCGTCTCAGTTTTCGTCCCCTGTTACTCGGGTTCACCATTCCAGACGCTTTCCTAAGACTCTCTCCACTTGGAGAGTCAGTGCCTTTAACATCCTGTTTAGCACAGTTTGCAATTTCTGCGCAAGATGAACAGGAATAGGGAGAACCAATGAGAGACTAGCTGTAGGTGTCTGCACGGGCAAATGGAACGCTCATTTCCCACCAGGAAGAGGGTTTAACCAAAGGCTCAGCGTGTCCTGCCGGAACCAGATTAGGGCCTGAAGCAATCCTGCGGTTTTGCGGCCAGCTCACAAGAAAGCGAGTTGAAGAAAGGAGCTCAGGGGCACTGTAATTCACAAACCTGCAGAGTTATAAATGACAGCTATCATCCAAAAATATATTGAAGTAAGGCTACAAAGAGGACTTGAACGTGGGGCAGAATTCCAGGACTACGATTTCAGGAGGTAGACGGGAAATCCTCTGAAAGTATAGGAAAAGAGTCAGAATGTCGACAATGATGTACTTTGTCAAAAAGGGCATATGCGTTTTTTCCAGGGCCCTCATTAAAGAGGGTAGGAGGCTCCCAGTATGCTTCAGTGGCCAATAGAAGACCCACGTCGCCAAGGCGACGTGAGCCAGCCATGCAGGAGTGACCTCACATCAGAGGGCCCACCTCACAGAAGGCTAAGGAACCCAGGAAGGATCAGACCCTCACCAGAGTGCCCACAAGAGCAAGGGGCTGGGAACCAGGCAGGAGTGTCCTCACACCCGTGGGACCACATCATCGAAAGTTGAGGTACCCAGCACATGTGGCCTCAAACCAGAGGACCCACATCACCATGGGTCTCGGAGCGAGGCAGGCAGGATTAACCTCCCAACACATGGCCCATTGTATAAAAAAGGTGAGGAATCCAGCCGTTGGAACATCCCAGCAGGCGGCCCAGATCACCGAGGCTATGGGATCCAGGCAGTGATGAACTCACAACAGAGGGCCCTCATCGTGATACTGTAAGCAACCCAGCCGTTGTGACCTCAGAGCACAAGGCCCACATCCCCATGGGGGAGGGAACCAAGCAGGAGTGTCATCGCACCAGTGGGCACACATCAGAAAATGTGGGGAGCCCAGCAGTTAGGGCCAGACGCCAGAGGGCCCTCATCACTGAGGAGAGGAGGCTCCCAGCAAGCTCCAACTGCTACCAGAGGGCTGACGTCGCCAATGCGGTGTGTGCCAGCCAGGCAGGAGTGACCTCAGAGCAGAGGGCCAACCACACAAAAGTGTGAGGAACCCAAAGAGGATCAGACTCTCACCAGAGGGCCCACATCACCAAGGGAATGGAAACCAGGCAGGAGTGTCCTCACACCAGTGGGGCCACATCACCGAAATGTGATGGACCCAGCACACGTGGCCTCAAACTAGAGGACACACATCACCAAGGGGCTGGGAGTGAGGCAGGCAGGAGGAGCCTCAAAACAGAGGGCCCATAGAATAAAAAAGGTGAGGAATCCCGCAGTTGGAACCTCCCAGCAGGCGGCCAGGAGCAGCGAGGATATGGGATCCAGGCCTGACTGAACACAAAACAGAGGGCCCTCATCATGAAACTGTGAGCAACCCAGCCGTTGGGACCTCAGAGCAGAAGGCCCACATTCCCATTGGTTGGGAACCTGGCAGGAGTGTACTCGCACCACAGGGCGCACATTAGAGAATTTTGGGAGCCCAGAAGTTAGGGCCTGACGCCAGAGGGCCCTCATCACCGAGGAGAGGAAGCTCCCAGCGGGCTCCAACTGCCACAAGAGGTCCGACGTTGCCAAGGTGGGGTGTGCCAGCCAGGCAGGAGTGACCTCACAGCAGAGGGTCCACCTCACAGAAGGGTGAGGAACCCAGCCAGGATCAGACTCTCACCAGAGGGCCCACATCACCAAGGGGATAGGAACCAGGCAGGAGTGTCCTCACACCAGTGGGGCCACATAATCGAAAGGTGAGGGACCCAGCACACGTAGCCTCAAACCAGAGGACACACATCACCAAGGGGCTGGGAGTCAGGCAGGCAGGAGGAGTCTCAAAACAGAGGGCCCATAGAGGAAAAAAGGTGAGGAATCCCGCAGTTGGAACATCCCCGCAGGCAGCCAGGAGCAGCGAGGCTATTGGATCCAGGGCGGAGTGAACTCACACCAGAGGACCCTCATCATGAAACTGAGCAACCCACCGTTGGGACCTCAGAGCAGAAGGCCCACATTCCCATGGGGTTGGGAACCTGGCAGGAGTGTAGTCGCACCACAGGGCGCACATCAGAAAATTTTGGGAGCCCAGGAGTTAGGGTCTGACGCCAGAGGGCCCTCATTACCGAGGGGTGGAGACCCCCAGCAGGCACCAACTCCCAACTGAGGGCCCACGTCGCCAAGGTGATGTGTGCCAGCCAGGCAGGAGTGACCTCACAGCAGAGGGTCTACCTCACAGAAGGGTGAGGAAACCAGCCAGGATAAGACTCTCACCAGAGAGCCCACATCACCAAGGGGATCGGAAAAAGGCAGCAGTGTCCTCACACCAGTGTGGCCACATTATAGAAAGGTGAGGAACCCAGCACATGTGGCCTAAACCAGAGGACCCACATTTCCAAGGTGCTCCGAGTGAGGCAAGCAGGAGTAGCCTAACAACACAGGGCCCACAGAATAAAAAATGTGAGGAATCCAGCAGTTTGAACCTCCCAGCAGGTGGCCCAGAGCACGGAGTCTATGGGATCCAGGCCACAGTGAACTCACAGCAGAGGGCCCACATCATGAAACTGTGAGCAACCCAGCCGGTGGAATCTCAGAGCAGAAGACCCACATCCCCATGGGGATAGGAACCTCGCAGGAGTGTCCTCGCACAACTTAACACGTATCAGAAAATGTGGGAACCCAGCAGTTAGGGCCTGACGCCAGAGGGCCCTCATCACCGAGGAGAGGAGGCTACCAGCAGGCTCCAAATGCCACCAGAGGGCCGACGTCACCAAGGCAATGGGAGCAAGCCAGGCAGGAGTTACCTCACAGCAGAGGGCCCACCTCACAGAAGTGTGAGGAACCCAACCAGGATCAGACTCTAACCAGAGGGCCCACATCACCAAGGGGATGGAAACCAGGCAGGAGTGTCCTCACACCAGTGGGGCCACATCAGCCAAAGGTGAGGAACACAGCACATGTGGCCTCAAATAAGGGGACACACATCACGAAAGGGCTGGGAGTGAGGCATGCAGGAGGAGACTCACAACAGAGGGCCCATAGAATAAAAAGGTGAGGAACCCCACAGTTGGAAGCTCCAAGCAGGTGGCCCAGAGCACCGAGGCTATGGGATCCATGCCGGAGTGAACTCACAGCAGAGGGCCCACGTTCTGACACTGTGAGCAACCCAGCCGTTGGGACCTCAGAGCAGAAAGCCAACATCCCCATGGGCATGGGACCCCGGCAGGAGTGTACTCGCACGACAGGGCGCACATCAGAAAATTTTGGGAGCCCATGAGTTAGGGCCTGACGCCAGAGGGCCCTCATTACCAAGGGGAGGAGACTCCCAGCAGGCACCAACTCCCAACTGAGGGCCCACATCGCCAAGGTGACGTGTGCCAGCCAGGCAGGAGTGACCTCACAGCAGAGGGTCTACCTCACAGAAGGGTGAGGAATCCAGCCAGGATCAGGCTCTCACCAGAGGGCCCCCATCACCAAGTGGATGGGAACCAGGCAGGAGTGTCCTCACACCAGTGGGGCCACATCAATAAAGGTGAGGAAACCGGCACATGTGGCCTCAAACCAGAGGACCTACATCACAAAGGGGCTGGGAGTGAGTCAGGAAGGAGGAGCATGAAAACACAGAACCCAAAGAATAGAAAAGGTAAGGAATTCAGCAGTAGGAACCTCCCAGCAGGCGGCTCAGAGCACAGACTCTATGGGATCTAGGCCTGAGTGAACTAACACCAGAGAGCCAACATCATGAAACGGTGAACAACACAGGTGTTGGGACCTTAGAGCAGAAGGCCCACATGCCCATGGGGATGGGAACCTGGCAGGAGTGCCCTCGCACCACTTAGGACGTATCAGAAAATGTGGGAACCCAGCAGTTAGGGCCTGATGCCAGAGGGCCTCATCACCGAGGGGAGGAGGCTCCCAGCAGGCTCCAACTGCCACCAGAGGTCCGACTTCGCCAAGGCGGGGTGTGCTAGCCAGGCAGGAGTGACCTCAGAGAAGAGGGCCCACCTCACAGAAGTGTGAGGAACCCAACCAGGATCAGACTCTCGCCGGAGGGACCACATCACCAAGGGGATGGGAAGCAGGCAGGAGTGTCCTCACACCAGTGGGGCCACATCATCAAAAGATGAGGAACCCATCACATGTGGCCTCAAACCAGAGGACACACATCACCAAGGGGCTGGGAGTGAGGCAGGTGTCTGGAGGGGCACATTTAACTCTAATTTCCCACCAGGAAGAGGAATTAACCAAAGGCTCAGAGTGCCGTGCCACACCCTGATTACGGCCTGAAGCAAACCTGCGGTTTTGTGGCCAGCTTTCAAGGAAGCGAGTTAAGAAAGGAAATCACGGGCACTGTAATTCACAAACCTGCAGAGTTATAAATGACAGCTATTGGCAAAAATATATTGAAGTAAGTCTGCAAAGAGGACTTGAAAACGAGGCAGAATTGAGGAATCATATTTCAGGAGGTAGATTGGAATTGCATTTAAAACATGTGAAAAGCGGCAGATCTTCGACAGTGATGCACTTGGACGAACAGTGCGTATACATTTTTTCCTGAATATATTCAGGAAAAAACGCATATGCCCTTTTTGGCCAACCAAGCACTCGAGCAATGGAAATCCGTACTACAATGAAGTCTCATTTCCCATTCGTCAAAAGGGCCATCTGAAAAAAGTGTAAAAACCAGAAACACAGGACAGGCCATGGAGAACAGGGAGCCTTGTTATGCTGATGGGCGGGATGTAAATTGCCAACAGACACTCTGGAGATGTTTATGGTGTATCCTGAAACATCTGAAAAACAAAGCTACGGAGACTAGGGCACTTCCACTTTTGGCCCTATAGCTTAGGAAAATTAAAATCAACAAGACACAGCCAACACAAAATTTAGGGCTGCTGTGTTTACAAGAACCTCGAGTCCAGTACAAATTAAATATCCCAGAAAGAAAAAAATGGATAAAGGAGTTGTGCTACTTACGTACAATGGAATATCACTCAGCAATGAAATCAATGTCATCAGGCCTGTAGCAGCAAATTGAGTGGATTTAAGTATGATGATTCTAAGAGAAATATGTCACACAGAGAAAGATAATTATCATAAGATATCACTAATAGAGGGAGTGTAAACTTGGCTACACATAAACTGAATTACAAAACCGAACAGTCTCACATTTAGATAAAAACTTATGCTTGCTTAAGGGGAAAGTTGAGTTGGGGTGTTGTATAAAACCAGAGCTTGAAATTAGCACACATACCATTCCATAAGCCAAATATGTAATAGACAAGACCTACTCTTTGCTCAACGAAATAGACTCATCCATGGTGTATCACCTCACACCTGTTAGAATGGGCATCATCAGAAAATCTACAAACAACAAATGCTGGAAAGGGTGTGGAGATAAGGAACCCTCTTCCACTATTGTTGGGAATGTAAATTGATACAGTCACTGTGGAGAACATTATGGAGTTTCTTATAAAACTAAGAATAGAATTACCATATGATCCAGCAATCCCACTACTGGGCATATACCCAGACAAAACCATAAATCAAAAAGAGACATTCACCTCAATGTTCATTGCATCACTATTTACAATATCCAGGTAATGGAAGCAACCTAAATGCCCACAGACAGACGAATGCATAAAGATGTGGTACAAATATAAAATGGAATATTACTAAGCCATAAAAAGGAATGAAATTGGGTCATTTGTAGAGACGTTGATGGATCTAGAGACTGTCATACAGAGTGAAGTAAGTCAGAAATAGAAAAACAAATCTTGTATATTAATGCATATATGTGGAACCTAGAAAAATTATACAGATGAACCGTTTTTTAAGGCAGAAATAGAGCAACAGATGTAGACAACAAACGTATGGACACCAAGGGGGGAAAGCTGTTGGGGGGTGGTGGTGGGAGGATTGAGAGATTGGGATTGGCATGTATACATTTATATGTATAAAATAGATAACCAAAAAGAACCTGCTGTATAAAAAAATAAAATAAAATTCAAAATTACAAAAAGTAAAACAGAAAAAATATTCTTCCCTTCACATACATGTATTTATATGAATAAATTATTTCCATGCTTATATCTGTAAATACAAAAAAGAGGAATAAAATCTACCTTGAACCAAAAATGAAAAAAAGAAAAAAAAAAACAGAACCCACCAGTTACACAGAGGAAAACCGTATCAGGGCACTTGCTCCAGTTGTAAACAATTCTGTAGTTGGCCAGTGGTGGGGAATCATCTCCCATTCAGCCAGCAGGCCCCACGCAACAAGCGTCCTCATTGCAAAGCTGGGGGACCGTGCCAAGGCATCTGTGAGTAAATGTGGGCCGAGCCCCAGGCCAGCTGCTGCTGAAATGTTCCCACCCTTCCCAGGTAAAACACCTGAATATGTACAAGGACTTGAAAGCCTAGAGGAAGGGCCATGGAGCCACATGAGCGACAGCATGCCAGCCGATTTGGTGCCTGCAGGCCAGCCAGGATGGTCCTGGCCCTGGGTACTCTTCTGGAAGCTTTCCATTTCCCTGCCTGAGATACCCCTGCTGTCCGGGCCCCCACTGCTTTCTTCCTCACTCACCTCTGCCCAGGGAGAAATTCCAGAGGCAGGTATGGGTGGCACATCCTCTTCTTTAGCAGGTGGCATCTTGGTAACTGCTGCAGAAAGTCCAGCAGAGCCCCACTCACACTGGGCCACCCACAAAGCCGTGGCCTCTCACTCCCTCCCACCAGTCCAGCCCCGAGGCTGCTGACAGGGCAGAGAAAATGGCGTCAGGCACAGCTGCAGGGGCTCTTGCTGCCTGGAGCGGTGTTTATATTGATCTCAAACAGGCACACCTGGGGAGGGCTGGCCGGCACGGTCAGGCTTCCCAGGCCAGCCAATAATCACCCCTCAGGCGCTCACAGTTGCAGAAACTGGAACTTGCTGAATCGGCCAGGTCCAAGGAACAGGTGTGGGCTCCTGAGAGTCAGGATAGACAAGGGGTTGCAGCTCTGGCTTGTTTTCTAATTATATTATCTGGCCCATGAGTGGGAGACAACTTCAAGAAAACCCTCTCCTAATGAGAGGAACCCAGGAGTCAGGGAGAGGAGGGGTGGGTGGTGGGTGGAGACAGAGGCCTGGTGCCCCGGGTGCAGTGGAAGTCTCTGGAAGACCAGGTGGAGGGAGGCCACACAGAGTGATGCCCAGGGTCACAGACCTGTTGGAGCTGCTGTTTCTTAGTTCAAGTCCTGCTCTGAGGTGCTCTGTGTCAGATCTGAGTGACAGGTGAGCTGGAAGTGCTCTGCAATGAGGGCGATGTGCACGGTACCTGTGTGCCCAGCCCTGCCAGGGTAACTGCAAGGGTAGCTCTGTATCCTGGGAGGGGCCTGACCATGAGAGCCCCATGGGCTGCAGGGGAACTTGCCCAGGGAACCCCATATCCTGGGAGGGGTCTGAACAGGAGAGCACCGTGGGCTGCGGTGGGGGTGGGGTACCTGCCCAGGTGAGCTCCATATCCTGGGATTGGCCTGACCTCGAGAGCCCCATGGGCTGCTGGAGTCCTGGTAAAGGATGCCAGGACAGTCAGTGAAGCCACCGAGGATATACCTCCAGTAGTTCCTAAATCCTACACCCTGCTGGTCATTCTACCAACCACCGGGACATGGTATTCTGTATTAGTCTTCAATGATGCCTTCTTTTGTATTCTATTAGTCCCAGAGTCACAAGAAATTTTGGCTTGTGAGTGGCAGGACTCAACATACAACTAAAACAATACTTCTGGGCCGTGTTGCCCCAAGGGTTCAAAAATTCCCACACCATCTTTGGGGAAAGCTCAGTTAAAGACCTAAAAGTTCTACCTCTGGAAAAGGAAACACTCCTTCAATATGCAGACGACATTCTGATCGCCAGCCCTACTAAGGAGACCTCTGAACTACCAAGCCAATAAAGGATAGAAGTTGTCAAATAAAAAGCTCAAATATCACAGACTACGGTGACCTGCCTGGGCTTCATTCTCACAGAAGGTCGGAGAAGCCCATCTCAGGAAAGGGAAGAAACAATTTACAGCCTTACC
Source organism: Delphinapterus leucas (assembly GCF_059928025.1). Lineage (NCBI taxonomy): Eukaryota > Metazoa > Chordata > Mammalia > Artiodactyla > Monodontidae > Delphinapterus > Delphinapterus leucas. The sequence continues at coordinate 4,201,535 of NW_028322244.1, forward strand.
CATTTCTAAAACTAGAAGACAGCTTAGGGGTTCCTGGGGAGGCCAGGGTTGGTGCTTCTGGATCCCTAACTACAGTCTACTAGCTGGGCCTCTATATGAAACACTGAAAGGAAAAGATGATGATCCTTTTGAATAGAATCCAGAAGTGGCCTTTCAAGAATGGAAAGAGCAGTCAATTCAGACCCTTGCCCTGGAACTCCCTAATTTAGCTAAACCCTTTGACCTTTACATTCCTGGTGAATGGTGAATCGCTATTGGAGTATTAGTGCAAAAACTGGGACCACTTGAAATGGAACAATGCAAGAATGCCATCCCGGTAGGATAAACTACGGTCACCAATGGGCTTGGCCCACCGCCACATCTGGCCAAGATACTGGCGGTATCTGAAAACCTGGAAATCAGCAGCACAAAAGGCCACCTCCCTCCTAAGGGAAAAGGACCCCACGTGGTGACCCTAAGCCCCAACCATGCCCTGAAGTTGCAGGGTTTGCTCCGTGGGCACACTGACCTCGAGTGAGGAGGCCCTCCAACTCCAACCTCCAGAGAGATAACCGGGGTAAAGGGGCACCATGACGACTCATGTGACCATCACTTGACCTGGAGTTTCTCTCATAAAACAACAAGAGTGTGTCCCAAAAGAGTAGACTACTGCTTGCAGGACTTACTGCACCCAGAGCGGACCTAATAATCTTGGCGGGGGAAACATATATCACGCTGTCACCATAGAAGAGCCTACAGACACTGTGATGATGGTGGCCAATAAGACCAGCTGGACTCCTGTTTACTTCAAAAGGCTGTTGACTCAGTGGCCATCATGGTCCTTCATCACCACTGACCCTGGGCTGTCTGGGAGTTGAGCAGGCAGGGTCCTGACACCTGGTGCTCTTTTTACGTTAATTCAGGGGCCTAATTGAAGAAAGTGCAGACTACTGGTCAGAGCATCTAGGCTGGCAGAAACGGTCAGCCTAAGGTGGCCGAACAAATGCAGGGCGGGGTGAAACTGGACCTCACAGCGTCACTGCACATCTCCTTCCTGGACCCTTAAAGGTCATTAGAATCTATAACGCTTCCAATACTGGTGCTCAGGCAGACGAGCGGGGAGGCAGGAGGCCTGGGGACAATCAACGTCACCTGGAGGCTGCTGGGGAGAAGTTCTGACCCTCGCCCACGGGTATGAGAGCTCCTAACTCAGCACACAGCAGTTACAGAAGAAGGGTCTGCACCCTCAGCACTCTAAGAATGAGGAAGGGGAAAAAAGGCAGAAGAGGGCTTTTTCCCAGGCAAAGCCCCTTAAAAATCCCTGGGAGATAAAAATAGAATCTGGGCAATAAAATAAAGTCTAACCTTTTTTATCCTTTGTGCTTTGTCTAATTTCACATGCTCCTAGGGTCCCGCATACAGAGGTTCAACAGCCGGCACTTCAGACCAGACTTCCTAGTGCGGAATGGCTGGGTCGACACCTCAGCTCCTGGGACACAGTGCACACTCCGCGATATAGAGCCTGAGCTGCAGCCAACCGGGCCCTCGAGAGCTCCGCCCCCTCCCTCCCACTGACTCTGACAGGATCTCTACACAGCAGCCCAGCCCACAGCCCACGGGGTAGCACATGCTCTCACCTCTCCATTCTCTGATCAAAATATAAAGTTTCCTTTGCTTCTGAACCAAACTCAGTCTCAATCTGTTGGCTCCAATGACACTGGGCAGGGGGACACTTGTTGGGGTCCACTCTGGAGGATCAGTAACAGAAATTGAGAACATTGTAACTTCAATGAACAGATGTTTGAGCCAAACTGTAATTAACATAGAACAGTGTATAAGGCTCGGGTAAAATAAGATGTTTCTAACACTCCCATTTGATATTTCCATCACTTTATTAGAAGCAAGTTCAGTGAAAAGGTTTGTCTTATTTGTCAGGTCAATATTAGAGAAACGAAGTGATTTCTTTCCAAGGATGTACATCTAATAATCTTGGTTAAAGCTTCAATCTTGTTTTAAATGCTTTTCCATTGAAAATGATACCTCTCTTTCAGCTCCCCCAATTCTGAGAAGTATAAAATCTTATAATTTATTATTACCAAAGGGGAAAGGTGGGAGGAGGGATAAATTAACAGTTTGGGATTAACACATACACACTGCTATGTATAAAATCGATCGTCAACAAGGAACTACTGTATAGCACCGGGAACTACACTCAATATTTTACAATAACCTATAAGGGGAAATCATCTGAAAAAGAATAGATATTTTTATTGACATCATCTATTCATGACAGTTAAAATGGAACGTAAGGGAAGCCGGTGGTGAGTGCTTCTGACCCTGAAGACTTCAATCATCTAAAGTTTGGACTCTGCCTACTTCCCAAGGCCCTTAATGAACATATGTGTAGCCGTAGCTTAAAAAATTCCCCAGTTTGGGTTGTGGAGAGACACTGATTTTGTAAAAGCCCTGGTGTTCTCCTCACATGAATGGGACCCTTCCTACAGCTAAAACATGCCTGTCACACCCAGAGGATGGTATACCGTCTGATCGGGAAGAGTTTGGAAAAGGCATCTCATCTCCTCATCTCCTGGTGCTCGGGTTCACCCCTCCAGCGTCTTTACGAACAGTCTCCCCACTTGGAGATGTCAGCACTGTCAACATCCTGTTGCAGACAGTTTGGAATTTGTCCAGAGGATGAAGCAGAAGGAGGAGGAACAATGAGAGACAAGTCCTAGGTGTTCGGACAGGCACATGTCACTCTTATTTCCAATCAGGAAGACGAATTGACCAAAGGCTAGGGTTGCCCATGGAAACAGAATAGGGCTTGAGGAAATTCCGCTGCTTTGTGGCCAGTTCCCATAAACACAAGTTGAAAAATGGAACTCAGGGACACTAAAATTCACGAAACTGCAGAGTTGAAAATATCTATCACTGAAAAATGTCTTGAGGAAAGTCAGAGGAAAGGACTTGTAAGCAACGGAGAATGGCAGGAAAGGGATTGGAAGAGGTAGAAAGGACTCGCCATTAAGCACAAGAAAAGGGGCTGAACATTGCCAACATTGCAATTGGCCAAAAAGGGTGTATGCGTCTTTTTCTGTATGTATTCAAGAAAAGGGCATACACTTTTTTAGCCAACCAAACAGGTGGGCACTGGAAATCAATCCTACAAAACATATCACTTCTCATCAGTCAGAAGAGCCTTCCTCATAAAGTGTAAACACCAGAAATGCAGGACAGGGCAAGGAGAAAAGGGAGCCCTCTGAGGCTTATACTGGAAATGTATATTGCCAACGGTCACTCTGGAGAAGTGTATTGTGTTTACTAAAGCACCTAAAAAATGAGCTACAGAGCACAGGGCACTTGCACTCATGGACGTATATCTTGGGAAAAACAAAAATCGAGAGGACACAGGCACCCCAATATTTACCGCCTCTATGTTTAAAAGATCCTCGACTAGGATATAATTTATAAGTCTCTGGAGGGAAAAAATGGATAGAGATGTGAGACTTATGTAGAGTGGAATATTACTCAGCCTGGAAATCAATGAAATATGGCCAGTTGTAACAACCACAGAGGAGTTACGTATGATCATTCGAAGTCACATAATTCAAAAAGAAAAAGACACACGATATTACTAATATATGGAATGTAAACGTGGCTACAAATGAACTGAATTACAAAACAGAATGGGGTCTCAAATTTAGAAAACCAACATATGCTTGCTTAAGGATAAAGGAGAGCTGGGGTGCTGCATAAAACCAGAGATAGAAATTAGCACAGATACCTTTCCATAAGCCAAATATGTAATAGTCAAGACCTACCAGTTGCTCAACGAAATGGACTAAACACCCCATATTCAACGCCTAGGAATACACCTGACTAGTAAGAATCTTCAAACCCATGGATTTATATGTCTCCGTAACAGAATCAAGCGTGTGTATAGATTTATGAATGCAGCAGAGAAAATCCGATAAATCCAATTATCAAAATGAATTACAAAAACAAAACACAATGACAGTGAAATAGAGAACTATTCTTAAATAATTCATTCAGAGCTTGTGATGCAACCAGGATTAACCACATCTGCACCAAGAGCTGAGTGAGACATAAGGTTGGACACTTCGGGCAGATAGCACTGGTGAGGTACGATGAAGAAATGCAGATCCTTTGAAGTCATACTGCATGGTACCCATTCCATGGGTCCCAACTCTCCAGGTTTAAGAGATTCTTCCTTCAGCTAAAACATGCATGGGAAACCCAAAGTAAGGTCCACCGTGTGACTGGGAAGCGTTTTCAAATGCATCTCAGGTTTCGTCCCCTGGTACTCGGGTTCACCGTTCCAGACGCTTTACTAACACTCTCCCCACATGGAGAGTCAGTGCCTTTAACCTCCTGTTTGGCACAGTTTGCAATTTCTGCGCAAGATGAACAGGAATAGGGAGAACCAATGAGAGACTAGCTGTAGGTGTCTGCACGGGCAAATGGAACGCTCATTTCCCACCAGGAAGAGGGATTAACCAAAGGCTCAGCGTGCCCTGCCGGAACCAGATTAGGGCCTGAAGCAATCCTGCGGTTTTGCGGCCAGCTCACAAGAAAGCGAGTTGAAGAAAGGAGCTCAGGGGCACTGTAATTCACAAACCTGCAGAATTATGAATGACAGCTATCGTCCAAAAATATATTGAAGTAAGTCTTCGAAGAGGACTTGAAAGTGGGGCAGAATTTCAGGAAAACGATTTCAGGGGGTAGACTGGAATTGCACTTAAAGCATAGGAAAAGAGGCAGAATGTCGACAATGATGCACTTGGCCAAAAAGGGCGTATGCGTTTTTTCCTGAATATATTCAGGAAAAAACGCATACGCCCTTTTTGGCCAACCAAGGAAGCGTGTAAAGGAAATCTGCACTACAATGAAGTCTCATTGCCCCCCGTTCCAAAAGGCCATCTGAAACAGGTGTAAAATCCAGAAAGGCAGGACAGGTCATGGAGAACAGGGAGCCTTGTTATGCTGATGGGCGGGATGTAAATTGCCAACAGCCACTCTGGAGAAGTGTATGGTGTTTCCTGAAACACGTAGGAAACAAAGCAACACAGCCTATGGCACTTCCACTTAGGGTCCTATAGCTTAGGGAAATTAAAATCAAAAACACACAGCCACCCCAAAGTTTGGGACGGCTGTGTTTACAGGAACCTCGTCTATGGTACAAGTTAAATATCCAAGAAAGCAAAAAATGGATAAACAAGTTGTGGTACGTACGTACAATGGAATATCACTCAGCAATGAGATCTACGTTATCAGGCCCATAGCGGCATAATGAGTGGATTCAGGTACGACGATTCTACGAGAAATAAGTCACATAGAAAAAGAAACATCATAAGTTATCACTAATACACGGAAGGTAAACTTGTCTACACATGAACTGAATTACAAAACAGAACAGGGTCTCAAATTTAGAAAACCAACTTATGCTTGCTTATGGGGAAAGGTGAGTTGGGGTGCTGCATAAAACCAGAGATTGAAATTAGCACAGATATCGTTCCATAAGCCAAATATATAATAGACAAGACCTACTCCTTGCTCAACGAAATTGACTCAACACCCCATATTCAACGCCTGGGAATATACCTGACAAGTAAGAATCTTAAGACCCATGGATTTATATGTCTCCATAAGGAAATCAAGCGTGTGTACAGCGGCCTAAACGCAGCAGTGAAAATCCGATAAATCCCATTATCAAAATAAATTTCAAAAACAAAACACAATGACAGTGAAATACAGAGCAATTCTTAAATAATTCATTCAGGGCTTGTGATGCAACCTGCATTTACCACCTCTACACCCAAAGCTGGTTGAGACATAAGGCTGGACACTTCAGGCTGATTGCAATGGTGAGGTTCGGTGAGCAAACGCAGACCCTTTGAAGTCATACTTCATGGTAGCCATTCCATGGGTCCCAACTCTCCAGGTTTTAGGGAATCTTCCTGCAGCTAAAACATGCATGGGAAACCAGGAGTATGGTCCACCGTGTGATTGGGAAACGTTTTCAAATGCATCTCAGGTTTCGTACCCTGGTACTCGGGTTCACCATTCCAGACGCTTTACTAACACTCTCCCCACTTGGAGAGTCAGTGCCTTTAACCTCCTGTTTGGCACAGTTTGCAATTTCTGCGTAAGATGAACAGGAATAGGGAGAACCAATGAGAGACTAGCTGTAGGTGTCTGCACGGGCAAATGGAACGCTCATTTCCCACCAGGAAGAGGGATTAACCAAAGGCTCAGCGTGCCCTGCCGGAACCAGATTAGGGCCTGAAACAATCATGCGGTTTTGCGGCCAGCTCACAAGAAAGCGAGTTGAAGAAAGGAGCTCAGGGGCACTGTAATTCACAAACCTGCAGAGGGATGAATGACAGCTATCATCCAAAAATGTATTGAAGTAAGTCTTCGAAGAGGACTTGAAAGCGGGGCAGAATTTCAGGAAAACGATTTCAGGGGGTAGACTGGAATTGCACTTAAAGCATAGGTAAAGAGGCAGAATGTCGACAATGATGCACTTGGCCAAAAAAGGCGTATAGGTTTTTCCCTGAATATATTCAGGAAAAAACGCATACGCCCTTTTTGGCCAACCAAGCAAGCATGAAAAGGAAATCTGCACTACAATGAAGTCTCACTGCCCTCCGGTCAAAATGGCCATCTGAAAAAAGTGTAAAATCCAGAAAGGCAGGACAGGTCATGGAGAACAGGGAGCCTTGTTATGCTGATGGGTGTGATGTACATTGCCAACAGCCACTCAGGAGAAGTGTATGGTGTTTCCTGAAACACGTAGGAAACAAAGCAACACAGCCTATGGCACTTCCACTTATGGTCCTATAGCTTAGGGAAATTAAAATCAAAAATACACAGCCACCCCAAAATTTGGAATGGCTCGGTTACAAGAACCTCGTCTACGGTACAAGTTAAATATCTGAGAAAGCAAAACATGGATAAAGAAGTTGTGGTACGTACGTACAATGGAATATCACTCAGCAATGAAATCTGTGTCATCAGGCCCCTAGCGGCATAATGAATTGATTCAAGTACGATGATTCTACGAGAAATAATCACACAGAAAAAGAAAGATCATAAGATATCACTGATACACGGAACGTAAAGTTGGCTACACATGAACTGAATTACAAAACAGAACAGGGTCTCAAATATAGAAAACCAACTTATGCTTGCTTATGGGGAAAGGTGAGTTGGGGTGCTGCATAAAACCAGAGATTGAAATTAGTACAGATACCGTTCCATAAGCCAAATATATAATACACAAGACCTACTCCTTGCTCAACGAATTGGACACAACACCCCTTATTCAACGCCTGGGAATATACCTGACAAGTAAGAATCTTAAAACCCATGGATTTATATGTCTCCATAAGGAAATCAAGCATGTGTACAGCGGCCTAAACACAACAGTGAAAATCCGATAAATCCCATTATCAAAATAAATTTCACAAACACAACACAATGACAGTGAAATAGAGAGCAATTCTTAAATAATTCATTCAGGGCTTGTGATGCAACCTGGATTTACCACATCTACACCCAGAGCTGGGTGAGACATAAGGCCGGACACTTTGGGCTGATAGCATTGGAGAGGTTCGGTGAGCAAATGCAGACCCTTTGAAGTCATACTTCATGGTACCCATTCCATGGGTCCCAACTCTCCAGGTTTAAGGGATTCTTCCTTCAGCTAAAACATGCATGGGAAACCCAGAGTATGGTCCACCGTGTGATTGGGAAACGTTTTCAAATGCATCTCAGGTTTCGTCCCCTGGTTCTCGGGTTCACCATTCTAGACGCTTTACTAACACTCTCCCCACATGGAGAGTCAGTGCCTTTAACTTCCTGTTTGGCACAGTTTGCAATTTCTGCGCAAGATGAACAGGAATAGGGAGAACCAATGAGAGACTAGCTGTAGGTGTCTGCACGGGCAACTGGAACGCTCGTTTCCCACAAGGAAGGGGAAATAGCCAAAGGCTCAGCGTGCCCTGCCAGAACCAGATTAGGGCCTGAAGCAATCCTGCGGTTTTGCGGCCAGCTCACAAGAAAGCGAGTTGAAGAAAGGAGCTCAGGGGCACTGTAATTCACAAACCTGCAGAGTTATAAATGACAGCTATCATCCAAAAATATATTGAAGTAAGGCTACAAAGAGGACTTGAACGTGGGGCAGAATTCCAGGACTACGATTTCAGGAGGTAGAAGGGAAATCCTCTGAAAGTATAGGAAAAGAATCAGAATGTCCACAATGTTGCACTTGGTCAAAAAGGGCATATGCGTTTTTTCCAGGGCCCTCATTAAAGAGGGTAGGAGGCTCCCAGTATGCTTCAGTGGCCAACAGAAGACCCACGTCGCCAAGGCGACGTGAGCCAGCCATGCAGGAGTGACCTCACATCAGAGGGCCCACCTCACAGAAGGCTAAGGAACCCAGGAAGGATCAGACCCTCACCAGAGTGCCCACAAGAGCAAGGGGCTGGGAACCAGGCAGGAGTGTCCTCACACCCGTGGGACCACATCATCGAAAGTTGAGGTACCCAGCACATGTGGCCTCAAACCAGAGGACCCACATCACCATGGGTCTCGGAGCGAGGCAGGCAGGATTAACCTCCCAACACATGGCCCATTGTATAAAAAAGGTGAGGAATCCAGCCGTTGGAACATCCCAGCAGGCGGCCCAGATCACCGAGGCTATGGGATCCAGGCAGTGATGAACTCACAACAGAGGGCCGTCATCGTGATACTGTAAGCAACCCAGCCGTTGTGACCTCAGAGCACAAGGCCCACATCCCCATGGGGGAGGGAACCAAGCAGGAGTGTCATCGCACCAGTGGGCACACATCAGAAAATGTGGGGAGCCCAGCAGTTAGGGCCAGACGCCAGAGGGCCCTCATCACTGAGGAGAGGAGGCTCCCAGCAAGCTCCAACTGCTACCAGAGGGCTGACGTCGCCAATGCGGTGTGTGCCAGCCAGGCAGGAGTGACCTCAGAGCAGAGGGCCAACCACACAAAAGTGTGAGGAACCCAAAGAGGATCAGACTCTCACCAGAGGGCCCACATCACCAAGGGAATGGAAACCAGGCAGGAGTGTCCTCACACCAGTGGGGCCACATCACCGAAATGTGATGGACCCAGCACACGTGGCCTCAAACTAGAGGACACACATCACCAAGGGGCTGGGAGTGAGGCAGGCAGGAGGAGCCTCAAAACAGAGGGCCCATAGAATAAAAAAGGTGAGGAATCCCGCAGTTGGAACCTCCCAGCAGGCGGCCAGGAGCAGCGAGGATATGGGATCCAGGCCTGACTGAACACAAAACAGAGGGCCCTCATCATGAAACTGTGAGCAACCCAGCCGTTGGGACCTCAGAGCAGAAGGCCCACATTCCCATGTGGTTGGGAACCTGGCAGGAGTGTACTCGCACCACAGGGCGCACATTAGAGAATTTTGGGAGCCCAGAAGTTAGGGCCTGACGCCAGAGGGCCCTCATCACCGAGGAGAGGAAGCTCCCAGCAGGCTCCAACTGCCACAAGAGGTCCGACGTTGCCAAGGTGGGGCGTGCCAGCCAGGCAGGAGTGACCTCACAGCAGAGGGTCCACCTCACAGAAGGGTGAGGAACCCAGCCAGGATCAGACTCTCACCAGAGGGCCCACATCACCAAGGGGATAGGAACCAGGCAGGAGTGTCCTCACACCAGTGGGGCCACATAATCGAAAGGTGAGGGACCCAGCACACGTAGCCTCAAACCAGAGGACACACATCACCAAGGGGCTGGGAGTCAGGCAGGCAGGAGGAGTCTCAAAACAGAGGGCCCATAGAAGAAAAAAGGTGAGGAATCCCGCAGTTGGAACCTCCCCGCAGGCAGCCAGGAGCAGCGAGGCTATTGGATCCAGGGCGGAGTGAACTCACACCAGAGGACCCTCATCATGAAACTGAGCAACCCACCGTTGGGACCTCAGAGCAGAAGGCCCACATTCCCATGGGGTTGGGAACCTGGCAGGAGTGTAGTCGCACCACAGGGCGCACATCAGAAAATTTTGGGAGCCCAGGAGTTAGGGTCTGACGCCAGAGGGCCCTCATTACCGAGGGGTGGAGACCCCCAGCAGGCACCAACTCCCAACTGAGGGCCCACGTCGCCAAGGTGATGTGTACCAGCCAGGCAGGAGTGACCTCACAGCAGAGGGTCTACCTCACAGAAGGGTGAGGAAACCAGCCAGGATAAGACTCTCACCAGAGAGCCCACATCACCAAGGGGATCGGAAAAAGGCAGCAGTGTCCTCACACCAGTGTGGCCACATTATAGAAAGGTGAGGAACCCAGCACATGTGGCCTAAACCAGAGGACCCACATTTCCAAGGTGCTCCGAGTGAGGCAAGCAGGAGTAGCCTAACAACACAGGGCCCACAGAATAAAAAATGTGAGGAATCCAGCAGTTTGAACCTCCCAGCAGGTGGCCCAGAGCATGGAGTCTATGGGATCCAGGCCACAGTGAACTCACAGCAGAGGGCCCACATCATGAAACTGTGAGCAACCCAGCCGGTGGAACCTCAGAGCAGAAGACCCACATCCCCATGGGGATAGGAACCTCGCAGGAGTGTCCTCGCACAACTTAACACGTATCAGAAAATGTGGGAACCCAGCAGTTAGGGCCTGACGCCAGAGGGCCCTCATCACCGAGGAGAGGAGGCTACCAGCAGGCTCCAAATGCCACCAGAGGGCCGACGTCACCAAGGCAATGGGAGCAAGCCAGGCAGGAGTTACCTCACAGCAGAGGGCCCACCTCACAGAAGTGTGAGGAACCCAACCAGGATCAGACTCTAACCAGAGGGCCCACATCACCAAGGGGATGGAAACCAGGCAGGAGTGTCCTCACACCAGTGGGGCCACATCAGCCAAAGGTGAGGAACACAGCACATGTGGCCTCAAATAAGGGGACACACATCACGAAAGGGCTGGGAGTGAGGCATGCAGGAGGAGACTCACAACAGAGGGCCCATAGAATAAAAAGGTGAGGAACCCCGCCGCTGGAAGCTCCAAGCAGGTGGCCCAGAGCACCGAGGCTATGGGATCCATGCCGGAGTGAACTCACAGCAGAGGGCCCACATTCTGACACTGTGAGCAACACAGCCGTTGGGACCTCAGAGCAGAAAGCCAACATCCCCATGGGGATGGGACCCCGGCAGGAGTGTACTCGCACGACAGGGCGCACATCAGAAAATTTTGGGAGCCCATGAGTTAGGGCCTGACGCCAGAGGGCCCTCATTACCGAGGGGAAGAGACTCCAAGCAGGCACCAACTCCCAACTGAGGGCCCACATCGCCAAGGTGACGTGTGCCAGCCAGGCAGGAGTGACCTCACAGCAGAGGGTCTACCTCACAGAAGGGTGAGGAATCCAGCCAGGATCAGGCTCTCACCAGAGGGCCCCCATCACCAAGTGGATGGGAACCAGGCAGGAGTGTCCTCACACCAGTGGGGCCACATCAATAAAGGTGAGGAAACCAGCACATGTGGCAACAAACCAGAGGACCTACATCACAAAGGGGCTGGGAGTGAGTCAGGAAGGAGGAGCATGAAAACACAGAACCCAAAGAATAGAAAAGGTAAGGAATTCAGCAGTAGGAACCTCCCAGCAGGCGGCTCAGAGCACAGAGTCTATGGGATCTAGGCCTGAGTGAACTAACACCAGAGAGCCAACATCATGAAACGGTGAACAACACAGGTGTTGGGACCTTAGAGCAGAAGGCCCACATGCCCATGGGGATGGGAACCTGGCAGGAGTGCCCTCGCACCACTTAGGACGTATCAGAAAATGTGGGAACCCAGCAGTTAGGGCCTGATGCCACAGGGCCTCATCACCGAGGGGAGGAGGCTCCCAGCAGGCTCCAACTGCCACCAGAGGTCCGACGTCGCCAAGGCGGGGTGTGCTAGCCAGGCAGGAGTGACCTCAGAGAAGAGGGCCCACCTCACAGAAGTGTGAGGAACCCAACCAGGATCAGACTCTCGCTGGAGGGACCACATCACCAAGGGGATGGGAAGCAGGCAGGAGTGTCCTCACACCAGTGGGGCCACGTCATCAAAAGATGAGGAACCCATCACATGTGGCCTCAAACCAGAGGACACACATCACCAAGGGGCTGGGAGTGAGGCAGGTGTCTGGAGGGGCACATTTAACTCTAATTTCCCACCAGGAAGAGGAATTAACCAAAGGCTCAGATTGCCGTGCAACACCCTGATTACGGCCTGAAGCAACCCTGCGGTTTTGTGGCCAGCTTTCAAGGAAGCGAGTTAAGAAAGAAAATCACGGGCACTGTAATTCACAAACCTGCAGAGTTATAAATGACAGCTATTGGCAAAAATATATTGAAGTAAGTCTGCAAAGAGGACTTGAAAACGAGGCAGAATTGAGGAATCATATTTCAGGAGGTAGATTGGAATTGCATTTAAAACATGTGAAAAGTGGCAGATCTTTGACAGTGATGCACTTGGACGAACAGTGCGTATACATTTTTTCCTGAATATATTCAGGAAAAAACGCATATGCCCTTTTTGGCCAACCAAGCACTCGAGCAATGGAAATCCGTACTACAATGCAGTCTCATTTCCCATTCGTCAAAAGGGCCATCTGAAAAAAGTGTAAAAACCAGAAACACAGGACAGGCCATGGAGAACAGGGAGCCTTGTTATGCTGATGGGCGGGATGTAAATTGCCAACAGACACTCTGGAGATGTTTATGGTGTATCCTGAAACATCTGAAAAACAAAGCTACGGAGACTAGGGCACTTCCACTTTTGGCCCTATAGCTTAGGAAAATTAAAATCAACAAGACACAGCCAACACAAAATTTAGGGCTGCTGTGTTTACAAGAACCTCGAGTCCAGTACAAATTAAATATCCCAGAAAGAAAAAAATGGATAAAGGAGTTGTGCTACTTACGTACAATGGAATATCACTCAGCAATGAAATCAATGTCATCAGGCCTGTAGCAGCAAATTGAGTGGATTTAAGTATGATGATTCTAAGAGAAATATGTCACACAGAGAAAGATAATTATCATAAGATATCACTAATAGAGGGAGTGTAAACTTGGCTACACATAAACTGAATTACAAAACCGAACAGTCTCACATTTAGATAAAAACTTATGCTTGCTTAAGGGGAAAGTTGAGTTGGGGTGCTGTATAAAACCAGAGCTTGAAATTAGCACACATACCATTCCATAAGCCAAATATGTAATAGACAAGACCTACTCTTTGCTCAACGAAATAGACTCATCCATGGTGTATCACCTCACACCTGTTAGAATGGGCATCATCAGAAAATCTACAAACAACAAATGCTGGAAAGGGTGTGGAGATAAGGAACCCTCTTCCACTATTGTTGGGAATGTAAATTGATACAGTCACTGTGGAGAACATTATGGAGTTTCTTATAAAACTAAGAATAGAATTACCATATGATCCAGCAATCCCACTACTGGGCATATACCCAGACAAAACCATAAATCAAAAAGAGACATTCACCTCAATGTTCATTGCATCACTATTTACAATATCCAGGTAATGGAAGCAACCTAAATGCCCACAGACAGACGAATGCATAAAGATGTGGTACAAATATAAAATGGAATATTACTAAGCCATAAAAAGGAATGAAATTGGGTCATTTGTAGAGACGTTGATGGATCTAGAGACTGTCATACAGAGTGAAGTAAGTCAGAAATAGAAAAACAAATCTTGTATATTAATGCATATATGTGGAACCTAGAAAAATTATACAGATGAACCGTTTTTTAAGGCAGAAATAGAGCAACAGATGTAGACAACAAACGTATGGACACCAAGGGGGGAAAGCTGTTGGGGGGTGGTGGTGGGAGGATTGAGAGATTGGGATTGGCATGTATACATTTATATGTATAAAATAGATAACCAAAAAGAACCTGCTGTATAAAAAAATAAAATAAAATTCAAAATTACAAAAAGTAAAACAGAAAAAATATTCTTCCCTTCACATACATGTATTTATATGAATAAATTATTTCCATGCTTATATCTGTAAATACAAAAAAGAGGAATAAAATCTACCTTGAACCAAAAATGAAAAAAAGAAAAAAAAAAACAGAACCCACCAGTTACACAGAGGAAAACCGTATCAGGGCACTTGCTCCAGTTGTAAACAATTCTGTAGTTGGCCAGTGGTGGGGAATCATCTCCCATTCAGCCAGCAGGCCCCACGCAACAAGCGTCCTCATTGCAAAGCTGGGGGACCGTGCCAAGGCATCTGTGAGTAAATGTGGGCCGAGCCCCAGGCCAGCTGCTGCTGAAATGTTCCCACCCTTCCCAGGTAAAACACCTGAATATGTACAAGGACTTGAAAGCCTAGAGGAAGGGCCATGGAGCCACATGAGCGACAGCATGCCAGCCGATTTGGTGCCTGCAGGCCAGCCAGGATGGTCCTGGCCCTGGGTACTCTTCTGGAAGCTTTCCATTTCCCTGCCTGAGATACCCCTGCTGTCCGGGCCCCCACTGCTTTCTTCCTCACTCACCTCTGCCCAGGGAGAAATTCCAGAGGCAGGTATGGGTGGCACATCCTCTTCTTTAGCAGGTGGCATCTTGGTAACTGCTGCAGAAAGTCCAGCAGAGCCCCACTCACACTGGGCCACCCACAAAGCCGTGGCCTCTCACTCCCTCCCACCAGTCCAGCCCCGAGGCTGCTGACAGGGCAGAGAAAATGGCGTCAGGCACAGCTGCAGGGGCTCTTGCTGCCTGGAGCGGTGTTTATATTGATCTCAAACAGGCACACCTGGGGAGGGCTGGCCAGCACGGTCAGGCTTCCCAGGCCAGCCAATAATCACCCCTCAGGCGCTCACAGTTGCAGAAACTGGAACTTGCTGAATCGGCCAGGTCTAAGGAACAGGTGTGGGCTCCTGAGAGTCAGGATAGACAAGGGGTTGCAGCTCTGGCTTGTTTTCTAATTATATTATCTGGCCCATGAGTGGGAGACAACTTCAAGAAAACCCTCTCCTAATGAGAGGAACCCAGGAGTCAGGGAGAGGAGGGGTGGGTGGTGGGTGGAGACAGAGGCCTGGTGCCCCGGGTGCAGTGGAAGTCTCTGGAAGACCAGGTGGAGGGAGGCCACACAGAGTGATGCCCAGGGTCACAGACCTGTTGGAGCTGCTGTTTCTTAGTTCAAGTCCTGCTCTGAGGTGCTCTGTGTCAGATCTGAGTGACAGGTGAGCTGGAAGTGCTCTGCAATGAGGGCGATGTGCACGGTACCTGTGTGCCCAGCCCTGCCAGGGTAACTGCAAGGGTAGCTCTGTATCCTGGGAGGGGCCTGACCATGAGAGCCCCATGGGCTGCAGGGGAACCTGCCCAGGGAACCCCATATCCTGGGAGGGGCCTGAACAGGAGAGCACTGTGGGCTGCGGTGGGGGTGGGGTACCTGCCCAGGTGAGCTCCATATCCTGGGATTGGCCTGACCTCGAGAGCCCCATGGGCTGCTGGAGTCCTGGTAAAGGATGTCAGGACAGTCAGTGAAGCCACCGAGGATAGACGTCCAGTAGTTCCTAAATCCTACACCCTGCTGGTCATTCTACCAACCACCGGGACATGGTATTCTGTATTAGTCTTCAATGATGCCTTCTTTTGTATTCTATTAGTCCCAGAGTCACAAGAAATTTTGGCTTGTGAGTGGCAGGACTCAACATACAACTAAAACAATACTTCTGGGCCGTGTTGCCCCAAGGGTTCAAAAATTCCCACACCATCTTTGGGGAAAGCTCAGTTAAAGACCTAAAAGTTCTACCTCTGGAAAAGGAAACACTCCTTCAATATGCAGACGACATTCTGATCGCCAGCCCTACTAAGGAGACCTCTGAACTACCAAGCCAATAAAGGATAGAAGTTGTCAAATAAAAAGCTCAAATATCACAGACTACGGTGACCTGCCTGGGCTTCATTCTCACAGAAGGTCGGAGAAGCCCATCTCAGGAAAGGGAAGAAACAATTTACAGCCTTACCCATTTCTAAAACTAGAAGACAGCTTAGGGGTTCCTGGGGAGGCCAGGGTTGGTGCTTCTGGATCCCTAACTACAGTCTACTAGCTGGGCCTCTATATGAAACACTGAAAGGAAAAGATGATGATCCTTTTGAATAGAATCCAGAAGTGGCCTTTCAAGAATGGAAAGAGCAGTCAATTCAGACCCTTGCCCTGGAACTCCCTAATTTAGCTAAACCCTTTGACCTTTACATTCCTGGTGAATGGTGAATCGCTATTGGAGTATTAGTGCAAAAACTGGGACCACTTGAAATGGAACAATGCAAGAATGCCATCCCGGTAGGATAAACTACGGTCACCAATGGGCTTGGCCCACCGCCACATCTGGCCAAGATACTGGCGGTATCTGAAAACCTGGAAATCAGCAGCACAAAAGGCCACCTCCCTCCTAAGGGAAAAGGACCCCACGTGGTGATCCTAGGCCCCAACCATGCCCTGAAGTTGCAGGGTTGGCTCCGTGGGCACACTGACCTCGAGTGAGGAGGCCCTCCAACTCCAACCTCCAGAGAGATAACCGGGGTAAAGGGGCACCATGACGACTCATGTGACCATCACTTGACCTGGAGTTTCTCTCATAAAACAACAAGAGTGTGTCCCAAAAGAGTAGACTACTGCTTGCAGGACTTACTGCACCCAGAGCGGACCTAATAATCTTGGCGGGGGAAACATATATCACGCTGTCACCATAGAAGAGCCTACAGACACTGTGATGATGGTGGCCAATAAGACCGGCTGGACTCCTGTTTACTTCAAAAGGCTGTTGACTCAGTGGCCATCATGGTCCTTCATCACCACTGACCCTGGACTGTCTGGGAGTTGAGCAGGCAGGGTCCTGACACCTGGTGCTCTTTTTACGTTAATTCAGGGGCCTAATTGAAGAAAGTGCAGACTACTGGTCAGAGCATCTAGGCTGGCAGAAACGGTCAGCCTAAGGTGGCCGAACAAATGCAGGGCGGGGTGAAACTGGACCTCACAGCGTCACTGCACATCTCCTTCCTGGACCCTTAAAGGTCATTAGAATCTATAACGCTTCCAATACTGGTGCTCAGGCGGACGAGCGGGGAGGCAGGAGACCTGGGGACAATCAACGTCACCTGGAGGCTGCTGGGGAGAAGTTCTGACCCTCGCCCACGGGTATGAGGGCTCCTAACTCAGCACTCAGCAGTTACAGAAGAAGGGTCTGCACCCTCAGCACTCTAAGAATGAGGAAGGGGAAAAAAGGCAGAAGAGGGCTTTTTCCCAGGCAAAGCCCCTTAAAAATCCCTGGGAGATAAAAATAGAATCTGGGCAATAAAATAAAGTCTAACCTTTTTTATCCTTTGTGCTTTGTCTAATTTCACGTGCTCCTAGGGTCCCGCATACAGAGGTTCAATAGCCGGCACTTCAGACCAGATTTCCTAGTGCGGAATGGCTGGGTCGACACCTCAGCTCCTGGGACACAGTGCACACTCCACGATATAGAGCCTGAGCTGCAGCCAACCGGGCCCTCGAGAGCTCCGCCCCCTCCCTCCCACTGACTCTGACAGGATCTCTACACAGCAGCCCAGCCCACAGCCCACGGGGTAGCACATGCTCTCACCTCTCCATTCTCTGATCAAAATATAAAGTTTCCTTTGCTTCTGAACCAAACTCAGTCTCAATCTGTTGGCTCCAATGACACTGGGCAGGGGGACACTTGTTGGGGTCCACTCTGGAGGATCAGTAACAGAAATTGAGAACATTGTAACTTCAATGAACAGATGTTTGAGCCAAACTGTAATTAACATAGAACAGTGTATAAGGCTCGGGTAAAATAAGATGTTTCTAACACTCCCGTTTGATATTTCCATCACTTTATTAGAAGCAAGTTCAGTGAAAAGGTTTGTCTTATTTGTCAGGTCAATATTAGAGAAACGAAGTGATTTCTTTCCAAGGATGTACATCTAAAAATCTTGGTTAAAGCTTCAATCTTGTTTTAAATGCTTTTCCATTGAAAATGATACCTCTCTTTCAGCTCCCCCAATTCTGAGAAGTATAAAATCTTAGAATTTATTATTACCAAAGGGGAAAGGTGGGAGGAGGGATAAATTAACAGTTTGGGATTAACACATACACACTGCTATGTATAAAATCGATCATCAACAAGGAACTACTGTATAGCACCGGGAACTACACTCAATATTTTACAATAACCTATAAGGGGAAATCATCTGAAAAAGAATAGATATTTTTATTGACATCATCTATTAATGACAGTTAAAATGGAACCTAAGGGAAGCCGGTGGTGAGTGCTTCTGACCCTGAAGACTTCAATCATCTAAAGTTTGGACTCTGCCTACTTCCCAAGGCCCTTAATGAACATATGTGTAGCCGTAGCTTAAAAAATTCCCCAGTTTGGGTTGTGGAGAGACACTGATTTTGTAAAAGCCCTGGTGTTCTCCTCACATGAATGGGACCCTTCCTACAGCTAAAACATGCCTGTCACACCCAGAGGATGGTATACCGTCTGATCGGGAAGAGTTTGGAAAAGGCATCTCATCTCCTCATCTCCTGGTGCTCGGGTTCACCCCTCCAGCGTCTTTACGAACAGTCTCCCCACTTGGAGATGTCAGCACTGTCAACATCCTGTTGCAGACAGTTTGGAATTTGTCCAGAGGATGAAGCAGAAGGAGGAGGAACAATGAGAGACAAGTCCTAGGTGTTCGGACAGGCACATGTCACTCTTATTTCCAATCAGGAAGACGAATTGACCAAAGGCTAGGGTTGCCCATGGAAACAGAATAGGGCTTGAGGAAATTCCGCTGCTTTGTGGCCAGTTCCCATAAACACAAGTTGAAAAATGGAACTCAGGGACACTAAAATTCACGAAACTGCAGAGTTGAAAATATCTATCACTGAAAAATGTCTTGAGGAAAGTCAGAGGAAAGGACTTGTAAGCAACGGAGAATGGCAGGAAAGGGATTGGAAGAGGTAGAAAGGACTCGCCATTAAGCACAAGAAAAGGGGCTGAACATTGCCAACATTGCAATTGGCCAAAAAGGGTGTATGCGTCTTTTTCTGTATGTATTCAAGAAAAGGGCATACACTTTTTTAGCCAACCAAACAGGTGGGCACTGGAAATCAATCCTACAAAACATATCACTTCTCATCAGTCAGAAGAGCCTTCCTCATAAAGTGTAAACACCAGAAATGCAGGACAGGGCAAGGAGAAAAGGGAGCCCTGTGAGGCTTATACTGGAAATGTATATTGCCAACGGTCACTCTGGAGAAGTGTATTGTGTTTACTAAAGCACCTAAAAAATGAGCTA
Organism: Delphinapterus leucas; assembly: GCF_059928025.1. Classification (NCBI taxonomy): domain Eukaryota; kingdom Metazoa; phylum Chordata; class Mammalia; order Artiodactyla; family Monodontidae; genus Delphinapterus; species Delphinapterus leucas. Next base: position 4,220,885 of record NW_028322244.1, read on the forward strand.
CAGAGCACAGGGCACTTGCACTCATGGACGTATATCTTGGGAAAAACAAAAATCGAGAGGACACAGGCACCCCAATATTTACCGCCTCTATGTTTAAAAGATCCTCGACTAGGATATAATTTATAAGTCTCTGGAGGGAAAAAATGGATAGAGATGTGGCACTTATGTAGAGTGGAATATTACTCAGCCTGGAAATCAATGAAATATGGCCAGTTGTAACAACCACAGAGGAGTTACGTATGATCATTCGAAGTCACATAATTCAAAAAGAAAAAGACACACGATATTACTAATACATGGAATGTAAACGTGGCTACAAATGAACTGAATTACAAAACAGAACGGGGTCTCAAATTTAGAAAACCAACATATGCTTGCTTAAGGATAAAGGAGAGTTGGGGTGCTGCATAAAACCAGAGATAGAAATTAGCACAGATACCTTTCCATAAGCCAAATATGTAATAGTCAAGACCTACCAGTTGCTCAACGAAATGGACTAAACACCCCATATTCAACGCCTAGGAATACACCTGACTAGTAAGAATCTTCAAACCCATGGATTTATATGTCTCCATAAGAGAATCAAGCGTGTGTATAGATTTATGAAAACAGCAGAGAAAATCCGATAAATCCAATAATCAAAATGAATTACAAAAACAAAACACAATGACAGTGAAATAGAGAACTATTCTTAAATAATTCATTCAGAGCTTGTGATGCAACCTGGATTAACCACATCTGCACCAAGAGCTGAGTGAGACATAAGGTTGGAAACTTCGGGCGGATAGCACTGGTGAGGTACGATGAGCAAATGCAGAACCATTGAAGTCATACTGCATGGTACCCATTCCATGGGTCCCAACTCTCCAGGTTTAAGAGATTCTTCCTTCAGCTAAAACATGCATGGGAAACCCAAAGTATGGTACACCGTGTGACTGGGAAGCGTTTTCAAATGCATCTCAGTTTACGTCCCCTTTTACACGGGTTCACCATTCCAGACCCTTTACTAACACTCTCTCCACTTGGAGAGTCAGTGCCTTTAACCTCCTGTTTGGCACAGTTTGGAAATTCTGCGGAAGGAGAACAGGAATAGGGAGAACCAATCAGAGACTAGCTGTAGGTGTCTGCACGTTTAAATTTAATGCTCATTTCCCACCAGGAAGAGGAATTAACCAAAGGCTCAGCATGCCCTGCCGGAACCAGATTAGGGCCTGAAGCAATCCTGCGGTTTTGCGGCCAGCTCACAAGAAAGCGAGTTGAAGAAAGGAGCTCAGGGGCACTGTAATTCACAAAACTGCCGAGTTATGAATGACAGCTATCGTCCAAAAATGTACTGAAGTAAGTCTTCGAAGAGGACTTGAAAGCGGGGCAGAATTTCAGGAAAACGATTTCAGGGGGGAGACTGGAATTGCACTTAAAGCATAGGAAAAGAGGCAGAATGTCCACAATGATGCACTTGGCCAAAAAGGCGTATGCATTTTTTCCTGAATATATTCAGGTAAAAACGCATACGCATTTTTTGGCCAACCAAGCAAGCGTGTAAAGGAAATCTGCACTACAATGACGTCTCACTGCCTGCCGGTCAAAAGGGCCATCTGAAAAAACTGTAAAATCCAGAAGGGCAGGAAAGGTCATGGAGAACAGGGAGCCTTGTTATGCTGATGGGCGGGATGTAAATTGCCAAAAGCCACTCTGGAGAAGTGTATGGTGTTTCCTGAAACACGTAGGAAACAAAGCAACACAGCCTATGGCACTTCCACTTAGGGTCCTATAGCTTAGGAAAATTAAAATCAAAAACACACAGCCACCCCAAAGTTTGGGACAGCTCTGTTTACAAGAACCTCGTCTACGGTACAAGTTAAATATCCGAGAAAGCAAAAAATGGATAAAGAAATTGTGGTACGTACGTATAATGGAATATCACTCAGCAATGAGATCTACGTCATCAGGCCCGTAGCGGCATAATGAGTGGATTCAGGTACGACGATTCTACGAGAAATAAGTCACACAGAAAAAGAAACATCATAAGATATCACTAATACACGGAACGTATACTTGGCTACACATGAACTGAATTAGAAAACAGAACAGGGTCTCAAATTTAGAAAACCAACTTATGCTTGCTTATGGGGAAAGGTGAGTTGGGGTGCTGCATCAAACCAGAGATTGAAATTAGCACAGATAGCGTTCCATAAGCCAAATATATAATAGACAAGACCTACTCCTTGCTCAACGAATTGGACTCAACACGCCATATTCAACGCCTGGGAATATACCTGACAAGTAAGAATCTTAAGACCCATGGATTTATATGTCTCCATAAGGAAATCAAGCGTGTGTACAGCGGCCTAAACGCAGCAGTGAAAATCCGATAAATCCCATTATCAAAATAAATTTCACAAACACAACACAATGACAGTGAAATAGAGAGCAATTCTTAAATAATTCATTCAGGGCTTGTGATGCAACCTGGATTTACCACATCTACACCCAGAGCTGGGTGAGACATAAGGCTGGACACTTCGTGCTGATAGCATTGGTGAGGTTCGGTGAGCAAACGCAGACCCTTTGAAGTCATGCTGCATGGTACCCATTCCATGGGTCCCAACTCTCCAGGTTTAAGGGATTCTTCCTTCAGCTAAAACATGCATGGGAAACCCAGAATATGGTCCACCGTGTGATTGGGAAACGTTTTCAAATGCATCTCAGGGTTCGTCCCCTGGTACTCGGGTTCACTGTTCCAGACGCTTTACTAACACTCTCCCCACTTGGAGAGTCACTGCCTTTAAACTCCTGTTTGCCACAGTTTGCAATTTCTGCGCAAGATGAACAAAAATAGGGAGAACCAATGAGAGACCAACTGTAGGTGTCTGCACGGGCAAACGGAACGCTCATTACCCACCAGGAAGAGGAATTAACCGAAGGCTCATCGTGCCCTGCAGGAACCAGATTAGAGCCTGAAGCAATCTTGCGGTTTTGCGGCCAGCTCACAAGAAAGCGAGTTGAAGAAAGGAGCTCAGGGGCACTGTAACTCACAAAACTGCAGAGTTATGAATGACAGCTATCGTCCAAAAATGTATTGAAGTAAGTCTTCGAAGAGGACTTGAAAGCGGGGCAGAATTTCAGGAAAACGATTTCAGGGCGTAGACTGGAATTGCACTTAAAGCATAGGAAAAGAGGCAGAATGTCGAAAATGATGCACTTGGCCAAAAAGGGCGTATGCGTTTTTTCCTGAATATATTCAGGAAAAAACGCATACGCCCTTTTTGGCCAACCAAGCAAGCGTGTAAAGGAAATCTGCAATACAATGAAGTCTCACTCCCCCCCGGTCAAAAGGGACATCTGAAAAAAGTGTAAAATCCAGAAAGGCAGGACAGGTCCTGGAGAACAGGGAGCCTTGTTATGCTGATTGGCGGGATGTAAATTGCCAACAGCCACTCTGGAGAAGTGTATGGTGTTTCCTGAAACACGTAGGAAACAAAGCAACACAGCCTATGGCACTTCCACTTAGGGTCCTATTGCTTAGGGAAATTAAAATCAAAAACACACAGCCACCCCAAAGTTTGGGACGGCTCTGTTTACAAGAACCTCGTCTACGGTACAAGTTAAATATGCGAGAAAGCAAAAAATGGATAAAGAAGTTGTGGTACGTACGTACAATGGAATATCACTCAGCCATGAGATCTACGTCATCTGGCCCGTAGCGGCATAATGAGTGCATTCAGGTACGACGATTGTACGAGAAATAAGTCACACAGAAAAAGAAACATCATAAGATATCACTAATACACGGAACGTAAACTTGGCTACACATGAACTGAATTACAAAACAGAACAGGGTCTGAAATTTAGAAAACCAACTTATGCTTGCTTATGGGGAAAGGTGAGTTGGGGTGCTGCATCAAACCAGAGATTGAAATTAGCACAGATACCATTCCATAAGCCAAATATATAATAGACAAGACCTACTCCTTGCTCAACGAAATGGACTCAACACCCCATATTCAACGCCTGGTAATATACCTGACAAGTAAGAATCTTAAGACCCATGGATTTATACGTCTCCATAAGGAAATCAAGCGTGTGTACAGCGGCCTAAACGCAGCAGTGAAAATCCGATAAATGCCATTATCAAAATAAATTTCACAAACAAAACACAAAGACAGTGAAATTGAGAGCAATTCTTAAATAATTCATTCAGGGCTTGTGATGCAACCTGGATTTACCACATCTACACACAGAGCTGGGTGAGACATAAGGCTGGGCACTTCGGGATGATAGCACTGGTGAGGTTCGGTGAGCAAACGCAGACCCTTTGAAGTCATACTGCATGGTAGCCATTCCATGGGTCCCAACTCTCCAGGTTTAATGGATTCTTCCTTCAGCTAAAACATGAATGGGAAACCCAGAGTATGGTCCACCGTGTGATTGGGAAACGTTTTCAAATGCATCTCAGGTTTCGACCCCTGGTACTCGGGTGCACCGTTCCAGACGCTTTACTAACACTCTCCTCACTTGGAGAGTCAGTGCCTTTAACCTCCTGTTTGTCACAGTTTGCAATTTCTGCGCAAGATGAACAGGAATAGGGAGAACCAATGAGAGACTAGCTGTAGGTGTCTGCACGGGCAAATGGGACGCTCATTTCCCACCAGGAAGAGGGATTAACCAAAGGCTCAGCGTGCCCTGCCGGAACCAGATTAGGGCCCGAAGCAATCCTGCGGTTTTGCGGCCAGCTCACAAGAAAGCGAGTTGAAGAAAGGAGCTCAGGGGCACTGTAATTCACAAACCTGCAGAGTTATGAATGACAGCTATTGTCCAAAAATGTATTGAAGTAAGTCTTCGAAGAGGACTTGAAAGCGGGGCAGAATTTTAGGAAAACGATTTCAGGGGGTAGACTGGAATTGCACTTAAAGCATAGGAAAAGAGGCAGAATGTCCACAATGATGCACTTGGCCAAAAAGGGGGTATCCGTTTTTTCCTCAATATATTCAGGAAAAAACGCATACGCACTTTTTGGTCAACCAAGCAAGCGTGTAAAGGAAATCTGCACTACAATGAAGTCTCACTGCCCCCCGGTCAAAAGGGCCATCTGAAAAAAGTGTAAAATCCAGAAAGGCAGGACAGGTCATGGAGAACAGGGAACCTTATTATGCTGATGGGAGGGATGTAAATTGCCAACAGCCACTCTGGAGAAGTGTATGGTGTTTCCTGAAACACGTAGGAAACAAAGCAACACAGCCTATGGCACTTCCACATAGGGTCCTATAGCTTAGGGAAATTAAAATCAAAAACACACAGCCACCCCAAAGTTTGGGACGGCTCTGTTTACAAGAACCTCGTCTACGGTACAAGTTAAATATCTGAGAAAGCAAAAAATGGATAAAAAGTTGTGGTACGTACGTACAATGGAATTTCACTCAGCAATGCGATCTACGTCATCAGCCCGTAGCGGCATAATGAGTGGATTCAGGTACGACGATTCTACGAGAAATAAGTCACACAGAAAAAGAAACATCATAAGATATCACTAATACACGGAACGTAAACTTGGCTACACATGAACTGAATTACAAAACAGAACAGGGTCTCATATTTAGAAAACCAACTTATGCTTGCTTATGGGGAAAGGTGAGTTGGGGTGCTGCATAAAACCAGAGATTGAAATTAGTACAGATAGCGTTCCATAAGCCAAATATATAATAGACAAGACCTACTCCTTGCTCAACGAAATGGACTCAACACCCCTTATTCAACACATGGGAATATACCTGACAAGTAAGAATCTTAAAACCCATGGATTTATATGTCTCCATAAGGAAATCAAGCATGTGTACAGCGGCCTAAACACAACAGTGAAAATCCGATAAATCCAATTATAAAAATAAATTTCAAAAACAAAACACAATGACAGTGAAATAGAGAGCAATTCTTAAATAATTCTTTCAGGGCTTGTGATGCAACCTGGATTTACCACATCTACACCCAGAGCTGGGTGACACATAAGGCCGGACACTTTGGGCTGATAGCATTGGTGAGGTTCGGAGAGCAAACGCAGACCCTTTGAAGTCTTACTGCTTGGTACCCATTCCATGGGTCCCAACTCTCCAGGTTTAAGGGATTCTTCCTTCAGCTAAAACATGCATGGGAAACCCAGATTATGGTCCACCGTGTGATTGGGAAACGTTTTCAAATGCATCTCAGGTTTCGTCCCCTGGTACTCGGGGTCACCGTTCCAGACGCTTTACTAACACTCTCCCCACTTGGAGAGTCAGGGCCTTTAACCTCCTGTTTGGCACAGTTTGCAATTTCTGCGCAAGATGGACAGGAATAGGGAGAACCAAAGAGAGACTAGCTGTAGGTGTCTGCACGGGCAAATGGAACGCTCATTTCCCACCAGGAAGAGGAATTAACCAAAGGCTCAGCGTGCCCTGCCAGAAGCAGATTAGGGCCTGAAGCAATCCTGCGGATTTGCGTTCAGCTCACAAGAAAGCGAGTTGAAGAAAGGAGTTCAGGGGCACTGTAATTCACAAACCTGCAGAGTTATGAATGACAGCTATCGTCCTAAAATATATTGAAGTAAGTCTTCGAAGAGGACTTGAAAGCGGGGCAGAATTTCAGGGAAACGATTTCAGGGGGTAGAATGGAATTGCACTTAAAGCATAGGAAAAGAGGCAGAATGTCCACAATGATGCACTTGGCCAAAAAGGGCGTATGCGTTTTTTCCTGAATATATCCAGGAAATAACGCATACGCCCTTTTTTGCCAACCAAGCAAGCGTGTAAAGGAAATCTGCACTACAATGAAGTCTCACTGCCCCCCGGTCAAAAGGGCCATCAGAAAAAAGTGAAAAATCCAGAGAGGCAGGACAGGTTATGGAGAACAGGGAGCCTTGTTATGCTGATGGGCGGGATGTACATTGCCAACAGCCACTCTGGAGAAGTGTATGGTGTTTCCTGAAACACGTAGGAAACAAAGCAACACAGCCTATGGCACTTCCACTTATGGTCCTATAGCTTAGGGAAATTAAAATCAAAAACACACAGCCACCCCAAAGTTTGGGACGGCTCTGTTTACAAGAACCTCGTCTACGGTACAAGTTTAATATCCAAGAAAGCAAAAAATGGATAAAGAAGTTGTGGTACGTACGTACAATGGAATATCACTCAGCAATGAGATATACGTCATCAGGCACGTAGCGGCATAATGACTGGATTCAGGTACGACGATTGTACGAGAAATAAGTCACACAGAAAAAGAAACATCATAAGTTATCACTAACACACGGAAGGTAAACTTGTCTACACATGAACTGAATTACAAAACAGAACAGGGTCTCAAATTTAGAAAACCAACTTATGCTTGCTTATGGGGAAAGGTGATTTGGGGTGCTGCATAAAACCAGAGATTGAAATTAGCACAGATATCGTTCCATAAGCCAAATATATAATAGACAAGACCTACTCCTTGCTCAACGAAATGGACTCAACACCCCATATTCAACGCCTGGGAATATACCTGACAAGTAAGCATCTTAAGACCCATGGATTTATATGTCTCCATAAGGAAATCAATCGTGTGTACAGCAGCCTAAACGCAGCAGTGAAAATCCGATAAATACCATTATCAAAATAAATTTCAAAAACAAAACACAATGACAGTGAAATAGAGAGCAATTCTTAAATAATTCATTCAGGGCTTGTGATGCAACCTGGATTTATCACCTCTACACCCAAAGCTGGTTGAAACATAAGGCTGGACACTTCGGGCTGATAGCAATGGTGAGGTTCGGTGAGCAAACGCAGACCCTTTGAAGTCATACTGCATGGTAGCCATTCCATGGGTCCCAACTCTCCAGGTTTAAGGGATTCTTCCTTCAGCTAAAACACGCATGGGAAACCCAGAGTATGGTCCACCGTGTGATTGGGAAACGTTTTCAAATGCATCTCAGTTTTCGTCCCCAGGTACTCGGGTTCACCATTCCAGACGCTTTTCTAACACTCTGCCCACTTGGACAGTCAGTGTCTTTAACCTCCTGTTTGGCACAGTTTGCAAATTCTGCGCTAGAGGTACAGGAATAGGGAGCACCAATGAGAGACAAGCTGTAGGTGTCTGCACGGGCAAATGGAACGCTCATTTCCCACCAGGATGAGGAATTAACCAAAGTCTCTATGTGCCCTGCCGGAAACAGATTAGGGCCTGAAGCAATCCTGCGGTTTTGCGGCCAGCTCACAAGAAAGCGAGTTGAAGAAACGAGCTCAGGGGCACTGTAATTCACAAACCTGCAGAGTTATGAATGACAGCTATCGTCCAAAAATGTATTGAAGTAAGTCTTCGAAGAGGACTTGAAAGCAGGGCAGAATTTCAGGAAAACGATTTCAGGGGTTAGACTGGAATTGCACTTAAAGCATAGGTAAAGAGGCAGAATGTCGAAAATGATGCACTTGGCCAAAAAGGGCATATGCGTTTTTTCCTGAATATATTCAGGAAAAACGCATACGCCCTTTTTGGCCAACCAAGGAAGCGTGTAAAGGAAATCTGCACTACAGTGAAGTCTCATTGCCCCCCGTTCCAAAAGGCCATCTGAAACAGGTGTAAAATCCAGAAAGGCAGGACAGGTCATGGAGAACAGGGAGCCTTGTTATGCTGATGGGCGGGATGTAAATTGCCAACAGCCACTCTGGAGAAGTGTATGGTGTTTCCTGAAACACGTAGGAAACACAGCAACACAGCCTATGGCACTTCCACTTAGGGTCCTAAAGCTTAGGGAAATTAAAATCAAAAACACACAGCCACGCCAAAGTTTGGGACGGCTCTGTTTACAAGAACCTCGTCTACGGTACAAGTTAAATATCCGAGAAAGCAAAAAATGGATAAAGAAATTGTGGTACGTACGTACAATGGAATATCACTCAGCAATGAAATCTAGGTCATCAGGCCCATAGCGGCATAATGAGTGGATTCAGGTACGACGATTGTACGAGAAATAAGTCACACAGAAAAAGAAACATCATAAGTTATCACTAACACACGGAAGGTAAACTTGTCTACACATGAACTGAATTACAAAACAGAACAGGGTCTCAAATTTAGAAAACCAACTTATGCTTGCTTATGGGGAAAGGTGATTTGGGGTGCTGCATAAAACCAGAGATTGAAATTAGCACAGATATCGTTCCATAAGCCAAATATATAATAGACAAGACCTACTCCTTGCTCAACGAAATGGACTCAACACCCCATATTCAACGCCTGGGAATATACCTGACAAGTAAGCATCTTAAGACCCATGGATTTATATGTCTCCATAAGGAAATCAATCGTGTGTACAGCAGCCTAAACGCAGCAGTGAAAATCCGATAAATACCATTATCAAAATAAATTTCAAAAACAAAACACAATGACAGTGAAATAGAGAGCAATTCTTAAATAATTCATTCAGGGCTTGTGATGCAACCTGGATTTATCACCTCTACACCCAAAGCTGGTTGAAACATAAGGCTGGACACTTCGGGCTGATAGCAATGGTGAGGTTCGGTGAGCAAACGCAGACCCTTTGAAGTCTTACTGCTTGGTACCCATTCCATGGGTCCCAACTCTCCAGGTTTAAGGGATTCTTCCTTCAGCTAAAACATGCATGGGAAACCCAGATTATGGTCCACCGTGTGATTGGGAAACGTTTTCAAATGCATCTCAGGTTTCGTCCCCTGGTACTCGGGGTCACCGTTCCAGACGCTTTACTAACACTCTCCCCACTTGGAGAGTCAGGGCCTTTAACCTCCTGTTTGGCACAGTTTGCAATTTCTGCGCAAGATGGACAGGAATAGGGAGAACCAAAGAGAGACTAGCTGTAGGTGTCTGCACGGGCAAATGGAACGCTCATTTCCCACCAGGAAGAGGAATTAACCAAAGGCTCAGCGTGCCCTGCCAGAAGCAGATTAGGGCCTGAAGCAATCCTGCGGATTTGCGTTCAGCTCACAAGAAAGCGAGTTGAAGAAAGGAGTTCAGGGGCACTGTAATTCACAAACCTGCAGAGTTATGAATGACAGCTATCGTCCTAAAATATATTGAAGTAAGTCTTCGAAGAGGACTTGAAAGCGGGGCAGAATTTCAGGGAAACGATTTCAGGGGGTAGAATGGAATTGCACTTAAAGCATAGGAAAAGAGGCAGAATGTCCACAATGATGCACTTGGCCAAAAAGGGCGTATGCGTTTTTTCCTGAATATATCCAGGAAATAACGCATACGCCCTTTTTTGCCAACCAAGCAAGCGTGTAAAGGAAATCTGCACTACAATGAAGTCTCACTGCCCCCCGGTCAAAAGGGCCATCAGAAAAAAGTGAAAAATCCAGAGAGGCAGGACAGGTTATGGAGAACAGGGAGCCTTGTTATGCTGATGGGCGGGATGTACATTGCCAACAGCCACTCTGGAGAAGTGTATGGTGTTTCCTGAAACACGTAGGAAACAAAGCAACACAGCCTATGGCACTTCCACTTATGGTCCTATAGCTTAGGGAAATTAAAATCAAAAACACACAGCCACCCCAAAGTTTGGGACGGCTCTGTTTACAAGAACCTCGTCTACGGTACAAGTTTAATATCCAAGAAAGCAAAAAATGGATAAAGAAGTTGTGGTACGTACGTACAATGGAATATCACTCAGCAATGAGATATACGTCATCAGGCACGTAGCGGCATAATGACTGGATTCAGGTACGGGGATTCTACGAGAAATAAGTCACACAGAAAAAGAAACATCATAAGATATCACTAATACACGGAACGTAAACTTGGCTACACATGAACTGAATTACAAAACAGAACAGGGCCTCAAATTTAGAAAACCAACATATGCTTGCTTATGGGGAAAGGTGAGTTGGGGTGCTACATAAAACCAGAGATTGAAATTAGCACAGATACCATTCCATAAGCCAAATATAAAATATACAAGACCTGCTCCTTGCTCAACGAAATGGACTCAACACCCCATATTCAATGCCTGGAAATATACCTGACAAGTAAGAATCTTAAGACCCATGGATTTATATGTCTCAATAAGGAAATCAAGCGTGTGTACAGTGGCCTAAACGCAGCAGTGAAAATCCGATAAATCCCATTATCAAAATAAATTTCAAAAACAAAACACAATGACAGTGAAATAGAGAGCAATTCTTAAATAATTCATTCAGGGCTTGTGATGCAACCTGGATTTACCACATCTACACCCAGAGCTGGGTGAGACATAAGGCTGGACACTTCGTGCTGATAGCATTGGTGAGGTTCGGTGAGCAAACGCAGACCCTTTGAAGTCATACTGCATGGTACCCATTCCATGGGTCCCAACTCTCCAGGTTTAAGGGATTCTTCCTTCAGCTAAAACATGCATGGGAATCCCAGAGTATGGTCCACCGTGTGACTGGGAAACGTTTTCAAATGCATCTCAGTTTTCGTCCCCAGGTACTCGGGTTCACCATTCCAGACGCTTTTCTAACACTCTGCCCACTTGGACAGTCAGTGTCTTTAACCTCCTGTTTGGCACAGTTTGCAAATTCTGCGCTAGAGGTACAGGAATAGGGAGCACCAATGAGAGACAAGCTGTAGGTGTCTGCACGGGCAAATGGAACGCTCATTTCCCACCAGGAAGAGGAATTAACCAAAGTCTCTATGTGCCCTGCCGGAAACAGATTAGGGCCTGAAGCAATCCTGCGGTTTTGCGGCCAGCTCACAAGAAAGCGAGTTGAAGAAACGAGCTCAGGGGCACTGTAATTCACAAACCTGCAGAGTTATGAATGACAGCTATCGTCCAAAAATGTATTGAAGTAAGTCTTCGAAGAGGACTTGAAAGCAGGGCAGAATTTCAGGAAAACGATTTCAGGGGTTAGACTGGAATTGCACTTAAAGCATAGGTAAAGAGGCAGAATGTCGAAAATGATGCACTTGGCCAAAAAGGGCGTATGCGTTTTTTCCTGAATATATTCAGGAAAAACGCATACGCCCTTTTTGGCCAACCAAGGAAGCGTGTAAAGGAAATCTGCACTACAATGAAGTCTCATTGCCCCCCGTTCCAAAAGGCCATCTGAAACAGGTGTAAAATCCAGAAAGGCAGGACAGGTCATGGAGAACAGGGAGCCTTGTTATGCTGATGGGCGGGATGTAAATTGCCAACAGCCACTCTGGAGAAGTGTATGGTGTTTCCTGAAACACGTAGGAAACACAGCAACACAGCCTATGGCACTTCCACTTAGGGTCCTAAAGCTTAGGGAAATTAAAATCAAAAACACACAGCCACGCCAAAGTTTGGGACGGCTCTGTTTACAAGAACCTCGTCTACGGTACAAGTTAAATATCCGAGAAAGCAAAAAATGGATAAAGAAATTGTGGTACGTACGTACAATGGAATATCACTCAGCAATGAAATCTAGGTCATCAGGCCCATAGCGGCATAATGAGTGGATTCAGGTACGACGATTGTACGAGAAATAAGTCACACAGAAAAAGAAACATCATAAGTTATCACTAACACACGGAAGGTAAACTTGTCTACACATGAACTGAATTACAAAACAGAACAGGGTCTCAAATTTAGAAAACCAACTTATGCTTGCTTATGGGGAAAGGTGATTTGGGGTGCTGCATAAAACCAGAGATTGAAATTAGCACAGATATCGTTCCATAAGCCAAATATATAATAGACAAGACCTACTCCTTGCTCAACGAAATGGACTCAACACCCCATATTCAACGCCTGGGAATATACCTGACAAGTAAGCATCTTAAGACCCATGGATTTATATGTCTCCATAAGGAAATCAATCGTGTGTACAGCAGCCTAAACGCAGCAGTGAAAATCCGATAAATACCATTATCAAAATAAATTTCAAAAACAAAACACAATGACAGTGAAATAGAGAGCAATTCTTAAATAATTCATTCAGGGCTTGTGATGCAACCTGGATTTATCACCTCTACACCCAAAGCTGGTTGAAACATAAGGCTGGACACTTCGGGCTGATAGCAATGGTGAGGTTCGGTGAGCAAACGCAGACCCTTTGAAGTCATACTGCATGGTAGCCATTCCATGGGTCCCAACTCTCCAGGTTTAAGGGATTCTTCCTTCAGCTAAAACACGCATGGGAAACCCAGAGTATGGTCCACCGTGTGATTGGGAAACGTTTTCAAATGCATCTCAGTTTTCGTCCCCAGGTACTCGGGTTCACCATTCCAGACGCTTTTCTAACACTCTGCCCACTTGGACAGTCAGTGTCTTTAACCTCCTGTTTGGCACAGTTTGCAAATTCTGCGCTAGAGGTACAGGAATAGGGAGCACCAATGAGAGACAAGCTGTAGGTGTCTGCACGGGCAAATGGAACGCTCATTTCCCACCAGGAAGAGGAATTAACCAAAGTCTCTATGTGCCCTGCCGGAAACAGATTAGGGCCTGAAGCAATCCTGCGGTTTTGCGGCCAGCTCACAAGAAAGCGAGTTGAAGAAACGAGCTCAGGGGCACTGTAATTCACAAACCTGCAGAGTTATGAATGACAGCTATCGTCCAAAAATGTATTGAAGTAAGTCTTCGAAGAGGACTTGAAAGCAGGGCAGAATTTCAGGAAAACGATTTCAGGGGTTAGACTGGAATTGCACTTAAAGCATAGGTAAAGAGGCAGAATGTCGAAAATGATGCACTTGGCCAAAAAGGGCATATGCGTTTTTTCCTGAATATATTCAGGAAAAACGCATACGCCCTTTTTGGCCAACCAAGGAAGCGTGTAAAGGAAATCTGCACTACAATGAAATCTCATTGCCCCCCGTTCCAAAAGGCCATCTGAAACAGGTGTAAAATCCAGAAAGGCAGGACAGGTCATGGAGAACAGGGAGCCTTGTTATGCTGATGGGCGGGATGTAAATTGCCAACAGCCACTCTGGAGAAGTGTATGGTGTTTCCTGAAACACGTAGGAAACACAGCAACACAGCCTATGGCACTTCCACTTAGGGTCCTAAAGCTTAGGGAAATTAAAATCAAAAACACACAGCCACGCCAAAGTTTGGGACGGCTCTGTTTACAAGAACCTCGTCTACGGTACAAGTTAAATATCCGAGAAAGCAAAAAATGGATAAAGAAATTGTGGTACGTACGTACAATGGAATATCACTCAGCAATGAAATCTAGGTCATCAGGCCCATAGCGGCATAATGAGTGGATTCAGGTACGACGATTGTACGAGAAATAAGTCACACAGAAAAAGAAACATCATAAGTTATCACTAACACACGGAAGGTAAACTTGTCTACACATGAACTGAATTACAAAACAGAACAGGGTCTCAAATTTAGAAAACCAACTTATGCTTGCTTATGGGGAAAGGTGATTTGGGGTGCTGCATAAAACCAGAGATTGAAATTAGCACAGATATCGTTCCATAAGCCAAATATATAATAGACAAGACCTACTCCTTGCTCAACGAAATGGACTCAACACCCCATATTCAACGCCTGGGAATATACCTGACAAGTAAGCATCTTAAGACCCATGGATTTATATGTCTCCATAAGGAAATCAATCGTGTGTACAGCAGCCTAAACGCAGCAGTGAAAATCCGATAAATACCATTATCAAAATAAATTTCAAAAACAAAACACAATGACAGTGAAATAGAGAGCAATTCTTAAATAATTCATTCAGGGCTTGTGATGCAACCTGGATTTATCACCTCTACACCCAAAGCTGGTTGAAACATAAGGCTGGACACTTCGGGCTGATAGCAATGGTGAGGTTCGGTGAGCAAACGCAGACCCTTTGAAGTCATACTGCATGGTAGCCATTCCATGGGTCCCAACTCTCCAGGTTTAAGGGATTCTTCCTTCAGCTAAAACACGCATGGGAAACCCAGAGTATGGTCCACCGTGTGATTGGGAAACGTTTTCAAATGCATCTCAGTTTTCGTCCCCAGGTACTCGGGTTCACCATTCCAGACGCTTTTCTAACACTCTGCCCACTTGGACAGTCAGTGTCTTTAACCTCCTGTTTGGCACAGTTTGCAAATTCTGCGCTAGAGGTACAGGAATAGGGAGCACCAATGAGAGACAAGCTGTAGGTGTCTGCACGGGCAAATGGAACGCTCATTTCCCACCAGGAAGAGGAATTAACCAAAGTCTCTATGTGCCCTGCCGGAAACAGATTAGGGCCTGAAGCAATCCTGCGGTTTTGCGGCCAGCTCACAAGAAAGCGAGTTGAAGAAACGAGCTCAGGGGCACTGTAATTCACAAACCTGCAGAGTTATGAATGACAGCTATCGTCCAAAAATGTATTGAAGTAAGTCTTCGAAGAGGA
Organism: Delphinapterus leucas; assembly: GCF_059928025.1. NCBI lineage: Eukaryota > Metazoa > Chordata > Mammalia > Artiodactyla > Monodontidae > Delphinapterus > Delphinapterus leucas. The sequence goes on from NW_028322244.1 coordinate 4,236,211, forward strand.
CTTGAAAGCAGGGCAGAATTTCAGGAAAACGATTTCAGGGGTTAGACTGGAATTGCACTTAAAGCATAGGTAAAGAGGCAGAATGTCGAAAATGATGCACTTGGCCAAAAAGGGCATATGCGTTTTTTCCTGAATATATTCAGGAAAAACGCATACGCCCTTTTTGGCCAACCAAGGAAGCGTGTAAAGGAAATCTGCACTACAATGAAGTCTCATTGCCCCCCGTTCCAAAAGGCCATCTGAAACAGGTGTAAAATCCAGAAAGGCAGGACAGGTCATGGAGAACAGGGAGCCTTGTTATGCTGATGGGCGGGATGTAAATTGCCAACAGCCACTCTGGAGAAGTGTATGGTGTTTCCTGAAACACGTAGGAAACACAGCAACACAGCCTATGGCACTTCCACTTAGGGTCCTAAAGCTTAGGGAAATTAAAATCAAAAACACACAGCCACGCCAAAGTTTGGGACGGCTCTGTTTACAAGAACCTCGTCTACGGTACAAGTTAAATATCCGAGAAAGCAAAAAATGGATAAAGAAATTGTGGTACGTACGTACAATGGAATATCACTCAGCAATGAAATCTAGGTCATCAGGCCCATAGCGGCATAATGAGTGGATTCAGGTACGACGATTGTACGAGAAATAAGTCACACAGAAAAAGAAACATCATAAGTTATCACTAACACACGGAAGGTAAACTTGTCTACACATGAACTGAATTACAAAACAGAACAGGGTCTCAAATTTAGAAAACCAACTTATGCTTGCTTATGGGGAAAGGTGATTTGGGGTGCTGCATAAAACCAGAGATTGAAATTAGCACAGATATCGTTCCATAAGCCAAATATATAATAGACAAGACCTACTCCTTGCTCAACGAAATGGACTCAACACCCCATATTCAACGCCTGGGAATATACCTGACAAGTAAGCATCTTAAGACCCATGGATTTATATGTCTCCATAAGGAAATCAATCGTGTGTACAGCAGCCTAAACGCAGCAGTGAAAATCCGATAAATACCATTATCAAAATAAATTTCAAAAACAAAACACAATGACAGTGAAATAGAGAGCAATTCTTAAATAATTCATTCAGGGCTTGTGATGCAACCTGGATTTATCACCTCTACACCCAAAGCTGGTTGAAACATAAGGCTGGACACTTCGGGCTGATAGCAATGGTGAGGTTCGGTGAGCAAACGCAGACCCTTTGAAGTCTTACTGCTTGGTACCCATTCCATGGGTCCCAACTCTCCAGGTTTAAGGGATTCTTCCTTCAGCTAAAACATGCATGGGAAACCCAGATTATGGTCCACCGTGTGATTGGGAAACGTTTTCAAATGCATCTCAGGTTTCGTCCCCTGGTACTCGGGGTCACTGTTCCAGACGCTTTACTAACACTCTCCCCACTTGGAGAGTCAGGGCCTTTAACCTCCTGTTTGGCACAGTTTGCAATTTCTGCGCAAGATGGACAGGAATAGGGAGAACCAAAGAGAGACTAGCTGTAGGTGTCTGCACGGGCAAATGGAACGCTCATTTCCCACCAGGAAGAGGAATTAACCAAAGGCTCAGCATGCCCTGCCAGAAGCAGATTAGGGCCTGAAGCAATCCTGCGGATTTGCGTTCAGCTCACAAGAAAGCGAGTTGAAGAAAGGAGTTCAGGGGCACTGTAATTCACAAACCTGCAGAGTTATGAATGACAGCTATCGTCCTAAAATATATTGAAGTAAGTCTTCGAAGAGGACTTGAAAGCGGGGCAGAATTTCAGGGAAACGATTTCAGGGGGTAGAATGGAATTGCACTTAAAGCATAGGAAAAGAGGCAGAATGTCCACAATGATGCACTTGGCCAAAAAGGGCGTATGCGTTTTTTCCTGAATATATCCAGGAAATAACGCATACGCCCTTTTTTGCCAACCAAGCAAGCGTGTAAAGGAAATCTGCACTACAATGAAGTCTCACTGCCCCCCGGTCAAAAGGGCCATCAGAAAAAAGTGAAAAATCCAGAGAGGCAGGACAGGTTATGGAGAACAGGGAGCCTTGTTATGCTGATGGGCGGGATGTACATTGCCAACAGCCACTCTGGAGAAGTGTATGGTGTTTCCTGAAACACGTAGGAAACAAAGCAACACAGCCTATGGCACTTCCACTTATGGTCCTATAGCTTAGGGAAATTAAAATCAAAAACACACAGCCACCCCAAAGTTTGGGACGGCTCTGTTTACAAGAACCTCGTCTACGGTACAAGTTTAATATCCAAGAAAGCAAAAAATGGATAAAGAAGTTGTGGTACGTACGTACAATGGAATATCACTCAGCAATGAGATATACGTCATCAGGCACGTAGCGGCATAATGACTGGATTCAGGTACGGGGATTCTACGAGAAATAAGTCACACAGAAAAAGAAACATCATAAGATATCACTAATACACGGAACGTAAACTTGGCTACACATGAACTGAATTACAAAACAGAACAGGGCCTCAAATTTAGAAAACCAACATATGCTTGCTTATGGGGAAAGGTGAGTTGGGGTGCTACATAAAACCAGAGATTGAAATTAGCACAGATACCATTCCATAAGCCAAATATAAAATATACAAGACCTGCTCCTTGCTCAACGAAATGGACTCAACACCCCATATTCAATGCCTGGAAATATACCTGACAAGTAAGAATCTTAAGACCCATGGATTTATATGTCTCAATAAGGAAATCAAGCGTGTGTACAGCGGCCTAAACGCAGCAGTGAAAATCCGATAAATCCCATTATCAAAATAAATTTCAAAAACAAAACACAATGACAGTGAAATAGAGAGCAATTCTTAAATAATTCATTCAGGGCTTGTGATGCAACCTGGATTTACCACATCTACACCCAGAGCTGGGTGAGACATAAGGCTGGACACTTCGTGCTGATAGCATTGGTGAGGTTCGGTGAGCAAACGCAGACCCTTTGAAGTCATACTGCATGGTACCCATTCCATGGGTCCCAACTCTCCAGGTTTAAGGGATTCTTCCTTCAGCTAAAACATGCATGGGAATCCCAGAGTATGGTCCACCGTGTGACTGGGAAACGTTTTCAAATGCATCTCAGTTTTCGTCCCCAGGTACTCGGGTTCACCATTCCAGACGCTTTTCTAACACTCTGCCCACTTGGACAGTCAGTGTCTTTAACCTCCTGTTTGGCACAGTTTGCAAATTCTGCGCTAGAGGTACAGGAATAGGGAGCACCAATGAGAGACAAGCTGTAGGTGTCTGCACGGGCAAATGGAACGCTCATTTCCCACCAGGAAGAGGAATTAACCAAAGTCTCTATGTGCCCTGCCGGAAACAGATTAGGGCCTGAAGCAATCCTGCGGTTTTGCGGCCAGCTCACAAGAAAGCGAGTTGAAGAAACGAGCTCAGGGGCACTGTAATTCACAAACCTGCAGAGTTATGAATGACAGCTATCGTCCAAAAATGTATTGAAGTAAGTCTTCGAAGAGGACTTGAAAGCAGGGCAGAATTTCAGGAAAACGATTTCAGGGGTTAGACTGGAATTGCACTTAAAGCATAGGTAAAGAGGCAGAATGTCGAAAATGATGCACTTGGCCAAAAAGGGCATATGCGTTTTTTCCTGAATATATTCAGGAAAAACACATACGCCCTTTTTGGCCAACCAAGGAAGCGTGTAAAGGAAATCTGCACTACAATGAAGTCTCATTGCCCCCCGTTCCAAAAGGCCATCTGAAACAGGTGTAAAATCCAGAAAGGCAGGACAGGTCATGGAGAACAGGGAGCCTTGTTATGCTGATGGGCGGGATGTAAATTGCCAACAGCCACTCTGGAGAAGTGTATGGTGTTTCCTGAAACACGTAGGAAACACAGCAACACAGCCTATGGCACTTCCACTTAGGGTCCTAAAGCTTAGGGAAATTAAAATCAAAAACACACAGCCACGCCAAAGTTTGGGACGGCTCTGTTTACAAGAACCTCGTCTACGGTACAAGTTAAATATCCGAGAAAGCAAAAAATGGATAAAGAAATTGTGGTACGTACGTACAATGGAATATCACTCAGCAATGAAATCTAGGTCATCAGGCCCATAGCGGCATAATGAGTGGATTCAGGTACGACGATTGTACGAGAAATAAGTCACACAGAAAAAGAAACATCATAAGTTATCACTAACACACGGAAGGTAAACTTGTCTACACATGAACTGAATTACAAAACAGAACAGGGTCTCAAATTTAGAAAACCAACTTATGCTTGCTTATGGGGAAAGGTGATTTGGGGTGCTGCATAAAACCAGAGATTGAAATTAGCACAGATATCGTTCCATAAGCCAAATATATAATAGACAAGACCTACTCCTTGCTCAACGAAATGGACTCAACACCCCATATTCAACGCCTGGGAATATACCTGACAAGTAAGCATCTTAAGACCCATGGATTTATATGTCTCCATAAGGAAATCAATCGTGTGTACAGCAGCCTAAACGCAGCAGTGAAAATCCGATAAATACCATTATCAAAATAAATTTCAAAAACAAAACACAATGACAGTGAAATAGAGAGCAATTCTTAAATAATTCATTCAGGGCTTGTGATGCAACCTGGATTTATCACCTCTACACCCAAAGCTGGTTGAAACATAAGGCTGGACACTTCGGGCTGATAGCAATGGTGAGGTTCGGTGAGCAAACGCAGACCCTTTGAAGTCTTACTGCTTGGTACCCATTCCATGGGTCCCAACTCTCCAGGTTTAAGGGATTCTTCCTTCAGCTAAAACATGCATGGGAAACCCAGATTATGGTCCACCGTGTGATTGGGAAACGTTTTCAAATGCATCTCAGGTTTCGTCCCCTGGTACTCGGGGTCACTGTTCCAGACGCTTTACTAACACTCTCCCCACTTGGAGAGTCAGGGCCTTTAACCTCCTGTTTGGCACAGTTTGCAATTTCTGCGCAAGATGGACAGGAATAGGGAGAACCAAAGAGAGACTAGCTGTAGGTGTCTGCACGGGCAAATGGAACGCTCATTTCCCACCAGGAAGAGGAATTAACCAAAGGCTCAGCATGCCCTGCCAGAAGCAGATTAGGGCCTGAAGCAATCCTGCGGATTTGCGTTCAGCTCACAAGAAAGCGAGTTGAAGAAAGGAGTTCAGGGGCACTGTAATTCACAAACCTGCAGAGTTATGAATGACAGCTATCGTCCTAAAATATATTGAAGTAAGTCTTCGAAGAGGACTTGAAAGCGGGGCAGAATTTCAGGGAAACGATTTCAGGGGGTAGAATGGAATTGCACTTAAAGCATAGGAAAAGAGGCAGAATGTCCACAATGATGCACTTGGCCAAAAAGGGCGTATGCGTTTTTTCCTGAATATATCCAGGAAATAACGCATACGCCCTTTTTTGCCAACCAAGCAAGCGTGTAAAGGAAATCTGCACTACAATGAAGTCTCACTGCCCCCCGGTCAAAAGGGCCATCAGAAAAAAGTGAAAAATCCAGAGAGGCAGGACAGGTTATGGAGAACAGGGAGCCTTGTTATGCTGATGGGCGGGATGTACATTGCCAACAGCCACTCTGGAGAAGTGTATGGTGTTTCCTGAAACACGTAGGAAACAAAGCAACACAGCCTATGGCACTTCCACTTATGGTCCTATAGCTTAGGGAAATTAAAATCAAAAACACACAGCCACCCCAAAGTTTGGGACGGCTCTGTTTACAAGAACCTCGTCTACGGTACAAGTTTAATATCCAAGAAAGCAAAAAATGGATAAAGAAGTTGTGGTACGTACGTACAATGGAATATCACTCAGCAATGAGATATACGTCATCAGGCACGTAGCGGCATAATGACTGGATTCAGGTACGGGGATTCTACGAGAAATAAGTCACACAGAAAAAGAAACATCATAAGATATCACTAATACACGGAACGTAAACTTGGCTACACATGAACTGAATTACAAAACAGAACAGGGCCTCAAATTTAGAAAACCAACATATGCTTGCTTATGGGGAAAGGTGAGTTGGGGTGCTACATAAAACCAGAGATTGAAATTAGCACAGATACCATTCCATAAGCCAAATATAAAATATACAAGACCTGCTCCTTGCTCAACGAAATGGACTCAACACCCCATATTCAATGCCTGGAAATATACCTGACAAGTAAGAATCTTAAGACCCATGGATTTATATGTCTCAATAAGGAAATCAAGCGTGTGTACAGTGGCCTAAACGCAGCAGTGAAAATCCGATAAATCCCATTATCAAAATAAATTTCAAAAACAAAACACAATGACAGTGAAATAGAGAGCAATTCTTAAATAATTCATTCAGGGCTTGTGATGCAACCTGGATTTACCACATCTACACCCAGAGCTGGGTGAGACATAAGGCTGGACACTTCGTGCTGATAGCATTGGTGAGGTTCGGTGAGCAAACGCAGACCCTTTGAAGTCATACTGCATGGTACCCATTCCATGGGTCCCAACTCTCCAGGTTTAAGGGATTCTTCCTTCAGCTAAAACATGCATGGGAATCCCAGAGTATGGTCCACCGTGTGACTGGGAAACGTTTTCAAATGCATCTCAGTTTTCGTCCCCAGGTACTCGGGTTCACCATTCCAGACGCTTTTCTAACACTCTGCCCACTTGGACAGTCAGTGTCTTTAACCTCCTGTTTGGCACAGTTTGCAAATTCTGCGCTAGAGGTACAGGAATAGGGAGCACCAATGAGAGACAAGCTGTAGGTGTCTGCACGGGCAAATGGAACGCTCATTTCCCACCAGGAAGAGGAATTAACCAAAGTCTCTATGTGCCCTGCCGGAAACAGATTAGGGCCTGAAGCAATCCTGCGGTTTTGCGGCCAGCTCACAAGAAAGCGAGTTGAAGAAACGAGCTCAGGGGCACTGTAATTCACAAACCTGCAGAGTTATGAATGACAGCTATCGTCCAAAAATGTATTGAAGTAAGTCTTCGAAGAGGACTTGAAAGCAGGGCAGAATTTCAGGAAAACGATTTCAGGGGTTAGACTGGAATTGCACTTAAAGCATAGGTAAAGAGGCAGAATGTCGAAAATGATGCACTTGGCCAAAAAGGGCATATGCGTTTTTTCCTGAATATATTCAGGAAAAACACATACGCCCTTTTTGGCCAACCAAGGAAGCGTGTAAAGGAAATCTGCACTACAATGAAGTCTCATTGCCCCCCGTTCCAAAAGGCCATCTGAAACAGGTGTAAAATCCAGAAAGGCAGGACAGGTCATGGAGAACAGGGAGCCTTGTTATGCTGATGGGCGGGATGTAAATTGCCAACAGCCACTCTGGAGAAGTGTATGGTGTTTCCTGAAACACGTAGGAAACACAGCAACACAGCCTATGGCACTTCCACTTAGGGTCCTAAAGCTTAGGGAAATTAAAATCAAAAACACACAGCCACGCCAAAGTTTGGGACGGCTCTGTTTACAAGAACCTCGTCTACGGTACAAGTTAAATATCCGAGAAAGCAAAAAATGGATAAAGAAATTGTGGTACGTACGTACAATGGAATATCACTCAGCAATGAAATCTAGGTCATCAGGCCCATAGCGGCATAATGAGTGGATTCAGGTACGACGATTGTACGAGAAATAAGTCACACAGAAAAAGAAACATCATAAGTTATCACTAACACACGGAAGGTAAACTTGTCTACACATGAACTGAATTACAAAACAGAACAGGGTCTCAAATTTAGAAAACCAACTTATGCTTGCTTATGGGGAAAGGTGATTTGGGGTGCTGCATAAAACCAGAGATTGAAATTAGCACAGATATCGTTCCATAAGCCAAATATATAATAGACAAGACCTACTCCTTGCTCAACGAAATGGACTCAACACCCCATATTCAACGCCTGGGAATATACCTGACAAGTAAGCATCTTAAGACCCATGGATTTATATGTCTCCATAAGGAAATCAATCGTGTGTACAGCAGCCTAAACGCAGCAGTGAAAATCCGATAAATACCATTATCAAAATAAATTTCAAAAACAAAACACAATGACAGTGAAATAGAGAGCAATTCTTAAATAATTCATTCAGGGCTTGTGATGCAACCTGGATTTATCACCTCTACACCCAAAGCTGGTTGAAACATAAGGCTGGACACTTCGGGCTGATAGCAATGGTGAGGTTCGGTGAGCAAACGCAGACCCTTTGAAGTCATACTGCATGGTAGCCATTCCATGGGTCCCAACTCTCCAGGTTTAAGGGATTCGTCCTTCAGCTAAAACACGCATGGGAAACCCAGAGTATGGTCCACCGTGTGATTGGGAAACGTTTTCAAATGCATCTCAGGTTTTGTCCCCTGGTACTCGGGTTCACCGCTCCAGACGCTTTACTAACACTCTTCCCACTTGGAGAGTCAGTGCCTTTAACCTCCTGTTTGGCACAGTTTGCAATTTCTGCGCAAGATGAACAGGAATAGGGAGAACCAATGAGAGACTAGCTGTAGGTGTCTGCACGGGCAAATGAAACGCTCATTTCCCACCAGGAAGAGGAATTAAGCAAAGGCTCAGCGTGCCCTTCCGGAAGCTGATTAGGGCCTGAAGCAATCCTGCGGTTTTGCGGCCAGCTCACAAGAAAACGAGTTGAAGAAAGGAGCTCAGGGGCACTGTAATTCACAAACCTGCAGAGTTATGAATGACAGCTATCGTCTAAAAATGTATTGAAGTAAGTCTTCGAAGAGGACTTGAAAACGGGGCAGAATTTCAGGAAAACGATTTCAGGGGGTAGACTGGAATTGCACTTAAAGCATAGGAAAAGAGGCAGAATGTGGACAATGATGCAATTGGCCAAAAAGGGCGTATGCATTTTTTCCTGAATATATTCATGAAAAAACGCATACCCACTTTTTGGCCAACCAAGCAAGCGTGTAAAGGAAATATGCACTACAATGAAGTCTCACTGCCCCCCGGTCCAAATGGCAATCTGAAACAAGTGTAAAATCCAGAAAGGCAGGAGAGGTCATGGAGAAGAGGGAGCATTGTTATGCTGATAGGCGGGATGTAAATTGCCAACAGCCACTCTGGAGAAGTGTATGGTGTTTCCTGAAACACGTAGGAAACAAAGCAACACAGCCTATGGCAATTCCACTTAGGGTCCTATAGCTTAGGGAAATAAAAATCAAAAACACACAGCCACCCCAAAGCTTGGGACGGCTCTGTTTACAAGAACCTCGTCTACGGTACAAGTTAAATATCCGAGAAAGCAAAAAATGGATAAAGAAGTTGTGGTACGTACGTACAATGGAATATCACTCAGCAATGAGATCTACGTCATCAGGCCCGTAGCGGCATAATGAGTGGATTCAGGTACGACGATTTTACGAGAAATAAGTCACACAGAAAAAGAAACATCATATGATATCACTAATACACGGAACGTAAACTTGTCTACACATGAACTGAATTACAAAACAGAACAGGGTCTCAAATTTAGAAAACCAACTTATGCTTGCTTATGGGGAAAGGTGAGTTGGGGTGCTGCATAAAACCAGAGATTGAAATTAGCACAGATACCGTTCCATAAGCCAAATATATAATAGACAAGACCTACTGTTGCTCAACGAAATGGACTCAACACCCCATATTCAACGCCTGGGAATATACCTGACAAGTAAGAATCTTAAGACCCATGGATTTATATGTCTCCATAAGGAAGTCAAGCGTGTGTACAGTGGCCTAAACGCAGCAGTGAAAATCCGATAAATCCCATTAACAAAATAAATTTCACAAACAAAACACAATGACATGCAAATGAATCAAATGACAAAGGATTAATCTCCAAAATTTACAAGCAGCTCATGCAGCTCAATAACAAAAAAACAAACAACCCAATCCAAAAATGGGCAGAAGACCTAAATAGACATTTCTCCAAAGAAGATATACAGAATGGCAACAAACACATGAAAGAATGCTCAACATCATTAGAGAAATGCAAATCAAAACCACAATGAGATATCATCTCACACCAGTCAGAATGGCCATCATCAAAAAATCTAGAAACAATAAATGTTGGAGAGGGTGTGGAGAAAAGGGAACACTCTTGCACTGCTGGTGGGAATGTGAATTGGTTCAGCCACTATGGAGAACAGTATGGAGGTTCCTTAAAAGACTACAAATAGAATTACCATATCACCCAGCAAACCCACTACTGGGCATATACCCTGGGAAAACCAAAATTCAAAAAGAGTCATGTACCAAAATGTTCATTGCAGCTCTATTTACAATAGCCCGGAGATGGAAACAACCTAAGCGCCCATCATCGGATGAATGGATAAAGAAAATGTGGCACATATATACAATGGAATATTACTCAGCCTTAAAAAGAAATGAAATTGAGCTATTTGTAATGAGATGGATAGACCTAGAGACTGTCATACAGAGTGAAGTAAGTCAGAAAGAAAAAGACAAATACCATATGCTAACACATATATATGGAATTTAAGGGGAAAAAATGTCATGAAGAACCTAGGGGTAAGACAGGAATAAAGACGCAGACCTACTGGAGAACGGACTTGAGGATATGGGGAGGGGGAGGGGTGAGCTTTAACAGGGCGAGAGAGAGTCATGGACATATACACACTAACAAACGTAGTAAGGTAGATAGCTAGTGGGAAGCAGCCGCAAGGCACAGGGATATTAGCTTGGTGCTTTGTGACAGCCTGGAGGGGTGGGATAGGGAGAGTGGGAGGGAGGGAGATGCAAGAGGGAAGACATATGGGAACATATGTATATGTATAACTGATTCACTTTGTTATAAAGCAGAAACTAACACACCATTGTAAAGCAATTATACCCCAATAAAGATGTTTTAAAAAAAAAACACAATGACAGTGAAATAGAGAGCAATTCTTAAATAATTCATTCAGGGCTTGTGATGCAACCTGGATTTACCACATCTACACCCAGAGCTGAGTGAGACATAAGGCTGGACACTTCGGGCTGATAGCATTGGTGAGGTTCGGTGAGCAAACGCAGACCCTTTGAAGTCATACTGCATGGTAGCCATTCCATGGGTCCCAAATCTCCAGGTTTAAGGGATTCTTCCTTCAGCTAAAACATGCATGGGAAACCCAGAATATGGTCCACCGTGTGATTGGGAAACGTTTTCAAATGCATCTCAGGGTTCGTCCCCTGGTGCTCGGGTTCACCGTTCCAGACGCTTTACTAACATTCTCCCCCTTGGAGAGTCAGTGCCTTTAACCTCCTGTTTGGCACAGTTTGCAATTTCTGCGCAAGATGAACAGGAATAGGGAGAACCAATGAGAGACTAGCTGTAGGTGCCTGCACGGGCAAATGGAACGCTCGTTTCCCACAAGGAAGGGGAATTAGCCAAAGGCTCAGTGTGCCCTGCCCGAACCAGATTAGGGCCTGAAGCAATCCTGCGGCTTTGCGGCCAGCTCACAAGAAAGCGAGTTGAAGAAAGGAGCTCAGGGGCACTGTAATTCACAAACATGCAGAGTTATGAATGACAGCTATCGTCCAAAAATGTATTAAAGTAAGTCTTCGAAGAGGACTTGAAAGCAGGGCAGAATTTCAGGAAAACGATTTCAGGGGGTAGACTGGAATTGCACTTAAAGCATATTAAAAGAGGCAGAATGTCCACAATGATGCACTTGGCCACAAAGGGCGTATGCGTTTTTTCCTGAATATATGCAGGAAAAAACGCATACACTCTTTTTGGCCAACCAAGCAAGCGTGTAAAGGAAATCTGCACTACAATGAAGTCTCACTGCCCCACAGTCAAAAGGGCCATCTGAAAAAAGTGTAAAATCCAGAAAGGCAGGACAGGTCATGGAGAACAGGGAGCCTTGTTATGCTGATGGGCGGGATGTAAATTGCCAACAGCCATTCTGGAGAAGTGTATGGGGTTTCCTGAAACACGTAGGAAACAAAGCAACACAGCCTATGGCACTTCCACTTAGGGTCCTATAGCTTAGGGAAATTAAAATCAAAAACACACAGCCACCCCAAAGTTTGGGATGGCTCTGTTTACAAGAACCTCGTCTACGGTACAAGTTACATATCGGAGAAAGCAAAAAATGGATAAAGAAGTTGTGGTACGCACGTACAATGAAATATCACTCAGCAATGAAATCTATGTCATCAGGCCCGTCGCGGCACAATGAGTGGATTCAGATACGGTGATTCTAAGTGAAATAAGTCACACAGATAAAGAAACATTAAGATATCACTAATACACCGAATGTGAACTTGGCTACACATGAACTGAATTACAAAACAGAACAGGGTCTCAAATTTAGAAAACCAACTTATGCTTTCTTAAGGGGAAATGTGAGTTGGGGTGCTGCATAAAACCAGAGATTGAAACTAGAACAGATACCGTTTCATAAGCCAAATATTAAATAGTCAAGACCTACTCCTTGCTCAACGAAATGGACTAAACACCCCATATTCAATGCCTAGGAATACACCTGCCAATTAAGAATCTTAACACCCATGGATTTACATGTCTCCGTAAGAGAATCAGTCATGTGTACAGTGCCATAAATGCAGCCGTGAAAATCCGATAAATCCCATTATCAAAATAAATTACAAAAACAAAACACAATGACAGTGAAATAGAGAGCAATTCTTAAATAATTCATTCAGGGCTTGTGATGCAACCTGGAGTTACCACATCTACACCTAGAGCTGGGTGAGACATAAGGCTGGACACTTCGGGCGGATACCATTGGTGAGGTTCAGTGAGCAAATGCAGACCCTTTGAAGTCATACTGCATGGTACACATTCCATGGGTTCCAACTCTCCAGGTTTAAAGGATTCTTCCTTCAGCTAAAACATGCATGGGAATCCCAGAGTATGGTCCACCGTGTGACCGGGAAACGTTTTTAAATGCGTCTCAGATTTCGTCCCCTTGTACTCGGGTTCACCATTCCAGACGCTTTACTTACACTGTCCCTACCTGGAGAGTCAGTGCCTTTAACCTCCTGTTTGGCACAGTTTGCAATTTCTGCGCAAGATGAACAGGAATAGGGAGAACCAGTGAGAGACTAGCTGTAGATGTCTGCACGGGCAAATTTAACGCTCATTACGAACCAGGAAGAGGAATTAGCCAAAGGCTCAGCATGCCGTGCCGGAACCAGATTAGGGCCTGAAACAATCCTGCGGTTTTGCGGCCAGCTCACAAGAAAGCGAGTTGAAGAAAGGAGCTCAGGGGCACTGTAAATCACAAACCTGCAGAGTTATAAATGACAGCTCTCATCCAAAAATATATTGAAGTAAGGCTACAAAGAGGACTTGAACGTGGGGCAGAATTCCAGGACTACGATTTCAGGATGTAGACGGGAAATCCTCTGAAAGTATAGGAAAAGAGTCAGAATGTCGACAATGATGCACTTGGTCAAAAAGGGCATATGCGTTTTTTCCAGGGCCCTCATTAAAGAGGGTAGGAGGCTCCCAGTATGCTTCAGTGGCCAACAGAAGACCCATGTCGCCAAGGCGATGTGAGCCAGCCTTGCAGGAGTGACCTCACATCAGAGGGCCCACCTCACAGAAGGGTAAGGAACCCAGGAAGGATCAGACCCTCACCAGAGTGCCCACAACAGCAAGGGGCTGGGAACCAGGCAGGAGTGTCCTCACACCCGTGGGACCACATCATCGAAAGTTGAGGTACCCAGCACATGTGGCCTCAAACCAGAGGACCCACATCACCATGGGTCTCGGAGCGAGGCAGGCAGGATTAACCTCCCAACACATGGCCCATTGTATAAAAAAGGTGAGGAATCCAGCCGTTGGAACATCCCAGCAGGCGGCCCAGATCACCGAGGCTATGGGATCCAGGCAGTGATGAACTCACAACAGAGGGCCCTCATCGTGATACTGTAAGCAACCCAGCCGTTGTGACCTCAGAGCACAAGGCCCACATCCCCATGGGGGAGGGAACCAAGCAGGAGTGTCATCGCACCAGTGGGCACACATCAGAAAATGTGGGGAGCCCAGCAGTTAGGGCCAGACGCCAGAGGGCCCTCATCACTGAGGAGAGGAGGCTCCCAGCAAGCTCCAACTGCTACCAGAGGGCTGACGTCGCCAATGCGGTGTGTGCCAGCCAGGCAGGAGTGACCTCAGAGCAGAGGGCCAACCACACAAAAGTGTGAGGAACCCAAAGAGGATCAGACTCTCACCAGAGGGCCCACATCACCAAGGGAATGGAAACCAGGCAGGAGTGTCCTCACACCAGTGGGGCCACATCAACGAAATGTGATGGACCCAGCACACTTGGCCTCAAACTAGAGGACACACATCACCAAGGGGCTGGGAGTGAGGCAGGCAGGAGGAGCCTCAAAACAGAGGGCCCATAGAATAAAAAAGGTGAGGAATCCCGCAGTTGGAACCTCCCAGCAGGCGGCCAGGAGCAGCGAGGATATGGGATCCAGGCCTGACTGAACACAAAACAGAGGGCCCTCATCATGAAACTGTGAGTAACCCAGCCGTTGGGACCTCAGAGCAGAAGGCCCACATTCCCATGTGGTTGAGAACCTGGCAGGAGTGTACTCGCACCACAGGGCGCACATTAGAGAATTTTGGGAGCCCAGAAGTTAGGGCCTGACGCCAGAGGGCCCTCATCACCGAGGAGAGGAAGTTCCCAGCAGGCTCCAACTGCCACAAGAGGGCCGACGTTGCCAAGGTGGGGTGTGCCAGCCAGGCAGGAGTGACCTCACAGCAGAGGGTCTACCTCACAGAAGGGTGAGGAAACCAGCCAGGATAAGACTCTCACCAGAGAGCCCACATCACCAAGGGGATCGGAAAAAGGCAGCAGTGTCCTCACACCAGAGTGGCCACATTACAGAATGGTGAGGAACCCAGCACATGTGGCCTAAACCAGAGGACCCACATTTCCAAGGTGCTCCGAGTGAGGCAAGCAGGAGTAGCCTAAAAACACAGGGCCCACAGAATAAAAAATGTGAGGAATCCAGCAGTTTGAACCTCCCAGCAGGTGGCCCAGAGCACGGAGTCTATGGGATCCAGGCCACAGTGAACTCACAGCAGAGGGCCCACATCATGAAACTGTGAGCAACCCAGCCAGTGGAACCTCAGAGCAGAAGGCCCACATCCCCATGGGGATAGGAGCCTCGCAGGAGTGTCCTCGCACAACTTAACACGTATCAGAAAATGTGGGAACCCAGCAGTTAGGGCCTGACGCCAGAGGGCCCTCATCACCGAGGAGAGGAGGCT
Organism: Delphinapterus leucas; assembly: GCF_059928025.1. Classification (NCBI taxonomy): domain Eukaryota; kingdom Metazoa; phylum Chordata; class Mammalia; order Artiodactyla; family Monodontidae; genus Delphinapterus; species Delphinapterus leucas. Next base: position 4,251,453 of record NW_028322244.1, read on the forward strand.
ACCAGCAGGCTCCAAATGCCACCAGAGGGCCGACGTCACCAAGGCAATGGGAGCAAGCCAGGCAGGAGTTACCTCACAGCAGAGGGCCCACCTCACAGAAGTGTGAGGAACCCAACCAGGATCAGACTCTAACCAGAGGGCCCACATCACCAAGGGGATGGAAACCAGGCAGGAGTGTCCTCACACCAGTGGGGCCACATCAGCCAAAGGTGAGGAACACAGCACATGTGGCCTCAAATAAGGGGACACACATCACGAAAGGGCTGGGAGTGAGGCATGCAGGAGGAGACTCACAACAGAGGGCCCATAGAATAAAAAGGTGAGGAACCCCGCCGCTGGAAGCTCCAAGCAGGTGGCCCAGAGCACCGAGGCTATGGGATCCATGCCGGAGTGAACTCACAGCAGAGGGCCCACGTTCTGACACTGTGAGCAACCCAGCCGTTGGGACCTCAGAGCAGAAAGCCAACATCCCCATGGGCATGGGACCCCGGCAGGAGTGTACTCGCACGACAGGGCGCACATCAGAAAATTTTGGGAGCCCATGAGTTAGGGCCTGACGCCAGAGGGCCCTCATTACCGATGGGAGGAGATTCCCAGCAGGCACCAACTCCCAACTGAGGGCCCACATCGCCAAGGTGACATGTGCCAGCCAGGCAGGAGTGACCTCACAGCAGAGGGTCTACCTCACAGAAGGGTGAGGAATCCAGCCAGGATCAGGCTCTCACCAGAGGGCCCCCATCACCAAGTGGATGGGAACCAGGCAGGAGTGTCCTCACACCAGTGGGGCCACATCAATAAAGGTGAGGAAACCAGCACATGTGGCAACAAACCAGAGGACCAACATCACAAAGAGGCTGGGAGTGAGTCAGGAAGGAGGAGCATGAAAACACAGAACCCAAAGAATAGAAAAGGTAAGGAATCCAGCAGTAGGAACCTCCCAGCAGGCGGCTCAGAGCACAGAGTCTATGGGATCTAGGCCTGAGTGAACTAACACCAGAGAGCCAACATCATGAAACGGTGAACAACACAGGTGTTGGGACCTTAGAGCAGAAGGCCCACATGCCCATGGGGATGGGAACCTGGCAGGAGTGCCCTCGCACCACTTAGGACGTATCAGAAAATGTGGGAACCCAGCAGTTAGGGCCTGATGCCAGAGGGCCTCATCACCGAGGGGAGGAGGCTCCCAGCAGGCTCCAACTGCCACCAGAGGTCCGACGTCGCCAAGGCGGGGTGTGCTAGCCAGGCAGGAGTGACCTCAGAGAAGAGGGCCCACCTCACAGAAGTGTGAGGAACCCAACCAGGATCAGACTCTCGCCGGAGGGACCACATCACCAAGGGGATGGGAAGCAGGCAGGAGTGTCCTCACACCAGTGGGGCCACGTCATCAAAAGATGAGGAACCCATCACATGTGGCCTCAAACCAGAGGACACACATCACCAAGGGGCTGGGAGTGAGGCAGGTGTCTGGAGGGGCACATTTAACTCTAATTTCCCACCAGGAAGAGGAATTAACCAAAGGCTCAGATTGCCGTGCAACACCCTGATTACGGCCTGAAGCAACCCTGCGGTTTTGTGGCCAGCTTTCAAGGAAGCGAGTTAAGAAAGAAAATCACGGGCACTGTAATTCACAAACCTGCAGAGTTATAAATGACAGCTATTGGCAAAAATATATTGAAGTAAGTCTGCAAAGAGGACTTGAAAACGAGGCAGAATTGAGGAATCATATTTCAGGAGGTAGATTGGAATTGCATTTAAAACATGTGAAAAGTGGCAGATCTTTGACAGTGATGCACTTGGACGAACAGTGCGTATACATTTTTTCCTGAATATATTCAGGAAAAAACGCATATGCCCTTTTTGGCCAACCAAGCACTCGAGCAATGGAAATCCGTACTACAATGAAGTCTCATTTCCCATTCGTCAAAAGGGCCATCTGAAAAAAGTGTAAAAACCAGAAACACAGGACAGGCCATGGAGAACAGGGAGCCTTGTTATGCTGATGGGCGGGATGTAAATTGCCAACAGACACTCTGGAGATGTTTATGGTGTATCCTGAAACATCTGAAAAACAAAGCTATGGAGACTAGGGCACTTCCACTTTTGGCCCTATAGCTTAGGAAAATTAAAATCAACAAGACACAGCCAACACAAAATTTAGGGCTGCTGTGTTTACAAGAACCTCGAGTCCAGTACAAATTAAATATCCCAGAAAGAAAAAAATGGATAAAGGAGTTGTGCTACTTACGTACAATGGAATATCACTCAGCAATGAAATCAATGTCATCAGGCCTGTAGCAGCAAATTGAGTGGATTTAAGTATGATGATTCTAAGAGAAATATGTCACACAGAGAAAGATAATTATCATAAGATATCACTAATAGAGGGAGTGTAAACTTGGCTACACATAAACTGAATTACAAAACCGAACAGTCTCACATTTAGATAAAAACTTATGCTTGCTTAAGGGGAAAGTTGAGTTGGGGTGCTGTATAAAACCAGAGCTTGAAATTAGCACACATACCATTCCATAAGCCAAATATGTAATAGACAAGACCTACTCTTTGCTCAACGAAATAGACTCATCCATGGTGTATCACCTCACACCTGTTAGAATGGGCATCATCAGAAAATCTACAAACAACAAATGCTGGAAAGGGTGTGGAGATAAGGAACCCTCTTCCACTATTGTTGGGAATGTAAATTGATACAGTCACTGTGGAGAACATTATGGAGTTTCTTATAAAACTAAGAATAGAATTACCATATGATCCAGCAATCCCACTACTGGGCATATACCCAGACAAAACCATAAATCAAAAAGAGACATTCACCTCAATGTTCATTGCATCACTATTTACAATATCCAGGTAATGGAAGCAACCTAAATGCCCACAGACAGACGAATGCATAAAGATGTGGTACAAATATAAAATGGAATATTACTAAGCCATAAAAAGGAATGAAATTGGGTCATTTGTAGAGACGTTGATGGATCTAGAGACTGTCATACAGAGTGAAGTAAGTCAGAAATAGAAAAACAAATCTTGTATATTAATGCATATATGTGGAACCTAGAAAAATTATACAGATGAACCGTTTTTTAAGGCAGAAATAGAGCAACAGATGTAGACAACAAACGTATGGACACCAAGGGGGGAAAGCTGTTGGGGGGTGGTGGTGGGAGGATTGAGAGATTGGGATTGGCATGTATACATTTATATGTATAAAATAGATAACCAAAAAGAACCTGCTGTATAAAAAAATAAAATAAAATTCAAAATTACAAAAAGTAAAACAGAAAAAATATTCTTCCCTTCACATACATGTATTTATATGAATAAATTATTTCCATGCTTATATCTGTAAATACAAAAAAGAGGAATAAAATCTACCTTGAACCAAAAATGAAAAAAAGAAAAAAAAAAACAGAACCCACCAGTTACACAGAGGAAAACCGTATCAGGGCACTTGCTCCAGTTGTAAACAATTCTGTAGTTGGCCAGTGGTGGGGAATCATCTCCCATTCAGCCAGCAGGCCCCACGCAACAAGCGTCCTCATTGCAAAGCTGGGGGACCGTGCCAAGGCATCTGTGAGTAAATGTGGGCCGAGCCCCAGGCCAGCTGCTGCTGAAATGTTCCCACCCTTCCCAGGTAAAACACCTGAATATGTACAAGGACTTGAAAGCCTAGAGGAAGGGCCATGGAGCCACATGAGCGACAGCATGCCAGCCGATTTGGTGCCTGCAGGCCAGCCAGGATGGTCCTGGCCCTGGGTACTCTTCTGGAAGCTTTCCATTTCCCTGCCTGAGATACCCCTGCTGTCCGGGCCCCCACTGCTTTCTTCCTCACTCACCTCTGCCCAGGGAGAAATTCCAGAGGCAGGTATGGGTGGCACATCCTCTTCTTTAGCAGGTGGCATCTTGGTAACTGCTGCAGAAAGTCCAGCAGAGCCCCACTCACACTGGGCCACCCACAAAGCCGTGGCCTCTCACTCCCTCCCACCAGTCCAGCCCCGAGGCTGCTGACAGGGCAGAGAAAATGGCGTCAGGCACAGCTGCAGGGGCTCTTGCTGCCTGGAGCGGTGTTTATATTGATCTCAAACAGGCACACCTGGGGAGGGCTGGCCGGCACGGTCAGGCTTCCCAGGCCAGCCAATAATCACCCCTCAGGCGCTCACAGTTGCAGAAACTGGAACTTGCTGAATCGGCCAGGTCTAAGGAACAGGTGTGGGCTCCTGAGAGTCAGGATAGACAAGGGGTTGCAGCTCTGGCTTGTTTTCTAATTATATTATCTGGCCCATGAGTGGGAGACAACTTCAAGAAAACCCTCTCCTAATGAGAGGAACCCAGGAGTCAGGGAGAGGAGGGGTGGGTGGTGGGTGGAGACAGAGGCCTGGTGCCCCGGGTGCAGTGGAAGTCTCTGGAAGACCAGGTGGAGGGAGGCCACACAGAGTGATGCCCAGGGTCACAGACCTGTTGGAGCTGCTGTTTCTTAGTTCAAGTCCTGCTCTGAGGTGCTCTGTGTCAGATCTGAGTGACAGGTGAGCTGGAAGTGCTCTGCAATGAGGGCGATGTGCACGGTACCTGTGTGCCCAGCCCTGCCAGGGTAACTGCAAGGGTAGCTCTGTATCCTGGGAGGGGCCTGACCATGAGAGCCCCATGGGCTGCAGGGGAACCTGCCCAGGGAACCCCATATCCTGGGAGGGGCCTGAACAGGAGAGCACTGTGGGCTGCGGTGGGGGTGGGGTACCTGCCCAGGTGAGCTCCATATCCTGGGATTGGCCTGACCTCGAGAGCCCCATGGGCTGCTGGAGTCCTGGTAAAGGATGTCAGGACAGTCAGTGAAGCCACCGAGGATAGACGTCCAGTAGTTCCTAAATCCTACACCCTGCTGGTCATTCTACCAACCACCGGGACATGGTATTCTGTATTAGTCTTCAATGATGCCTTCTTTTGTATTCTATTAGTCCCAGAGTCACAAGAAATTTTGGCTTGTGAGTGGCAGGACTCAACATACAACTAAAACAATACTTCTGGGCCGTGTTGCCCCAAGGGTTCAAAAATTCCCACACCATCTTTGGGGAAAGCTCAGTTAAAGACCTAAAAGTTCTACCTCTGGAAAAGGAAACACTCCTTCAATATGCAGACGACATTCTGATCGCCAGCCCTACTAAGGAGACCTCTGAACTACCAAGCCAATAAAGGATAGAAGTTGTCAAATAAAAAGCTCAAATATCACAGACTACGGTGACCTGCCTGGGCTTCATTCTCACAGAAGGTCGGAGAAGCCCATCTCAGGAAAGGGAAGAAACAATTTACAGCCTTACCCATTTCTAAAACTAGAAGACAGCTTAGGGGTTCCTGGGGAGGCCAGGGTTTGTGCTTCTGGATCCCTAACTACAGTCTACTAGCTGGGCCTCTATATGAAACACTGAAAGGAAAAGATGATGATCCTTTTGAATAGAATCCAGAAGTGGCCTTTCAAGAATGGAAAGAGCAGTCAATTCAGACCCTTGCCCTGGAACTCCCTAATTTAGCTAAACCCTTTGACCTTTACATTCCTGGTGAATGGTGAATCGCTATTGGAGTATTAGTGCAAAAACTGGGACCACTTGAAATGGAACAATGCAAGAATGCCATCCCGGTAGGATAAACTACGGTCACCAATGGGCTTGGCCCACCGCCACATCTGGCCAAGATACTGGCGGTATCTGAAAACCTGGAAATCAGCAGCACAAAAGGCCACCTCCCTCCTAAGGGAAAAGGACCCCACGTGGTGATCCTAGGCCCCAACCATGCCCTGAAGTTGCAGGGTTTGCTCCGTGGGCACACTGACCTCGAGTGAGGAGGCCCTCCAACTCCAACCTCCAGAGAGATAACCGGGGTAAAGGGGCACCATGACGACTCATGTGACCATCACTTGACCTGGAGTTTCTCTCATAAAACAACAAGAGTGTGTCCCAAAAGAGTAGACTACTGCTTGCAGGACTTACTGCACCCAGAGCGGACCTAATAATCTTGGCGGGGGAAACATATATCACGCTGTCACCATAGAAGAGCCTACAGACACTGTGATGATGGTGGCCAATAAGACCGGCTGGACTCCTGTTTACTTCAAAAGGCTGTTGACTCAGTGGCCATCATGGTCCTTCATCACCACTGACCCTGGACTGTCTGGGAGTTGAGCAGGCAGGGTCCTGACACCTGGTGCTCTTTTTACGTTAATTCAGGGGCCTAATTGAAGAAAGTGCAGACTACTGGTCAGAGCATCTAGGCTGGCAGAAACGGTCAGCCTAAGGTGGCCGAACAAATGCAGGGCGGGGTGAAACTGGACCTCACAGCGTCACTGCACATCTCCTTCCTGGACCCTTAAAGGTCATTAGAATCTATAACGCTTCCAATACTGGTGCTCAGGCGGACGAGCGGGGAGGCAGGAGACCTGGGGACAATCAACGTCACCTGGAGGCTGCTGGGGAGAAGTTCTGACCCTCGCCCACGGGTATGAGGGCTCCTAACTCAGCACTCAGCAGTTACAGAAGAAGGGTCTGCACCCTCAGCACTCTAAGAATGAGGAAGGGGAAAAAAGGCAGAAGAGGGCTTTTTCCCAGGCAAAGCCCCTTAAAAATCCCTGGGAGATAAAAATAGAATCTGGGCAATAAAATAAAGTCTAACCTTTTTTATCCTTTGTGCTTTGTCTAATTTCACGTGCTCCTAGGGTCCCGCATACAGAGGTTCAATAGCCGGCACTTCAGACCAGATTTCCTAGTGCGGAATGGCTGGGTCGACACCTCAGCTCCTGGGACACAGTGCACACTCCACGATATAGAGCCTGAGCTGCAGCCAACCGGGCCCTCGAGAGCTCCGCCCCCTCCCTCCCACTGACTCTGACAGGATCTCTACACAGCAGCCCAGCCCACAGCCCACGGGGTAGCACATGCTCTCACCTCTCCATTCTCTGATCAAAATATAAAGTTTCCTTTGCTTCTGAACCAAACTCAGTCTCAATCTGTTGGCTCCAATGACACTGGGCAGGGGGACACTTGTTGGGGTCCACTCTGGAGGATCAGTAACAGAAATTGAGAACATTGTAACTTCAATGAACAGATGTTTGAGCCAAACTGTAATTAACATAGAACAGTGTATAAGGCTCGGGTAAAATAAGATGTTTCTAACACTCCCGTTTGATATTTCCATCACTTTATTAGAAGCAAGTTCAGTGAAAAGGTTTGTCTTATTTGTCAGGTCAATATTAGAGAAACGAAGTGATTTCTTTCCAAGGATGTACATCTAAAAATCTTGGTTAAAGCTTCAATCTTGTTTTAAATGCTTTTCCATTGAAAATGATACCTCTCTTTCAGTTCCCCCAATTCTGAGAAGTATAAAATCTTATAATTTATTATTACCAAAGGGGAAAGGTGGGAGGAGGGATAAATTAACAGTTTGGGATTAACACATACACACTGCTATGTATAAAATCGATCATCAACAAGGAACTACTGTATAGCACCGGGAACTACACTCAATATTTTAAAATAACCTATAAGGGGAAATCATCTGAAAAAGAATAGATATTTTTATTGACATCATCTATTAATGACAGTTAAAATGGAACCTAAGGGAAGCCGGTGGTGAGTGCTTCTGACCCTGAAGACTTCAATCATCTAAAGTTTGGACTCTGCCTACTTCCCAAGGCCCTTAATGAACATATGTGTAGCCGTAGCTTAAAAAATTCCCCAGTTTGGGTTGTGGAGACACTGATTTTGTAAAAGCCCTGGTGTTCTCCTCACATGAATGGGACCCTTCCTACAGCTAAAACATGCCTGTCACACCCAGAGGATGGTATACCGTCTGATCGGGAAGAGTTTGGAAAAGGCATCTCATCTCCTCATCTCCTGGTGCTCGGGTTCACCCCTCCAGCGTCTTTACGAACAGTCTCCCCACTTGGAGATGTCAGCACTGTCAACATCCTGTTGCAGACAGTTTGGAATTTGTCCAGAGGATGAAGCAGAAGGAGGAGGAACAATGAGAGACAAGTCCTAGGTGTTCGGACAGGCACATGTCACTCTTATTTCCAATCAGGAAGACGAATTGACCAAAGGCTAGGGTTGCCCATGGAAACAGAATAGGGCTTGAGGAAATTCCGCTGCTTTGTGGCCAGTTCCCATAAACACAAGTTGAAAAATGGAACTCAGGGACACTAAAATTCACGAAACTGCAGAGTTGAAAATATCTATCACTGAAAAATGTCTTGAGGAAAGTCAGAGGAAAGGACTTGTAAGCAACGGAGAATGGCAGGAAAGGGATTGGAAGAGGTAGAAAGGACTCGCCATTAAGCACAAGAAAAGGGGCTGAACATTGCCAACATTGCAATTGGCCAAAAAGGGTGTATGCGTCTTTTTCTGTATGTATTCAAGAAAAGGGCATACACTTTTTTAGCCAACCAAACAGGTGGGCACTGGAAATCAATACTACAAAACATATCACTTCGCATCAGTCAGAAGAGCCTTCCTCATAAAGTGTAAACACCAGAAATGCAGGACAGGGCAAGGAGAAAAGGGAGCCCTCTGAGGCTTATACTGGAAATGTATATTGCCAACGGTCACTCTGGAGAAGTGTATTGTGTTTACTAAAGCACCTAAAAAATGAGCTACAGAGCACAGGGCACTTGCACTCATGGACGTATATCTTGGGAAAAACAAAAATCGAGAGGACACAGGCACCCCAATATTTACCGCCTCTATGTTTAAAAGATCCTCGACTAGGATATAATTTATAAGTCTCTGGAGGGAAAAAATGGATAGAGATGTGAGACTTATGTAGAGTGGAATATTACTCAGCCTGGAAATCAATGAAATATGGCCAGTTGTAACAACCACAGAGGAGTTACGTATGATCATTCGAAGTCACATAATTCAAAAAGAAAAAGACACACGATATTACTAATATATGGAATGTAAACGTGGCTACAAATGAACTGAATTACAAAACAGAATGGGGTCTCAAATTTAGAAAACCAACATATGCTTGCTTAAGGATAAAGGAGAGCTGGGGTGCTGCATAAAACCAGAGATAGAAATTAGCACAGATACCTTTCCATAAGCCAAATATGTAATAGTCAAGACCTACCAGTTGCTCAACGAAATGGACTAAACACCCCATATTCAACGCCTAGGAATACACCTGACTAGTAAGAATCTTCAAACCCATGGATTTATATGTCTCCGTAACAGAATCAAGCGTGTGTATAGATTTATGAATGCAGCAGAGAAAATCCGATAAATCCAATTATCAAAATGAATTACAAAAACAAAACACAATGACAGTGAAATAGAGAGCTATTCTTAAATAATTCATTCAGAGCTTGTGATGCAACCAGGATTAACCACATCTGCACCAAGAGCTGAGTGAGACATAAGGTTGGACACTTCGGGCGGATAGCACTGGTGAGGTACGATGAAGAAATGCAGATCCTTTGAAGTCATACTGCATGGTACCCATTCCATGGGTCCCAACTCTCCAGGTTTAAGAGATTCTTCCTTCAGCTAAAACATGCATGGGAAACCCAAAGTAAGGTCCACCGTGTGACTGGGAAGCGTTTTCAAATGCATCTCAGGTTTCGTCCCCTGGTACTCGGGTTCACCGTTCCAGACGCTTTACTAACACTCTCCCCACATGGAGAGTCAGTGCCTTTAACCTCCTGTTTGGCACAGTTTGCAATTTCTGCGCAAGATGAACAGGAATAGGGAGAACCAATGAGAGACTAGCTGTAGGTGTCTGCACGGGCAAATGGAACGCTCATTTCCCACCAGGAAGAGGGATTAACCAAAGGCTCAGCGTGCCCTGCCGGAACCAGATTAGGGCCTGAAGCAATCCTGCGGTTTTGCGGCCAGCTAACAAGAAAGCGAGTTGAAGAAAGGAGCTCAGGGGCACTGTAATTCACAAACCTGCAGAGTTATGAATGACAGCTATCGTCCAAAAATATATTGAAGTAAGTCTTCGAAGAGGACTTGAAAGTGGGGCAGAATTTCAGGAAAACGATTTCAGGGGGTAGACTGGAATTGCACTTAAAGCATAGGAAAAGAGGCAGAATGTCGACAATGATGCACTTGGCCAAAAAGGGCGTATGCGTTTTTTCCTGAATATATTCAGGAAAAAACGCATACGCCCTTTTTGGCCAACCAAGGAAGCGTGTAAAGGAAATCTGCACTACAATGAAGTCTCATTGCCCCCCGTTCCAAAAGGCCATCTGAAACAGGTGTAAAATCCAGAAAGGCAGGACAGGTCATGGAGAACAGGGAGCCTTGTTATGCTGATGGGCGGGATGTAAATTGCCAACAGCCACTCTGGAGAAGTGTATGGTGTTTCCTGAAACACGTAGGAAACAAACCAACACAGCCTATGGCACTTCCACTTAGGGTCCTATAGCTTAGGGAAATTAAAATCAAAAACACACAGCCACCCCAAAGTTTGGGACGGCTGTGTTTACAGGAACCTCGTCTATGGTACAAGTTAAATATCCAAGAAAGCAAAAAATGGATAAACAAGTTGTGGTACGTACGTACAATGGAATATCACTCAGCAATGAGATCTACGTTATCAGGCCCATAGCGGCATAATGAGTGGATTCAGGTACGACGATTCTACGAGAAATAAGTCACATAGAAAAAGAAACATCATAAGTTATCACTAATACACGGAAGGTAAACTTGTCTACACATGAACTGAATTACAAAACAGAACAGGGTCTCAAATTTAGAAAACCAACTTATGCTTGCTTATGGGGAAAGGTGAGTTGGGGTGCTGCATAAAACCAGAGATTGAAATTAGCACAGATACCGTTCCATAAGCCAAATATATAATAGACAAGACCTACTCCTTGCTCAACGAAATGGACTCAACACCCCATATTCAACGCCTGGGAATATACCTGACAAGTAAGAATCTTAAGACCCATGGATTTATATGTCTCCATAAGGAAATCAAGCGTGTGTACAGCGGCCTAAACGCAGCAGTGAAAATCCGATAAATCCCATTATCAAAATAAATTTCAAAAACAAAACACAATGACAGTGAAATACAGAGCAATTCTTAAATAATTCATTCAGGGCTTGTGATGCAACCTGCATTTACCACCTCTACACCCAAAGCTGGTTGAGACATAAGGCTGGACACTTCAGGCTGATTGCAATGGTGAGGTTCGGTGAGCAAACGCAGACCCTTTGAAGTCATACTTCATGGTAGCCATTCCATGGGTCCCAACTCTCCAGGTTTTAGGGAATCTTCCTGCAGCTAAAACATGCATGGGAAACCAGGAGTATGGTCCACCGTGTGATTGGGAAACGTTTTCAAATGCATCTCAGGTTTCGTACCCTGGTACTCGGGTTCACCATTCCAGACGCTTTACTAACACTCTCCCCACTTGGAGAGTCAGTGCCTTTAACCTCCTGTTTGGCACAGTTTGCAATTTCTGCGTAAGATGAACAGGAATAGGGAGAACCAATGAGAGACTAGCTGTAGGTGTCTGCACGGGCAAATGGAACGCTCATTTCCCACCAGGAAGAGGGATTAACCAAAGGCTCAGCGTGCCCTGCCAGAACCAGATTAGGGCCTGAAACAATCATGCGGTTTTGCGGCCAGCTCACAAGAAAGCGAGTTGAAGAAAGGAGCTCAGGGGCACTGTAATTCACAAACCTGCAGAGTTATGAATGACAGCTATCATCCAAAAATGTATTGAAGTAAGTCTTCGAAGAGGAGTTGAAAGCGGGGCAGAATTTCAGGAAAACGATTTCAGGGGGTAGACTGGAATTGCACTTAAAGTATAGGAAAAGAGGCAGAATGTCGACAATGATGCACTTGGCCAAAAAGGGCGTATGCGTTTTTTCCTGAATATATTCAGGAAAAAACGCATACGCCCTTTTTGGCCAACCAAGCAAGCGTGTAATGGAAATCTGCACTACAATGAAGTCTCACTGCCTCCCGGTCCAAACGGCCATGTGAAACAAGTGTAAAATCCAGAAAGGCAGGACAGGTCATGGAGAACAGGGAGCCTTGTTATGCTGATGGGCGGGATGTAAATTGCCAACAGCCACTCTGGAGAAGTGTATGGTGTTTCCTGAAACACGTAGGAAACAAAGCAACACAGCCTATGGCACTTCCACTTAGGGTCCTATAGCTTAGGGAAATTAAAATCAAAAACACACAGCCACCCCAAAGTTTGGGACGGCTCTGTTTACAAGAACCTCGTCTACGGTACAAGTTAAATATCCGAGAAAGCAAAAAATGGATAAAGAAGTTGTGGTACGTACGTACAATGGAATATCACTCAGCCATGAGATCTACGTCATCAGGCCCGTAGCGGCATAATGAGTGCATTCAGGTACGACGATTCTACGAGAAATAAGTCACACAGAAAAACAAACATCATAAGATATCACTAGTACACGGAACGTAAACTTGGCTACACATGAACTGAATTACAAAACAGAACAGGGTCTCAAATTTAGAAAACCAACTTATGCTTGCTTATGGGGAAAGGTGAGTTGGGGTGCTGCATCAAACCAGAGATTGAAATTAGCACAGATACCGTTCCATAAGCCAAATATATAATAGACAAGACCTACTCCTTGCTCAACGAAATGGACTCAACACCCCATATTCAACGCCTGGGAATATACCTGACAAGTAAGAATCTTAAGACCCATGGATTTATATGTCTCCATAAGGAAATCAAGCGTGTGTACAGCGGCCTAAACGCAGCAGTGAAAATCCGATAAATCCCATTATCAAAATAAATTTCAAAAAGAAAACACAATGACAGTGAAATAGAGAGCAATTGTTAAATAATTGATTCAGGGCTCGTGATGCAACCTGGATTTACCACATCTACACCCAGAGCTGGGTGAGACATAAAGCTAGACACTTCGGGCTGATAGCATTGGTGAGGTACGGTGAGCAAACGCAGACCCTTTGAAGTCATACTGCATGGTACCCATTCCAAGGGTCCCAACTCTCCAGGTTTAAGGGATTCTTCCTTCAGCTAAAACATGCATGGGAAACCCAGAGTATGGTCCACCGTGTGATTGGGAAACGTTTTCAAATGCATCTCAGGTTTCGTCCCCTGGTACTCGGGTTCACCGTTCCAGGCGATTTACTAACACTCTCCCCACATGGAGAGTCAGTGCCTTTAACTTCCTGTTTGGCACAGTTTGCAAATTCTGCGCAAGATGAACAGGAATGGGAGAACAAATGTGAGACTAGCTGTAGGTGTCTGCACGGGCAAATGGAACGCTCATTTCCCACCAGGAAGAGGGATTAACCAAAGGCTCAGCGTTCCCTGCCGGAACCAGATTAGGGCCTGAAGCAATCCAGCGGTTTTGCGGCCATCTCACAAGAAAGCGAGTTGAAGAAAGGGGCTCAGGGGCACTGTAATTCACAAACCTGCAGAGTTATGAATGACAGCTATCGTACAAAAATGTATTGAAGTAAGTCTTCGAAGAGGACTTGAAAGCAGGGCAGAATTTCAGGAAAACGATTTCAGGGGGTAGACTGGAATTGCACTTAAAGTATAGGAAAAGAGGCAGAATGTCGACAATGATGCACTTGGCCAAAAAGGGCATATGCGTTTTTTCCTGAATATATTCAGGAAAAAACGCATACGCCCTTTTTGGCCAACCAAGCAAGCGTGTAAAGGAAATCTGCACTACAATGAAGTCTCACTGCCTCCCGGTCCAAACGGCCATCTGAAACAAGTGTAAAATCCAGAAAGGCAGGACAGGTCATGGAGAACAGGGAGCCTTGTTATGCTGATGGGCGGGATGTAAATTGCCAACAGCCACTCTGGAGAAGTGTATGGTGTTTCCTGAAACACGTAGGAAACAAAGCAACACAGCCTATGGCACTTCCACTTAGGGTCCTATAGCTTAGGGAAATTAAAATCAAAAACACACAGCCACCCCAAAGTTTGGGACGGCTCTGTTTACAAGAACCTCGTCTACGGTACAAGTTAAATATCCGAGAAAGCAAAAAATGGATAAAGAAGTTGTGGTACGTACGTACAATGGAATATCACTCAGCAATGAGATCTACGTCATCAGGCCCGTAGCGGCATAATGAGTGCATTCAGGTACGACGATTCTACGAGAAATAAGTCACACAGAAAAAGAAACATCATAAGATATCACTAATACACGGAACGTAAACTTGGCTACTCATGAACTGAATTACAAAACAGAACAGGGTCGCAAATTTAGAAAACCAACTTATGCTTGCTTATGGGGAAAGGTGAGTTGGGGTGCTGCATCAAACCACAGATTGAAATTAGCACACATACTGTTCCATAAGCAAAATATATAATAGACAAGGCCTACACCTGGCTCAATGAAATGGACTCAACACCCCATATTCAAAGCCGGGGAATATACCTGACAAATAAGAATCTTAAGACCCATGGATTTATATGTCTCCATAAGGAAATCAAGCGTGTGTACAGCGGCCTAAACGCAGCAGTGAAAATCCGATAAATCCCATTATCAAAATAAATTTCACAAACAAAACACAATGACAGTGAAATAGAGAGGAATAGTTAAATAATTCATTCAGGGCTTGTGATGCAACCTGGATTTACCACATCTACACCCAGACCTGGGTGAGACATAAGGCTGGACACTTCGGGCTGATAGCATTGGTGAGGTTCGGTGAGCAAATGCAGACCCTTTGAAGTCATACTGCATGGTACCCATTCCAAGGGTCCCAACTCTCCAGGTTTAAGGGATTCTTCCTTCAGCTAAAACATGCATGGGAAACCCAGAGTATGGTCCACCGTGTGATTGGGAAACGTTTTCAAATGCATCTCAGGTTTCGTACCCTGGTACTCGGGTTCACCATTCCAGACGCTTTACTAACACTCTCCCCACTTGGAGAGTCAGTGCCGTTAACCTTCTGTTTGGCACAGTTTCAAATTTCAAGATGAACAGGAATAGGGAGAACCAATGAGAGACTAGCTGTAGGTGTCTGCACGGGCAAATGGAATGCTCATTTCCCACCAGGAAGAGGGTTTAACCAAAGGCTCAGCGTGCCCTGCTGGAACAAGATTAGGGCCTGAAGCAATCCTGCGGTTTTGCGGCCAGCTCACATGAAAGCGAGTTGAAGAAAGGAGCTCAGGGGCACTGTAATTCACAAACCTGCAGAGTTATGAATGACAGCTATCGTCCAAAAATGTATTGAAGTAAGTCTACTAAGAGGACTTGAAAGCGGGGCAGAATTTCAGGAAAACGATTTCAGGGGGTAGACTGGAATTGCACTTAAAGCATAGGAAAAGAGGCAGAATGTCGACAATGATGCACTTGGCCAAAAAGGGCGTATGCGTTTTTTCCTGAATATATTCAGGAAAAAACGCATACGCCCTTTATGGC
Source organism: Delphinapterus leucas (assembly GCF_059928025.1). Classification (NCBI taxonomy): domain Eukaryota; kingdom Metazoa; phylum Chordata; class Mammalia; order Artiodactyla; family Monodontidae; genus Delphinapterus; species Delphinapterus leucas. The sequence goes on from NW_028322244.1 coordinate 4,266,863, forward strand.
CAACCAAGCAAGCGTGTCAAGGAAATCTGCACTACAATGAAGTCTCACTGCCCCCCGGTCAAAAGGGCCATCTGAAAAAAGTGTAAAATCCAGAAAGGCAGGACAGGTCATGGAGAACAGGGAGCCTTGTTATGCTGATGGGCGGGATGTAAATTGCCAACAGCCACTCTGGAGAAGTGTATGGTGTTTCCTGAAACACCTAGGAAACAAAGCAACACAGCCTATGGCACTTCCACTTAGGGTCCTATAGCTTAGGGAAATTAAAATCAAAAACACACAGCCACCCCAAAGTTTGGGACGGCTCTGTTTACAAGAACATCGTCTACGGTACAAGTAAAATATCCGAGAAAGCAAAAAATGGATAAAGAATTTGTGCTACGCACGTACAGTGGAATATCACTCAGACATGAGATCTACGTCATCAGGCCCGTAGCGGCATAATGAGTGGATTCAGGTATGACGATTCAACGAGAAATAAGTCACACAGAAAAAGAAACATCATAAGATATCACTAATACACGGAACGTAAACTTGGCTACACATGAACTGAATTACAAAACAGAACAGGGTCTCAAATTTAGAAAACCAACTTATGCTTGCTTATGGGGAAGGTGAGTTGGGGTGCTGCATCAAACCAGAGATTGAAATTAGCACAGATACCGTTCCATAAGCCAAATATATAATAGACAAGACCTACTCCTTGCTCAACGAAATGGACTCAACACCCCATATTCAACGCCTGGGAATATACCTGACAAGTAAGAATCTTAAGACCCATGGATTTATATGTCTCCATAAGGAAATCAAGCGTGTGTACAGCGGCCTAAACGCAGCAGTGAAAATCCGATAAATCCCATTATCAAAATAAATTTCACAAACAAAACACAATGACAGTGAAATAGAGAGCAATTCTTAAATAATTCATTCAGGGCTTGTGATGCAACCTGGATTTACCACATCTACACCCAGAGCTGGGTGAGACATAAGGCTGGACACTTCGGGCTGATAGCATTGGTGAGGTTCGGTGAGCAAACGCAGACCCTTTGAAGTCATACTGCATGGTACCCATTCCATGGGTCCCAACTCTCCAGGTTTAAGGGATTCTTCCTTCATCTAAAACATGCATGGGAAACCCACAGTATGGTCCACCTTGTGATTGGGAAACGTTTTCAACTGCATCTCAGGTTTCGTCCCCTGGTACTCGGGTTCACCGTTCCAGATGCTTTACTAACTCTCTCCCCACATGGAGAGTCAGCGCCTTTAACCTCCTGTTTGGCACAGTTTGCAATTTCTGCGCAAGATGAACAGGAAAAGGGAGAACCAATGAGAGACTAGCTGTAGGTGTCTGCACGGGCAAATGGAACGCTCATTTCCCACCAGGAAGAGGAATTAAGCAAAGGCTCAGCGTGCCCTGCCAGAACCAGATGAGGGTCTGAAGCAATCCTGCGGTTTTGCAGCCAGCTCACAAGAAAGCGAGTTGAAGAAAGGAGCTCAGGGGCACTGTAATTCACAAACCTGCAGAGTTATGAATGACAGCTATCGTCCAAAAATGTATTGAAGTATCTTCGAAGAGGACCTGAAAGCGGGGCAGAATTTCAGGAAAACGATTTCGGGAGTAGACTGGAATTGCACTTAAAGCATAGGAAAAGAGGCAGAATGTCGACAATGATGCACTTGGCCAAAAAGGGCGTATGCGTTTTTTCCTGAATATATTCAGGAAAAAACGCATACGCCCTTTTTGGCCAACCAAGCAAGCGTTTAAAGGAAATCTGCACTACAATGAAGTCTCACTGCCCCCCGGTCCAAACGGCCATATGAAACAAGTGTAAAATCCAGAAAGGCAGAACAGCTCATGGAAAGAGGGAGCCTTGGTATGCTGATGGGCGGGATGTAAATTGCCAACAGCCACTCTGGAAAAGTGTATGGTGTTTCCTGAAACACGTAGGAAACAAAGCAACACAGCCTATGGCACTTCCACTTAGGGTCCTATAGCTTAGGGAAATTAAAATCGAAAACACACAGCCACCCCAAAATTTGGGACGGCTCTGTTTACAAGATCCTCGTCTACGGTACAAGTTAAATATCCGAGAAAGCAAAAAATGGATAAAGAAGTTGTGGTACGTACGTACAATGGAATATCACTCAGCAATGAGATCTACGTCATCAGGCCCGTAGCGGCATAATGAGTGCATTCAGGTACGACGATTCTACGAGAAATAAGTCACACAGAAAAAGAAACATCGTAAGATATCACTAATAAACGGAACGTAAAGTTGGCTACACATGAACTGAATTACAAAACAGAACAGGGTCTCAAATTTAGAAAACCAACTTATGCTTGCTTATGGGGAAAGGTGAGTTGGGGTGCTGCATCAAACCAGAGATTGAAATTAGCACAGATACCGTTCCATAACCCAAATATATAATAGACAAGACCTACTCCTTGCTCAACGAAATGGACTCAACACCCCATATTCAACGCCTGGGAATATACCTGACAAGTAAGAATCTTAAGACCCATGGATTTATATGTCTCCATAAGGAAATCAAGCGTGTGTACAGCGGCCTAAACGCAGCAGTGAAAATCCGATAAATCCCATTATCAAAATAAATTTCAAAAACAAAACACAATGACAGTGAAATAGAGAGCAATTCTTAAATAATTCATTCAGGGCTTGTGATGCAACCTGGATTTACCACATCTACACCCAGAGCTGGGTGAGACATAAAGCTAGACACTTCGGGCTGATAGCATTGGTGAGGTACGGTGAGCAAACGCAGACCCTTTGACGTCATACTGCATGGTACCCATTCCATGGGTCCCAACTCTCCAGGATTAAGGGATTCTTCCTTTAGCTAAAACATGCATGGGAAACCCAGAGTATGTTCCACCGTGTGATTGGGAAACGTTTTCAAATGCATCTCAGGTTTCGACCCCTGGTACTCGGGTTCACCGTTCCAGGCGCTTTACTAACACTCTCCCCACTTGGAGAGTCAGTGCCTTTAACTTCCTGTTTGGCACAGTTTGCAATTTCTGCGCAAGATGAACAGGAATAGGGAGAACCAATTAAAGACTAGCTGTAGGTGTCTGCACGGGCAAATGGAACGCTCATTTCCCACCAGGAAGTGGAATTAACCAAACTCTCAGCGTGCCCTGCTGGAAACAGATTAGGGCCTAAAGCAATCCAGCAGTTTTGCGGCCAGCTCACAAGAAAGCGAGTTGAAGAAAGGAGCTCAGGGGCACTGTAATTCACAAACCTGCAGAGTTATGAATGACAGCTATCGTCCAAAAATGTATTGAAGTAAGTCTTCGAAGTGGACTTGAAAGCGGGGCAGAATTTCAGGAAAACTGTTTCAGGGGGTAGACTGGAATTGCACTTAAAGCATAGGAAAAGAGGCAGAATGTCCACAATGATGCACTTGGCCAAAAATGGGGTATGCGTTTTTTCCTGAATATATTCAGGAAAAAACGCATACGCAATTTTTGGCCAACCAAGCAAGCGTGTAAATGAAATCTGCACTACAATAAAGTCTCACTGCCCCCCGGTCAAAAGTGCCATCTGAAAAATGTGTAAAATCCAGAAAGGCAGGACAGGTCATGGAGAACAGGGAGCCTTGTTATGCCGATGGGCGGGATGTAAATTGCCAACAGCCACTCTGGAGAAGTGTATGGTGTTTCCTGAAACACGTAGGAAACAAAGCAACACAGCCTATGGCACTTCCACTTAGGGTCCTATAGCTTAGGGAAATTAAAATCGAAAACACACAGCCACCCCAAAGTTTGGGACGGCTCTGTTTACAAGAACCTCGTCTACGGTACAAGTTAAATATCCGAGAAAGCAAAAAATGGATAAAGAAGTTGTGGTACGTACGTACAATGGAATATCACTCAGCAATGAGATCTACGTCATCAGGTCCGTAGCGGCATAATGAGTGGATTCAGGTACCACGATTCTACGAGAAATAAGTCACACAGAAAAAGAAACATCATAAGATATCACTAATACACGGAACGTAAACTTGGCTACTCATGAACTGAATTACAAAACAGAACAGGGTCTCAAATTTAGAAAACCAACTTATGCTTGCTTATGGGGAAAGGTGAGTTGGGGTGCTGCATCAGACCAGGGATTGAAATTAGCACACATACTGTTCCATAAGCAAAATATATAATACACAAGACCTACACCTGGCTCAATGAAATGGACTCAACACCCCATATTCAAAGCCGGGGAATATACCTGACAAATAAGAATCTTAAGACCCATGGATTTATATGTCTCCATAAGGAAATCAAGCGTGTGTACAGCGGCCTAAACGCAGCAGTGAAAATCCGATAAATCCCATTATCAAAATAAATTTCACAAACAAAACACAATGACAGTGAAATAGAGAGCAATTCTTAAATAATTCATTCAGGGCTTGTGATGCAACCTGGATTTACCACATCCACACCCAGAGCTGGGTGAGACATAAGGCTGGACACTTCGGGCTGATAGAATTGGTGAGGTTCGGTGAGCAAACGCAGACCCTTTGAAGTCATACTGCATGGTACCCATTCCAAGGGTCCCAACTCTCCAGGTTTAAGGGATTCTTCCTTCAGCTAAAACATGCATGGGAAACCCAGAGTATGGTCCACCGTGTGATTGGGAAACGTTTTCAAATGCATCTCAGGTTTCGTCCCCTGGTACATGGGTTCACCATTCCAGACGCTTTACTAACACTCTCCCCACTTGGAGAGTCAGTGCCTTTAACCTCCTGTTTGTCACAGTTTGCAATTTCTGCGCAAGATGAACAGGAATAGGGAGAACCAATGAGAGACTAGCTGTAGGTGTCTGCACGGGAAAATGGAACGCTCGTTTCCCACCAGGAAGAGGGTTTAACCAAAGGCTCAGCGTGCCCTGCTGGAACAAGATTAGGGCCTGAAGCAATCCTGCGGTTTTGCGGCCAGCTCACAAGAAAGCGAGTTGAAGAAAGGAGCTCAGGGGCACTGTAATTCACAAACCTGCAGAGTTATGAATGACAGCTATCGTCCAAAAATGTATTGAAGTAAGTCTACTAAGAGGACTTGAAAGCGGGGCAGAATTTCAGGAAAACGATTTCAGGGGGTAGACTGGAATTGCACTTAAAGCATAGGAAAAGAGGCAGAATGTCCACAATGATGCACTTGGCCAAAAAGGGCATATGCGTTTTTTCCTGAATATATTCAGGAAAAAACGCATACGCCCTTTTTGTCCAACCAAGCAAGCGTGTAAAGGAAATCTGCACTACAATGAAGCCTCACAGCCCCCCGGTCAAAAGGGGCATCTGAAAAAAGTGTAAAATCCAGAAAGGCAGGACAGGTCATGGAGAACAGGGAGCCTTGTTATGCTGATGGGCGGGATGTAAATTGCCAACAGCCACTCTGGAGAAGTGTATGGTGTTTCCTGAAACACGTAGGAAACAAAGCAACACAGCCTATGGCACTTCCACTTAGGGTCCTATAGCTTAGGGAAATTAAAATCAAAAACACACAGCCACCCCAAAGTTTGGGACGGCTCTGTTTACAAGAACCTCGTCTACGGTACAAGTTAAATATCCGAGAAAGCAAAAAATGGATAAAGAAGTTGTGGTACGTACGTACAATGGAATATCACTCAGCCATGAGATCTACGTCATCAGGCCCATAGCGGCATAATGAGTGCATTCAGGTACGACGATTCTACGAGAAATAAGTCACACAGAAAAAGAAACATCATAAGATATCACTAGTACACGGAACGTAAACTTGGCTACACATGAACTGAATTACAAAACAGAACAGGGTCTCAAATTTAGAAAACCAACTTATGCTTGCTTATGGGGAAAGGTGAGTTGGGGTGCTGCATCAAACCAGAGATTGAAATTAGCACAGATACCGTTCCATAAGCCAAATATATAATAGACAAGACCTACTCCTTGCTCAACGAAATGGACTCAACACCCCATATTCAACGCCTGGGAATATACCTGACAAGTAAGAATCTTAAGCCCATGGATTTATATGTCTCCATAAGGAAATCAGTCGTGTGTACAGCGGCCTAAACGCAGCAGTGAAAATCCGATAAATCCCATTATCAAAATAAATTTCAAAAACAAAACACAATGACAGTGAAATAGAGAGCAATTGTTAAATAATTGATTCAGGGCTCGTGATGCAACCTGGATTTACCACATCTACACCCAGAGCTGGGTGAGACATAAAGCTAGACACTTCGGGCTGATAGCATTGGTGAGGTACGGTGAGCAAACGCAGACCCTTTGAAGTCATACTGCATGGTACCCATTCCAAGGGTCCCAACTCTCCAGGTTTAAGGGATTCTTCCTTCAGCTAAAACATGCATGGGAAACCCAGAGTATGGTCCACCGTGTGATTGGGAAACGTTTTCAAATGCATCTCAGGTTTCGTCCCCTGGTACTCGGGTTCACCGTTCCAGGCGATTTACTAACACTCTCCCCACATGGAGAGTCAGTGCCTTTAACTTCCTGTTTGGCACAGTTTGCAAATTCTGCGCAAGATGAACAGGAATGGGAGAACAAATGTGAGACTAGCTGTAGGTGTCTGCACGGGCAAATGGAACGCTCATTTCCCACCAGGAAGAGGGATTAACCAAAGGCTCAGCGTTCCCTGCCGGAACCAGATTAGGGCCTGAAGCAATCCAGCGGTTTTGCGGCCATCTCACAAGAAAGCGAGTTGAAGAAAGGGGCTCAGGGGCACTGTAATTCACAAACCTGCAGAGTTATGAATGACAGCTATCGTACAAAAATGTATTGAAGTAAGTCTTCGAAGAGGACTTGAAAGCAGGGCAGAATTTCAGGAAAACGATTTCAGGGGGTAGACTGGAATTGCACTTAAAGTATAGGAAAAGAGGCAGAATGTCGACAATGATGCACTTGGCCAAAAAGGGCATATGCGTTTTTTCCTGAATATATTCAGGAAAAAACGCATACGCCCTTTTTGGCCAACCAAGCAAGCGTGTAAAGGAAATCTGCACTACAATGAAGTCTCACTGCCTCCCGGTCCAAACGGCCATCTGAAACAAGTGTAAAATCCAGAAAGGCAGGACAGGTCATTGAGAACAGGGAGCCTTGTTATGCTGATGGGCGGGATGTAAATTGCCAACAGCCACTCTGGAGAAGTGTATGGTGTTTCCTGAAACACGTAGGAAACAAAGCAACACAGCCTATGGCACTTCCACTTAGGGTCCTATAGCTTAGGGAAATTAAAATCAAAAACACACAGCCACCCCAAAGTTTGGGACGGCTCTGTTTACAAGAACCTCGTCTACGGTACAAGTTAAATATCCGAGAAAGCAAAAAATGGATAAAGAAGTTGTGGTACGTACGTACAATGGAATATCACTCAGCAATGAGATCTACGTCATCAGGCCCGTAGCGGCATAATGAGTGCATTCAGGTACGACGATTCTACGAGAAATAAGTCACACAGAAAAAGAAACATCATAAGATATCACTAATACACGGAACGTAAACTTGGCTACTCATGAACTGAATTACAAAACAGAACAGGGTCGCAAATTTAGAAAACCAACTTATGCTTGCTTATGGGGAAAGGTGAGTTGGGGTGCTGCATCAAACCACAGATTGAAATTAGCACACATACTGTTCCATAAGCAAAATATATAATAGACAAGGCCTACACCTGGCTCAATGAAATGGACTCAACACCCCATATTCAAAGCCGGGGAATATACCTGACAAATAAGAATCTTAAGACCCATGGATTTATATGTCTCCATAAGGAAATCAAGCGTGTGTACAGCGGCCTAAACGCAGCAGTGAAAATCCGATAAATCCCATTATCAAAATAAATTTCACAAACAAAACACAATGACAGTGAAATAGAGAGGAATAGTTAAATAATTCATTCAGGGCTTGTGATGCAACCTGGATTTACCACATCTACACCCAGAGCGGGGTGAGACATAAGGCTGGACACTTCGGGCTGATAGCATTGGTGAGGTTCGGTGAGCAAATGCAGACCCTTTGAAGTCATACTGCATGGTACCCATTCCAAGGGTCCCAACTCTCCAGGTTTAAGGGATTCTTCCTTCAGCTAAAACATGCATGGGAAACCCAGAGTATGGTCCACCGTGTGATTGGGAAACGTTTTCAACTGCATCTCAGGTTTCGTCCCCTGGTACTCGGGTTCACCATTCCAGACGCTTTACTAACACTCTCCCCACTTGGAGAGTCAGTGCCGTTAACCTTCTGTTTGGCACAGTTTCAAATTTCAAGATGAACAGGAATAGGGAGAACCAATGAGAGACTAGCTGTAGGTGTCTGCACGGGCAAATGGAACGCTCATTTCCCACCAGGAAGAGGGTTTAACCAAAGGCTCAGCGTGCCCTGCTGGAACAAGATTAGGGCCTGAAGCAATCCTGCGGTTTTGCGGCCAGCTCACAAGAAAGCGAGTTGAAGAAAGGAGCTCAGGGGCACTGTAATTCACAAACCTGCAGAGTTATGAATGACAGCTATCGTCCAAAAATGTATTGAAGAAAGTCTACTAAGAGGACTTGAAAGCGGGGCAGAATTTCAGGAAAACGATTTCAGGGGGTAGACTGGAATTGCACTTAAAGCATAGGAAAAGAGGCAGAATGTCGACAATGATGCACTTGGCCAAAAAGGGCGTATGCGTTTTTTCCTGAATATATTCAGGAAAAAACGCATACGCCCTTTATGGCCAACCAAGCAAGCGTGTCAAGGAAATCTGCACTACAATGAAGTCTCACTGCCCCCCGGTCAAAAGTGCCATCTGAAAAATGTGTAAAATCCAGAAAGGCAGGACAGGTCATGGAGAACAGGGAGCCTTGTTATGCCGATGGGCGGGATGTAAATTGCCAACAGCCACTCTGGAGAAGTGTATGGTGTTTCCTGAAACACCTAGGAAACAAAGCAACACAGCCTATGGCACTTCCACTTAGGGTCCTATAGCTTAGGGAAATTAAAATCAAAAACACACAGCCACCCCAAAGTTTGGGACGGCTCTGTTTACAAGAACCTCGTCTACGGTACAAGTTAAATATCCGAGAAAGCAAAAAATGGATAAAGAAGTTGTGGTACGTACGTACAATGGAATATCACTCAGCAATGAGATCTACGTCATCAGGCCCGTAGCGGCATAATGAGTGGATTCAGGTACCACGATTCTACGAGAAATAAGTCACACAGAAAAAGAAACATCATAAGATATCACTAATACACGGAACGTAAACTTGGCTACACATGAACTGAATTACAAAACAGAACAGGGTCTCAAATTTAGAAAACCAACTTATGCTTGCTTATGGGGAAGGTGAGTTGGGGTGCTGCATCAAACCAGAGATTGAAATTAGCACAGATACCGTTCCATAAGCCAAATATATAATAGACAAGACCTACTCCTTGCTCAACGAAATGGACTCAACACCCCATATTCAACGCCTGGGAATATACCTGACAAATAAGAATCTTAAGACCCATGGATTTATATGTCTCCATAAGGAAATCAAGCGTGTGTACAGCGGCCTAAACGCAGCAGTGAAAATCCGATAAATCCCATTATCAAAATAAATTTCACAAACAAAACACAATGACAGTGAAATAGAGAGCAATTCTTAAATAATTCATTCAGGGCTTGTGATGCAACCTGGATTTACCACATCTACACCCAGAGCTGGGTGAGACATAAGGCTGGACACTTCGGGCTGATAGCATTGGTGAGGTTCGGTGAGCAAACGCAGACCCTTTGAAGTCATACTGCATGGTACCCATTCCATGGGTCCCAACTCTCCAGGTTTAAGGGATTCTTCCTTCAGCTAAAACATGCATGGGAAACCCACAGTATGGTCCACCTTGTGATTGGGAAACGTTTTCAACTGCATCTCAGGTTTCGTCCCCTGGTACATGGGTTCACCGTTCCAGGCGCTTTACTAACTCTCTCCCCACATGGAGAGTCAGCGCCTTTAACCTCCTGTTTGGCACAGTTTGCAATTTCTGCGCAAGATGAACAGGAAAAGGGAGAACCAATGAGAGACTAGCTGTAGGTGTCTGCACGGGCAAATGGAACGCTCATTTCCCACCAGGAAGAGGAATTAAGCAAAGGCTCAGCGTGCCCTGCCAGAACCAGATGAGGGTCTGAAGCAATCCTGCGGTTTTGCGGCCAGCTCACAAGAAAGCGAGTTGAAGAAAGGAGCTCAGGGGCACTGTAATTCACAAACCTGCAGAGTTATGAATGACAGCTATCGTCCAAAAATGTATTGAAGTATCTTCGAAGAGGACCTGAAAGCGGGGCAGAATTTCAGGAAAACGATTTCGGGAGTAGACTGGAATTGCACTTAAAGCATAGGAAAAGAGGCAGAATGTCGACAATGATGCACTTGGCCAAAAAGTGCGTATGCGTTTTTTCCTGAATATATTCAGGAAAAAACGCATACGCCCTTTTTGGCCAACCAAGCAAGCGTTTAAAGGAAATCTGCACTAAAATGAAGTCTCACTGCCCCCCGGTCCAAACGGCCATATGAAACAAGTGTAAAATCCAGAAAGGCAGAACAGCTCATGGAAAGAGGGAGCCTTGGTATGCCGATGGGCGGGATGTAAATTGCCAACAGCCACTCTGGAGAAGTGTATGGTGTTTCCTGAAACACGTAGGAAACAAAGCAACACAGCCTATGGCACTTCCACTTAGGGTCCTATAGCTTAGGGAAATTAAAATCGAAAACACACAGCCACCCCAAAATTTGGGACGGCTCTGTTTACAAGATCCTCGTCTACGGTACAAGTTAAATATCCGAGAAAGCAAAAAATGGATAAAGAAGTTTTGGTACGTACGTACAATGGAATATCACTCAGCAATGAGATCTACGTCATCAGGTCCGTAGCGGCATAATGAGTGGATTCAGGTACCACGATTCTACGAGAAATAAGTCACACAGAAAAAGAAACATCGTAAGATATCACTAATACACGGAACGTAAACTTGGCTACTCATGAACTGAATTACAAAACAGAACAGGGTCTCAAATTTAGAAAACCAACTTATGCTTGCTTATGGGGAAAGGTGAGTTGGGGTGCTGCATCAAACCAGGGATTGAAATTAGCACAGATCCCGTTCCATAAGCAAAATATATAATACACAAGACCTACACCTGGCTCAACGAAATGGACTCAACACCCCATATTCAAAGCCGGGGAATATACCTGACAAATAAGAATCTTAAGACCCATGGATTTATATGTCTCCATAAGGAAATCAAGCGTGTGTACAGCGGCCTAAACGCAGCAGTGAAAATCCGATAAATCCCATTATCAAAATAAATTTCACAAACAAAACACAATGACAGTGAAATAGAGAGCAATTCTTAAATAATTCATTCAGGGCTTGTGATGCAACCTGGATTTACCACATCTACACCCAGAGCTGGGTGAGACATAAGGCTGGACACTTCGGGCTGATAGAATTGGTGAGGTTCGGTGAGCAAACGCAGACCCTTTGAAGTCATACTGCATGGTACCCATTCCAAGGGTCCCAACTCTCCAGGATTAAGGGATTCTTCCTTCAGCTAAAACATGCATGGGAAACCCAGAGTATGTTCCACCGTGTGATTGGGAAAGGTTTTCAAATGCATCTCAGGTTTTGTCCCCTGGTACTCGGGTGCACCGTTCCAGACACTTTACTAACACTCTCCCCACTTGGAAAGTCAGTGCCTTTAACCTCCTGTTTGGCACAGTTTGCAATTTCTGCGCAAGATGAACAGGAATAGGGAGAAGCAATGAGAGACTAGCTGTAGGTGTCTGCACGGGCAAATGGAACGCTCATTTCCCACCAGGTAGAGGAATTAACCAAAGGCTCAGCGTGCCCAGCCGGAACCAGATTAGGGCCTGAAGCAATCCTGCGGTTTTGCGGCCAGCTCACAAAAAAGCGAGTTGAAGAAAGGAGCTCAGGGGCACTGTAATTCACAATCCTGCAGAGTTATGAATGACAGCTATCGTCCAAAAATGTATTGAAGTAAGTTTTCGAAGAGGACTTGAAAACGGGGCAGAATTTCAGGAAAACGATTTCAGGGGGTAGACTGGAATTGCACTTAAAGCATAGGAAAAGAGGCAGAATGTCCACAATGATGCACTTGGCCAAAAAGGGCGTATGCGTTTTTTCCTCAATATATTCAGGAAAAAACGCATACGCCCTTTTTGGACAACCAAGCAAGCGTGTAAAGGAAATCTGCACTACAATGAAGTCTCACTGCCCCCCGGTCAAAAGGGCCATCTGAAACAAGTGTAAAATCCAGAAAGGCAGGACAGGTCATGGAGAAGAGGGAGCCTTGTTATGCTGATGGGCGGGATGTAAATTGCCAACAGCCACTCTGGAGAAGTGTATGGTGTTTCCTGAAACACGTAGGAAACAAAGCAACACAGCCTATGGCACTTCCACTTAGGGTCCTATAGCTTAGGGAAATTAAAATCAAAAACACACAGCCACACCAAAGTTTGGGACGGCTCTGTTTACAAGAACCTGGTCTACGGTACAAGTTAAATATCCAAGAAAGCAAAAAATGGATAAGGAAGTTGTGGTACGTACGTACAATGGAATATCACTCAGCAATGAGATCTACGTCATCAGGCCCGTAGTGGCATAATGAGTGGATTCAGGTACGACGATTCTGCGAGAAATAAGTCACACAGAAAAAGAAACATAATAAGATATCACTAATACACTGAAGGTAAACTTGGCTACACATGAACTGAATTACAAAACAGAACAGGGTTTCAAATTTAGAAAACCAACTTATGCTTGCTTATGGGGAAAGGTGAGTTGGGGTGCTGCATCAAACCAGAGATTGAAATTAGCACAGATACCGTTCCATAAGCCAAATATATAATAGACAAGACCTACTGTTGCTCAACGAAATGGACTCAACACCCCATATTCAACGCCTGAGAATATACCTGACAAGTAAGAATCTTAAAACCCATGGATTTATATGTCTCCATAAGGAAGTCAAGCGTGTGTACAGTGGCCTAAACGCAGCAGTGAAAATCCGATAAATCCCATTAACAAAATAAATTTCACAAACAAAACACAATGACAGTGAAATAGAGAGCAATTCTTAAATAATTCATTCAGGGCTTGTGATGCAACCTGGATTTACCACATCTACACACAGAGCAGGATGAGACATAAGGCTGGACACTTCGGGCTGATAGCATTGTTGAGGTTCGGTGAGCAATGGCAGACCCTTTGAAGTCATATTGCATGGTAGCCATTCCATGGGTCCCAACTCTCCAGGTTTAAGGGATTCTTCCTTCAGCTAAAATATGCATGGGAAACCAAGAGTATGGTCCACCGTGTGATTGGGAAACGTTTTCAACTGCATCTCAAGTTTCGTCCCCTGGTACTCGGGTTCACCATTCCAGACGCTTTACTAACACTCTCCCCACTTGGAGAGTCAGTGCCTTTAACCTCCTGTTTGGCACAGTTTTCAATTTCTGCGCAAGTTGAAGAGGAATAGGGAGAATCAATGAGAGACTAGCTGTAGGTGTCTGCACGGGCAAATGGAACGCTCATTTCCCACCAGGAAGAGGAATTAACCAAAGGCTCAGCATGCCCTGCCAGAACCAGATTAGGGCCTGAAGCAATCCTGCGGTTTTGCGGCCAGCTCACAAGAAAGCAAGTTGAAGAAATGAGCTCAGGGGCACTGTAATTCACAAACCTGTAGAGTTATGAATGACAGCTATCGTCCAAAAATATATTGAAGTAAGTCTTCGAAGAGGACTTGAAAGCGGGGCAGAATTTCAGGAAAACAATTTCAGGGGGTAGACTGGAATTGCACTTAAAGCATAGGAAAAGAGGCAGAATGTCGACAATGATGCACTTGGCCAAAAAGGGCGTATGCGTTTTTTCCTGAATATATTCAGGAAAAAACGCATACGCACTTTTTGGCCAGCCAAGCAAGCATGTAAATGAAATCTGCACTACAATGAAGTCTCACTGCCCCCCGGTCAAAAGGGACATCTGAAAAAAGCGTAAAATCCAGAAAGGCAGGACAGGTCATGGAGAACAGGGAGCCATGTTATGCAGATGGGCGGGATGTAAATTGCCAACAGCCACTCTGGAGAAGTGTATGGTGTTTCCTGAAACACGTAGGAAACAAAGCAACACAGACTATGGCACTTCCACTTAGGGTCCTATAGCTTAGGGAAATTAAAATCAAAAACACACAGCCACCCCAAAGTTTGGGACGGCTCTGTTTACAAGAACCTCGTCTACGGTACAAGTTAAATATCCGAGAAAGCAAAAAATGGATAAAGAAGTGGTGGTACGTACGTACAATGGAATATCACTCAGCCATGAGATCTACGTCATCAGGCCCGTAGCGGCATAATGAGTGGATTCAGGTACGACGATTCTACGAGAAATAAGTCACACAGAAAGAGAAACATCATAAGATATCACTAATCCACGGAACGTAAACTTGGCTACACAAGAACTGAATTACAAAACAGAACAGGGTCTCAAATTTAGAAAACCATCTTATGCTTGCTTATGGGGAAAGGTGAGTTGGGGTGCTGTATAAAACCAGAGATTGAAATTAGCACAGATACCGTTCCATAAGGCAAAAATATAATAGACAAGACCTACTCCTTGCTCTACGAAATGGACTCAACACCCCATATTCAACGCCTGGAAATATACCTGACAAGTAAGAATCTTAAGACCCATGGATTTATATGTCTCCATAAGGAAATCAAGCGTGTGTACAGCGGCCTAAACGCAGCAGTGAAAATCCGATAAATCCCATTATCAAAATAAATTTCACAAACAAAACACAATGACAGTGAAATAGAGAGCAATTCTTAAATAATTCATTCAGGGCTTGTGATGCAACCTGGATTTACCACAACTACACCCAGAGCTGGGTGAGACATAAGGCTGGACACTTCGGGCTGATAGCATTGGTGAGGTTCGGTGAGCAAACGCAGACCCTTTGAAGTCATACTGCATGGTACCCATTCCATGGGTCCCAACTCTCCAGGTTTAAGGGATTCTTCCTTCAGCTAAAACATGCATTGGAAACCCAGAGTATGGTCCACTGTGTGATTGGGAAACATTTTCAAATGTATCTCAGGTTTCGTCCCCTGGTACTCGGGTTCAACGTTCCAGACGCTTTACTAACACTCTCCACAATTGGAGAGACAGTGCCTTTAACCTCCTGTTTGTCACAGTTTGCAAATTCTGCGCAAGATGAACAGGAATAGGGAGAACCAATGAGAGACTAGCTGTAGGTGTCTGCACGGGCAAATGGAACGCTCATTTCCCACCAGGAAGAGGGATTAACCAAAGGCTCAGCGTTCCCTGCCGGAACCAGATTAGGGCCTGAAGCAATCCAGCGGTTTTGCGGCCATCTCACAAGAAAGCGAGTTGAAGAAAGGAGCTCAGGGGCACTGTAATTCACAAACCTGCAGAGTTATGAATGACAGCTATCGTACAAAAATGTATTGAAGTAAGTCTTCGAAGAGGAGTTGAAAGCGGGGCAGAATTTCAGGAAAACGATTTCAGGGGGTAGACCGGAATTGCACTTAAAGTATAGGAAAAGAGGCAGAATGTCGACAATGATGCACTTGGCCAAAAAGGGCGTATGCGTTTTTTCCTGAATATATTCAGGAAAAAACGCATACGCGCTTTTTGGCCAACCAAGCAAGCGTGTAAAGGAAATCTGCACTACAATGAAGTCTCACTGCCTCCCGGTCCACACGGCCATCTGAAACAAGTGTAAAATCCAGAAAGGCAGGACAGGTCATGGAGAACAGGGAGCCTTGTTATGCTGATGGGCGGGATGTAAATTGCCAACAGCCACTCTGGAGAAGTGTATGGTGTTTCCTGAAACACGTAGGAAACAAAGCAACACAGCCTATGGCACTTCCACTTAGGGTCCTATAGCTTAGGGAAATTAAAATCAAAAACACCCAGGCACCCCAAAGTTTGGGACGGCTGTTTACAAGAACCTCGTCTACGGTACAAGTTAAATATCCGTGAAAGCAAAAAATGGATAAAGAAGTTGTGGTACGTACGTACAATGGAATAACACTCAGAAATGAGATCTACGTCATCAGGTCCGTAGCAGCATAATGAGTGGATTCAGGTACCACGATTCTACGAGAAATAAGTCACACAGAAAAAGAAACATCATAAGATATCCCTAATACACGGAACGTAAACTTGGCTACTCATGAACTGAATTACAAAACAGAACAGGGTCTCAAATTTAGAAAACCAACTTATGCTTGCTTATGGGGAAAGGTGAGCTGGGGTGCTGCATAAAACCAGAGATTGAAATTAGCACACATACTGTTCCATAAGCAAAATATATAATAGACAAGACCTACACCTGGCTCAATGAAATGGACTCAACACCCCATATTCAAAGCCGGGGAATATACCTGACAAATAAGAATCTTAAGACCCATGGATTTATATGCCTCCATAAGGAAATCATGCGTGTGTACAGCGGCCTAAACGCAGCAGTGAAAATCCGATAAATCCCATTATCAAAATAAATTTCACAAACAAAACACAATGACAGTGAAATAGAGAGGAATTCTTAAATAATTCATTCAGGGCTTGTGATGCAACCTGGATTTACCACATCCACACCCAGAGCTGGGTGAGACATAAGGCTGGACACTTCGGGCTGATAGCATTGTTGAGGTTCGGTGAGCAATGGCAGACCCTTTGAAGTCATATTGCATGGTAGCCATTCCATGGGTCCCAACTCTCCAGGTTTAAGGGATTCTTCCTTCAGCTAAAATATGCATGGGAAACCCAGAGTATGGTCCACCGTGTGATCGGGAAACGTTTTCAACTGCATCTCAGGTTTCGTCCCCTGTTACTCGGGTTCACCATTCCAGACGCTTTACTAACACTCTCCCCACTTGGAGAGTCAGTGCCTTTAACCTTCTGTTTGGCACAGTTTGCAATTTCTGCGCAAGTTGAAGAGGAATAGGGAGAATCAATGAGAGACTAGCTGTAGGTGTCTGCACGGGCAAATGGAACGCTCATTTCCCACCAGGAAGAGGAATTAACCAAAGGCTCAGCATGCCCTGCCAGAACCAGATTAGGGCCTGAAGCAATCCTGCGGTTTTGCGGCCAGCTCACAAGAAAGCGAGTTGAAGAAATGAGCTCAGGGGCACTGTAATTCACAAACCTGTAGAGTTATGAATGACAGCTATCGTCCAAAAATATATTGAAGTAAGTCTTCGAAGAGGACTTGAAAGCGGGGCAGAATTTCAGGAAAACAATTTCAGGGGGTAGACTGGAATTGCACTTAAAGCATAGGAAAAGAGGCAGAATGTCGACAATGATGCACTTGGCCAAAAAGGGCGTATGCGTTTTTTCCTGATTCAGGAAAAAACGCATACGCCCTTTTTGGCCAACCAAGCAAGCGTGTAAAGGAAATCTGCACTACAATGAAGCCTCACAGCCCCCCGGTCAAAACGGGCATCTGAAAAAAGTGTAAAATCCAGAAAGGCAGGACAGGTCATGGAGAACAGGGAGCCTTGTTATGCTGATGGGCGGGATGTAAATTGCCAACAGCCACTCTGGAGAAGTGTATGGTGTTTCCTGAAACACGTAGGAAACAAAGCAACACAGCCTATGGCACTTGCACTTAGGGTCCTATAGCTTAGGGAAATTAAATTCAAAAACACACAGCCACCCAAAAGTTTGGGACGGCTCTGTTTACAAGAACCTCGTCTACGGTACAAGTTCAATATCCGAGAAAGCAAAAAATGGATAAAGAAGTTGTGGTACGTACGTACAATGGAATATCACTCAGCCATGAGATCTACGTCATCAGGCCCGTAGCGGCATAATGAGTGGATTCAGGTATGACGATTCTACGAGAAATAAGTCACACAGAAAGAGAAACATCATAAGATATCACTAATCCACGGAACGTAAACTTGGCTACACAAGAACTGAATTACAAAACAGAACAGGGTCTCAAATTTAGAAAACCATCTTATGCTTGCTTATGGGGAAAGGTGAGTTGGGGTGCTGTATAAAACCAAAGATTGAAATTAGCACAGATACCGTTCCATAAGGCAAATATATAATAGACAAGACCTACTCCTTGCTCAACGAAATGGACTCAACACCCCATATTCAACGCCTGGAAATATACCTGACAAGTAAGAATCTTAAGACCCATGGATTTATATGTCTCCATAAGGAAATCAAGCGTGTGTACAGCGGCCTAAACGCAGCAGTGAAAATCCGATAAATCCCATTATCAAAATAAATTTCAAAAACAAAACACAATGACAGTGAAATAGAGAGCAATTCTTAAATAATTCATTCAGGGCTTGTGATGCAACCTGGATTTACCACATCTACACCCAGAGCTGGATGAGACATAAGGCTGGACACTTCGGGCTGATAGCATTGTTGAGGTTCGGTGAGCAAACGCAGACCCTTTGAAGTCATACTGCATGGTACCCATTCCATGGGTCCCAACTCTCCAGGTTTAAGGGATTCTTCCTTCAGCTAAAACATGCATTGGAATCCCAGAGTATGGTCCACTGTGTGATTGGGAAACATTTTCAAATGTATCTCAGGTTTCGTCCCCTGGTACTCGGGTTCAACGTTCCTGACGCTTTACTAACACTCTCCACAATTGGAGAGACAGTGCCTTTAACCTCCTGTTTGTCACAGTTTGCAAATTCTGCGCAAGATGAACAGGATTAGGGAGAACCAATGAGAGACTAGCTCTAGGTGTGTGCACGGGCAAATGGAACGCTCATTTCCCACCAGGAAGAGGGATTAACCAAAGGCTCAGCGTTCCCTGCCTGAACCAGATTAGGGCCTGAAGCAATCCAGCGGTTTTGCGGCCATCTCAGAAGAAAGCGAGTTGAAGAAAGGAGCTCAGGGGCACTGTAATTCACAAACCTGCAGAGTTATGAATGACAGCTATCATCCAAAAATGTATTGAAGTAAGTCTTCGAAGAGGAGTTGAAAGCGGGGCAGAATTTCAGGAAAACGATTTCAGGGGGTAGACTGGAATTGCACTTAAAGTATAGGAAAAGAGGCAGAATGTCGACAATGATGCACTTGGCCAAAAAGGGCGTATGCGTTTTTTCCTGAATATATTCAGGAAAAAACGCATACGCCCTTTTTGGCCAACCAAGCAAGCGTGTAATGGAAATCTGCACTACAATGAAGTCTCACTGCCTCCCGGTCCAAACGGCCATGTGAAACAAGTGTAAAATCCAGAAAGGCAGGACAGGTCATGGAGAACAGGGAGCCTTGTTATGCTGATGGGCGGGATGTAAATTGCCAACAGCCACTCTGGAGAAGTGTATGGTGTTTCCTGAAACACGTAGGAAACAAAGCAACACAGCCTATGGCACTTCCACTTAGGGTCCTATAGCTTAGGGAAATTAAAATCAAAATCACCCAGGCACCCCAAAGTTTGGGACGGCTCTGTTTACAAGAACCTCGTCTACGGTACAAGTTAAATATCCGAGAAAGCAAAAAATGGATAAAGAAGTTGTGGTACGTACGTACAATGGAATATCACTCAGCAATGAGATCTACGTCATCAGGCCCGTAGCGGCATAATGAGTGCATTCAGGTACGACGATTCTACGAGAAATAAGTCACACAGAAAAGGAAACATCATAAGATATCCCTAATACACGGAACGTAAACTTGGCTACTCATGAACTGAATTACAAAACAGAACAGGGTCTCAAATTTAGAAAACCAACTTATGCTTGCTTATGGGGAAAGGTGAGTTGGGGTGCTGCATAAAACCAGAGATTGAAATTAGCACACATACTGTTCCATAAGCAAAATATATAATAGACAAGACCTACACCTGGCTCAATGAAATGGACTCAACACCCCATATTCAAAGCCGGGGAATATACCTGACAAATAAGAATCTTAAGACCCATGGATTTATATGTCTCCATAAGGAAATCAAGCGTGTGTACAGCGGCCTAAACGCAGCAGTGAAAATCCGATAAATCCCATTATCAAAATAAATTTCACAAACAAAACACAATGACAGTGAAATAGAGAGGAATTCTTAAATAATTCATTCAGGGCTTGTGATGCAACCTGGATTTACCACATCCACACCCAGAGCTGGGTGAGACATAAGGCTGGACACTTCGGGCTGATAGCATTGTTGAGGTTCGGTGAGCAATGGCAGACCCTTTGAAGTCATATTGCATGGTAGCCATTCCATGGGTCCCAACTCTCCAGGTTTAAGGGATTCTTCCTTCAGCTAAAATATGCATGGGAAACCCAGAGTATGGTCCACCGTGTGATCGGGAAACGTTTTCAACTGCATCTCAGGTTTCGTCCCCTGTTACTCGGGTTCACCATTCCAGACGCTTTACTAACACTCTCCCCACTTGGAGAGTCAGTGCCTTTAACCTTCTGTTTGGCACAGTTTGCAATTTCTGCGCAAGTTGAAGAGGAATAGGGAGAATCAATGAGAGACTAGCTGTAGGTGTCTGCACGGGCAAATGGAACGCTCATTTCCCACCAGGAAGAGGAATTAACCAAAGGCTCAGCATGCCCTGCCAGAACCAGATTAGGGCCTGAAGCAATCCTGCGGTTTTGCGGCCAGCTCACAAGAAAGCGAGTTGAAGAAATGAGCTCAGGGGCACTGTAATTCACAAACCTGTAGAGTTATGAATGACAGCTATCGTCCAAAAATATATTGAAGTAAGTCTTCGAAGAGGACTTGAAAGCGGGGCAGAATTTCAGGAAAACAATTTCAGGGGGTAGACTGGAATTGCACTTAAAGCATAGGAAAAGAGGCAGAATGTCGACAATGATGCACTTGGCCAAAAAGGGCGTATGCGTTTTTTCCTGATTCAGGAAAAAACGCATACGCCCTTTTTGGCCAACCAAGCAAGCGTGTAAAGGAAATCTGCACTACAATGAAGCCTCACAGCCCCCCGGTCAAAACGGGCATCTGAAAAAAGTGTAAAATCCAGAAAGGCAGGACAGGTCATGGAGAACAGGGAGCCTTGTTATGCTGATGGGCGGGATGTAAATTGCCAACAGCCACTCTGGAGAAGTGTATGGTGTTTCCTGAAACACGTAGGAAACAAAGCAACACAGCCTATGGCACTTGCACTTAGGGTCCTATAGCTTAGGGAAATTAAATTCAAAAACACACAGCCACCCAAAAGTTTGGGACGGCTCTGTTTACAAGAACCTCGTCTACGGTACAAGTTCAATATCCGAGAAAGCAAAAAATGGATAAAGAAGTTGTGGTACGTACGTACAATGGAATATCACTCAGCCATGAGATCTACGTCATCAGGCCCGTAGCGGCATAATGAGTGGATTCAGGTATGACGATTCTACGAGAAATAAGTCACACAGAAAGAGAAACATCATAAGATATCACTAATCCACGGAACGTAAACTTGGCTACACAAGAACTGAATTACAAAACAGAACAGGGTCTCAAATTTAGAAAACCATCTTATGCTTGCTTATGGGGAAAGGTGAGTTGGGGTGCTGTATAAAACCAAAGATTGAAATTAGCACAGATACCGTTCCATAAGGCAAATATATAATAGACAAGACCTACTCCTTGCTCAACGAAATGGACTCAACACCCCATATTCAACGCCTGGAAATATACCTGACAAGTAAGAATCTTAAGACCCATGGATTTATATGTCTCCATAAGGAAATCAAGCGTGTGTACAGCGGCCTAAACGCAGCAGTGAAAATCCGATAAATCCCATTATCAAAATAAATTTCACAAACAAAACACAATGACAGTGAAATAGAGAGCAATTCTTAAATAATTCATTCAGGGCTTGTGATGCAACCTGGATTTACCACATCTACACCCAGAGCTGGATGAGACATAAGGCTGGACACTTCGGGCTGATAGCATTGTTGAGGTTCGGTGAGCAAACGCAGACCCTTTGAAGTCATACTGCATGGTACCCATTCCATGGGTCCCAACTCTCCAGGTTTAAGGGATTCTTCCTTCAGCTAAAACATGCATTGGAATCCCAGAGTATGGTCCACTGTGTGATTGGGAAACATTTTCAAATGTATCTCAGGTTTCGTCCCCTGGTACTCGGGTTCAACGTTCCTGACGCTTTACTAACACTCTCCACAATTGGAGAGACAGTGCCTTTAACCTCCTGTTTGTCACAGTTTGCAAATTCTGCGCAAGATGAACAGGATTAGGGAGAACCAATGAGAGACTAGCTCTAGGTGTGTGCACGGGCAAATGGAACGCTCATTTCCCACCAGGAAGAGGGATTAACCAAAGGCTCAGCGTTCCCTGCCTGAACCAGATTAGGGCCTGAAGCAATCCAGCGGTTTTGCGGCCATCTCAGAAGAAAGCGAGTTGAAGAAAGGAGCTCAGGGGCACTGTAATTCACAAACCTGCAGAGTTATGAATGACAGCTATCATCCAAAAATGTATTGAAGTAAGTCTTCGAAGAGGAGTTGAAAGCGGGGCAGAATTTCAGGAAAACGATTTCAGGGGGTAGACTGGAATTGCACTTAAAGTATAGGAAAAGAGGCAGAATGTCGACAATGATGCACTTGGCCAAAAAGGGCGTATGCGTTTTTTCCTGAATATATTCAGGAAAAAACGCATACGCCCTTTTTGGCCAACCAAGCAAGCGTGTAATGGAAATCTGCACTACAATGAAGTCTCACTGCCTCCCGGTCCAAACGGCCATGTGAAACAAGTGTAAAATCCAGAAAGGCAGGACAGGTCATGGAGAACAGGGAGCCTTGTTATGCTGATGGGCGGGATGTAAATTGCCAACAGCCACTCTGGAGAAGTGTATGGTGTTTCCTGAAACACGTAGGAAACAAAGCAACACAGCCTATGGCACTTCCACTTAGGGTCCTATAGCTTAGGGAAATTAAAATCAAAATCACCCAGGCACCCCAAAGTTTGGGACGGCTCTGTTTACAAGAACCTCGTCTACGGTACAAGTTAAATATCCGAGAAAGCAAAAAATGGATAAAGAAGTTGTGGTACGTACGTACAATGGAATATCACTCAGCAATGAGATCTACGTCATCAGGCCCGTAGCGGCATAATGAGTGCATTCAGGTACGACGATTCTACGAGAAATAAGTCACACAGAAAAGGAAACATCATAAGATATCCCTAATACACGGAACGTAAACTTGGCTACTCATGAACTGAATTACAAAACAGAACAGGGTCTCAAATTTAGAAAACCAACTTATGCTTGCTTATGGGGAAAGGTGAGTTGGGGTGCTGCATAAAACCAGAGATTGAAATTAGCACACATACTGTTCCATAAGCAAAATATATAATAGACAAGACCTACACCTGGCTCAATGAAATGGACTCAACACCCCATATTCAAAGCCGGGGAATATACCTGACAAATAAGAATCTTAAGACCCATGGATTTATATGTCTCCATAAGGAAATCAAGCGTGTGTACAGCGGCCTAAACGCAGCAGTGAAAATCCGATAAATCCCATTATCAAAATAAATTTCACAAACAAAACACAATGACAGTGAAATAGAGAGGAATTCTTAAATAATTCATTCAGGGCTTGTGATGCAACCTGGATTTACCACATCCACACCCAGAGCTGGGTGAGACATAAGGCTGGACACTTCGGGCTGATAGCATTGGTGAGGTTCGGTGAGCAAATGCAGACCCTTTGAAGTCATACTGCATGGTAGCCATTCCAAGGGTCCCAACTCTCCAGGTTTAAGGGATTCTTCCTTCAGCTAAAACATGCATGGGAAACCCAGAGTATGGTCCACCGTGTGATTGGGAAACGTTTTCAACTGCATCTCAGGTTTCGTCCCCTGGTACTCGGGTTCACCATTCCAGACGCTTTACTAACACTCTCCCCACTTGGAAAGTCAGTGCCGTTAACCTTCTGTTTGGCACAGTTTCAAATTTCTGCGCAAGATGAACAGGAATAGGGAGAACCAATGATAGACTAGCTGTAGGTGTCTGCACGGAAAATGTAACGCTCATTTCCCACAAGGAAGAGGGTTTAACCAAAGGCTCAGCGTGCCCTGCTGGAACAAGATTAGGGCCTGAAGCAATCCTGCGGTTTTGCGGACAGCTCACAAGAAAGCGAGTTGAAGAAAGGAGCTCAGGGGCACTGTAATTCACAAACCTGCAGAGTTATGAATGACAGCTATCGTCCAAAAATGTATTGAAGTAAGTCTACTAAGAGGACTTGAAAGCGGGGCAGAATTTCAGGAAAACGATTTCAGGCGGTAGACTGGAATTGCACTTAAAGCATAGGAAAAGAGGCAGAATGTCGACAATGATGCACTTGGCCAAAAAGGGCGTATGCGTTTTTTCCTGAATATATTCAGGAAAAAACGCATACGCCCTTTTTGGCCAACCAAGCAAGCGTGTAAAGGAAATCTGCACTACAATGAAGCCTCACAGCCCCCCGGTCAAAAGGGGCATCTGAAAAAAGTGTAAAATCCAGAAAGGCAGGACAGGTCATGGAGAACAGGGAGCCTTGTTATGCTGATGGGCGGGATGTAAATTGCCAACAGCCACTCTGGAGAAGTGTATGATGTTTCCTGAAACACGTAGGAAACAAAGCAACACAGCCTATGGCACTTCCACTTAGAGTCCTATAGCTTAGGGAAATTAAATTCAAAAACACACAGCCACCCAGAAGTTTGGGACGGCTCTGTTTACAAGAACCTCGTCTACGGTACAAGTTCAATATCCGAGAAAGCAAAAAATGGATAAAGAAGTTGTGGTACGTACGTACAATGGAATATCACTCAGCCATGAGATCTACGTCATCAGGCCCGTAGCGGCATAATGAGTGGATTCAGGTACGACGATTCTATGAGAAATAAGTCACACAGAAAGAGAAACATCATAAGATATCACTAATCCTCGGAACTTAAACTTGGCTACACAAGAACTGAATTACAAAACAGAACAGGGTCTCAAATTTAGAAAACCATCTTATGCTTGCTTATGGGGAAAGGTGAGTTGGGGTGCTGTATAAAACCAGAGATTGAAATTAGCACAGATACCGTTCCATAAGGCAAATATATAATAGACAAGACCTACTCCTTGCTCAACGAAATGGACTCAACACCCCATATTCAACGCCTGGAAATATACCTGACAAGTAAGAATCTTAAGACCCATGGATTTATATGTCTCCATAAGGAAATCAAGCGTGTGTACAGCGGCCTAAACGCAGCAGTGAAAATCCGATAAATCCCATTATCAAAATAAATTTCAAAAACAAAACACAATGACAGTGAAATAGAGAGCAATTCTTAAATAATTCATTCAGGGCTTGTGATGCAACCTGGATTTACCACATCTACACCCAGAGCTGTGTGAGACATAAGGCTGGACACTTCGGGCTGATAGCATTGGTGAAGTTCTGTGAGCAAACGCAGACCGTTTGAAGTCATACTGCATGGTACCCATTCCATGGGTCCCAACTCTCCAGGTATAAGGGATTCTTCCTTCAGCTAAAACATGCATTGGTATCCCAGAGTATGGTCCACTGTGTGATTGGGAAACATTTTCAAATGTATCTCAGGTTTCGTCCCCTGGTACTCGGGTTCAACGTTCCAGACGCTTTACTAACACTCTCCACAATTGGAGAGACAGTGTCTTTAACCTCCTGTTTGTCACAGTTTGCAAATTCTGCGCAAGATGAACAGGAATAGGGAGAACCAATGAGAGACTAGCTGTAGGTGTCTGCACGGGCAAATGGAACGCTCATTTCCCACCAGGAAGAGGGATTAACCAAAGGCTCAGCGTTCCCTGCCAGAACCAGATTAGGGCCTGAAGCAATCCAGCGGTTTTGCGGCCATCTCAGAAAAAAGCGAGTTGAAGAAAGGAGCTCAGGGGCACTGTAATTCACAAACCTGCAGAGTTATGAATGACAGCTATCGTACAAAAATGTATTGAAGTAAGTCTTCGAAGAGGACTTGAAAGCGGGGCAGAATTTCAGGAAAACGATTTCAGGGGGTAGACCGGAATTGCACTTAAAGTATAGGAAAAGAGGCAGAATGTCGACAATGATGCACTTGGCCAAAAAGGGCGTATGCGTTTTTTCCTGAATATATTCAGGAAAAAACGCATACGCGCTTTTTGGCCAACCAAGCAAGCGTGTAAAGGAAATCTGCACTACAATGAAGTCTCACTGCCTCCCGGTCCACACGGCCATCTGAAACAAGTGTAAAATCCAGAAAGGCAGGACAGTTCATGGAGAACAGGGAGCCTTGTTATGCTGATGGGCGGGATGTAAATTGCCAACAGCCACTCTGGAGAAGTGTATGGTGTTTCCTGAAACACGTAGGAAACAAAGCAACACAACCTATGGCACTTCCACTTAGGGTCCTATAGCTTAGGGAAATTAAAATCAAAAACACCCAGGCACCCCAAAGTTTGGGACGGCTCTGTTTACAAGAACCTCGTCTACGGTACAAGTTAAATATCCGAGAAAGCAAAAAATGGATAAAGAAGTTGTGGTACGTACGTACAATGGAATATCACTCAGCAATGAGATCTACGTCATCAGGCCCGTAGCGGCATAATGAGTGGATTCAGGTACGACGATTCTACGAGAAATAAGTCACACAGAAAAAGAAACATCATAAGATATCACTAATACACGGAACGTAAACTTGGCTACTCATGAACTGAATTACAAAACAGAACAGGGTCTCAAATTTAGAAAACCAACTTATGCTTGCTTATGGGGAAAGGTGAGTTGGGGTGCTGCATCAAACCAGAGATTGAAATTAGCACACATACTGTTCCATAAGCAAAATATATAATAGACAAGACCTACACCTGGCTCAATGAAATGGACTCAACACCCCATATTCAAAGCCGGGGAATATACCTGACAAATAAGAATCTTAAGACCCATGGATTTATATGTCTCCATAAGGAAATCAAGCGTGTGTACAGCGGCCTAAATGCAGCAGTGAAAATCCGATAAATCCCATTATCAAAATAAATTTCACAAACAAAACACAATGACAGTGAAATAGAGAGGAATTCTTAAATAATTCATTCAGGGCTTGTGATGAAACCTGGATTTACCACATCTACACCCAAAGCTGTGTGAGACATAAGGCCGGACACTTCGGGCTGATAGCATTGGTGAGTTTCGGTGAGCAAAGGCAGACCCTTTGAAGTCATACTGCATGGTACCCGTTCCATGGGTCCCAAATCTCCAGGTTTAAGGGATTCTTCCTTCAGCTAAAACATGCATGGGGAACCCAGAGTATGGTCCACCGTGTGATTGGGAAACGTTTTCAAATGCATCTCACGTTTCATCCCCTGGTACTCGGGTTCACCGCTCCAGGCGCTTTACTAACACTCTCCCCACTTGGAGAGTCAGTGCCTTTAACCTCCTGTTTGGCACAGTTTGCAATTTCTGCGCAAGATGAACAGGAATAGGGACAACCAATGAGAGACTAGCTGTAGGTGTCTGCACGGGCAAATGGAACGCTCATTTCCCATCAGAAAGAGGAATTAAACAAAGGCTCAGCGTGCCCTGCCGGAACCAGATTAGGGCCTGAAGCAATAATGTGGTTTTGCGGCCAGCTCACAAGAAAGCGAGTTGAAGAATGGAGCTCAGGGGCACTGTAATTCACAAACATGCAGAGTTATGAATTACAGCTATCATCCAAAAATGTATTGAAATAAGTCTTCGAAGAGGACTTGAAAGGGGGGCAGAATTTCAGGAAAACGATTTCAGGGGGTAGACTGGAATTGCACTTAAAGCATAGGAAAAGAGGCAGAATGTCGACAATGATGCACTTGGCCAAAAAGGGCGTATGCATTTTTTCCTGAATATATTCAGGAAAAAACGCATACGCACTTTTTGGCCAACCAAGAAAGCGTGTAAAGGAAATCTGCACTACAATGAAGTCTCATTGCCCCGCGTTCCAAAAGGCCATCTGAAACAGGTGTAAAATCCAGAAAGGCAGGACAGGTCATGGAGAACAGGGAGCCTTGTTATGCTGATGGGCGGGATGTAAATTGCCAACAGCCACTCTGGAGAAGTGTATGGTGTTTCCTGAAACACGTAGGAAACAAAGCAACACAGCCTATGGCACTTCCACTTAGGGCCCTATAGCTTAGGGAAATTAAAATCAAAAACACACAGCCACCCCAAAGTTTGGGACGGCTCTGTTTACAAGAACCTCGTCTACGGTACAAGTTAAATATCCGAGAAAGCAAAAAATGGATAAAGAAGTTGTGGTACGTACGTACAATGGAATATCACTCAGCAATGAAATCTACGTCATCAGGCCCGTAGCGGCATAATGAGTGGATTCAGGTACGACGATTCTACGAGAAATAAGTCACACAGAAAAAGAAACATCATAAGATATCACTAATACACGGAACGTAAACTTGGCTACACATGAACTGAATTACAAAACAGAACAGGGTTTCAAATTTAGAAAACTAACTTATGCTTGCTTTTGGGGAAAGGTGAGATGGGGTGCTGCATCAAACCAGAGATTGAAATTAGCACAGATACCGTTCCATAAGCCAGATATATTATAGACAAGACCTACTACTTGCTCAACGAAATGGAATCAACACCACATATTCAACGCCTGGGAATATAGCTGACAAGTAAGAATCTTAAGACCCATGGATTTATATGTCTCCATAAGGAAATCAGTCGTGTGTACAGCGGCCTAAACGCAGCAGTGAAAATCCGATAAATCCCATTATCAAATAAATTTCACAAACAAAACACAATGACAGTGAAATAGAGAGCAATTCTTAATTATTCATTCAGGGCTTGTGATGCAACCTGGATTTGCCACCTCTACACCCAAAGCTGGTTGAGACATAAGGCTGGACACTTCGGGCTGATAGCAATGGTGAGGTTCGTTGAGAAAACGCAGACCCTTTGAAGTCATAGTGCATGGTAGCCATTCCATGGGTCCCAACTCTCCAGGTTTAAGGGATTCTTCCTTCAGCTAAAACATGCATGGGGAACCCAGAGTATGGTCCACTGTGTGATTGGGAAACGTTTTCAAATGCATCTCAGGTTTCGTCCCCTGGTACTCGGGTTCACCGCTCCATACGCTTTACTAACACTCTCCCCACTTGGAGAGTCAGTGCCTTTAACCTCCTGTTTGGCACAGTTTGCAATTTCTGCGCAAGATGAACAGGAATAGGGAGAACCAATGAGAGACTAGCTGTAGGTGTCTGCACGGGCAAATGGAACGCTCATTTCCCACCAGGAAGAGGAATTAACCAAAGGCTCAGCGTGCCCTGCGGGAACCAGATTAGGGCCTGAAGCAATACTGCGGTTTTGCGGCCAGCTCACAAGAAAGCGAGTTGAAGAAAGCAGATCAGGGGCACTGTAATTCACAAACCTGCAGAGTTATGAATGACAGCTATCGTCGAAAAATGTATTGAAATAAGTGTTCGAAGAGGACTTGAAATCGGGGTAGAATTTCAGGAAAACGATTTCAGGGGGTAGACTGGAATTGCACTTAAAGCATAGGAAAAGAGGCAGAATGTCGACAATGATGAACTTGGCCAAAAAGGGCGTATGCGTTTTTTCCTGAATATATTCAGAAAAAAACGCATACGCCCTTTTTGGCCAACCAAGCAAGCGTGTCAAGGAAATCTGCACTACAATGAAGTCTCACTGCCTCTCGGTCAAAAGGGCCATCTGAAAAAAGTGTAAAATCCAGAAAGGCAGGACAGGTCATGGAGAACAGGGAGCCTTGTTATGCCGATGGGCGGGATGTAAATTGCCAACAGCCACTCTGGAGAAGTGCATGGTGTTTCCTGAAACACGTAGGAAACAAAGCAACACAGCCTATGGCACTTCCACTTAGGGTCCTATAGCTTAGGGAAATTAAAATCAAAAACACACAGCCACCCCAAAGTTTAGGACGGCTCTGTTTACAAGAACCTCGTCTACGGTACAAGTTAAATATCCGAGAAAGCAGAAAATGGATAAAGAAGTTGTGGTACGTACGTACAATGGAATATCACTCAGCAATGAAATCTACGTCATCAGGCCCGTAGCGGCATAATGAGTGGATTCAGGTACGACGATTCTACGAGAAATAAGTCACACAGAAAAAGAAACATCATAAGATATCACTAATACACGGAAGGTAAACTTGGCTACACATGAACTGAATTACAAAACAGAACAGGGTCTCAAATTTAGAAAACTAACTTATGCTTGCTTTTGGGGAAAGGTGAGTTGGGGTGCTGCATCAAACCAGAGATTGAAATTAGCACAGATACCGTTCCATAAGTCAAATATATTATAGACAAGACCTACTACTTGCTCAACGAAATGGAATGAACACCACATATTCAACGCCTGGGAATATACCTGACAAGTAAGAATCTTAAGACCCATGGATTAATATGTCTCCATAAGGAAATCAGTCGTGTGTACAGCGGCCTAAACGCAGCAGTGAAAATCCGATAAATCCCATTATCAAAATAAATTTCAAAAACAAAACACAATGACAGTGAAATAGAGAGCAATTCTTAAATAATTCATTCAGGGCTTGTGATGCAACCTGGATTTACCACATCTACACCCAGAGCTGGGTGAGACATAAAGCTAGACACTTCGGGCTGATAGCATTGGTGAGGTACGGTGAGCAAACGAAGACCCTTTGACGTCATACTGCATGGTACCCATTCCATGGGTCCCAACTCTCCAGGATTAAGGGATTCTTCCTTTAGCTAAAACATGCATGGGAAACCCAGAGTATGTTCCACCGTGTGATTGGGAAACGTTTTCAAATGCATCTCAGGTTTCGACCCCTGGTACTCGGGTTCACCGTTCCAGGCGCTTTACTAACACTCTCCCCACTTGGAGAGTCAGTGCCTTTAACCTCCTGTTTGTCACAGTTTGCAATTTCTGCGCAAGATGAACAGGAATAGGGAGAACCAATTAGAGACTAGCTGTAGGTGTCTGCACGGGCAAATGGAACGCTCATTTCCCACCAGGAAGTGGAATTAACCAAAGTCTCAGCGTGCCCTGCTGGAAACAGATTAGGGCCTAAAGCAATCCAGCAGTTTTGCGGCCAGCTCACAAGAAAGCGAGTTGAAGAAAGGAGCTCAGGGGCACTGTAATTCACAAACCTGCAGAGTTATGAATGACAGCTATCGTCCAAAAATGTATTGAAGTAAGTCTTCGAAGTGGACTTGAAAGCGGGGCAGAATTTCAGGAAAACTGTTTCAGGGGGTAGACTGGAATTGCACTTAAAGCATAGGAAAAGAGGCAGAATGTCCACAATGATGCACTTGGCCAAAAATGGGGTATGCGTTTTTTCCTGAATATATTCAGGAAAAAACGCATACGCAATTTTTGGCCAACCAAGCAAGCGTGTAAATGAAATCTGCACTACAATAAAGTCTCACTGCCCCCCGGTCAAAAGTGCCATCTGAAAAATGTGTAAAATCCAGAAAGGCAGGACAGGTCATGGAGAACAGGGAGCCTTGTTATGCCGATGGGCGGGATGTAAATTGCCAACAGCCACTCTGGAGAAGTGTATGGTGTTTCCTGAAACACGTAGGAAACAAAGCAACACAGCCTATGGCACTTCCACTTAGGGTCCTATAGCTTAGGGAAATTAAAATCGAAAACACACAGCCACCCCAAAGTTTGGGACGGCTCTGTTTACAAGAACCTCGTCTACGGTACAAGTTAAATATCCGAGAAAGCAAAAAATGGATAAAGAAGTTGTGGTACGTACGTACAATGGAATATCACTCAGCAATGAGATCTACGTCATAAGGTCCGTAGCGGCATAATGAGTGGATTCAGGTACCACGATTCTACGAGAAATAAGTCACACAGAAAAAGAAACATCATAAGATATCACTAATCCACGGAACGTAAACTTGGCTACACAAGAACTGAATTACAAAACAGAACAGGGTCTCAAATTTAGAAAACCATCTTATGCTTCCTTATGGGGAAAGGTGAGTTGGGGTGCTGTATAAAACCAGAGATTGAAATTAGCACAGATACCGTTCCATAAGGCAAATATATAATAGACAAGACCTACTCCTTGCTCAACGAAATGGACTCAACACCCCATATTCAACGCCTGGAAATATACCTGACAAGTAAGAATCTTAAGACCCATGGATTTATATGTCTCCATAAGGAAATCAAGCGTGTGTACAGCGGCCTAAACGCAGCAGTGAAAATCCGATAAATCCCATTATCAAAATAAATTTCAAAAACAAAACACAATGACAGTGAAATAGAGAGCAATTCTTAAATAATTGATTCAGGGCTTGTGATGCAACCTGGATTTACCACATCTACACCCAGAGCTGGGTGAGACATAAGGCTGGACACTTTGGGCTGATAGCATTGGTGAGGTTCGGTGAGCAAACGCAGACCCTTTGAAGTCATACTGCATGGTACCCATTCCATGGGTCCCAACTCTCCAGGTTTAAGGGATTCTTCCTTCAGCTAAAACATGCATTGGAATCCCAGAGTATGGTCCACCGTGTGATTGGGAAACATTTTCAAATGCATCTCAGGTTTCGTACCCTGGTACTCGGGTTCACCATTCCAGACGCTTTACTAACACTCTCCCCACTTGGAGAGTCAGTGCCGTTAACCTTCTGTTTGGCACAGTTTCAAATTTCAAGATGAACAGGAATAGGGAGAACCAATGAGAGACTAGCTGTAGGTGTCTGCACGGGCAAATGGAACGCTCATTTCCCACCAGGAAGAGGGTTTAACCAAAGGCTCAGCGTGCCCTGCTGGAACAAGATTAGGGCCTGAAGCAATCCTGCGGTTTTGCGGCCAGCTCACATGAAAGCGAGTTGAAGAAAGGAGCTCAGGGGCACTGTAATTCACAAACCTGCAGAGTTATGAATGACAGCTATCGTCCAAAAATGTATTGAAGTAAGTCTACTAAGAGGACTTGAAAGCGGGGCAGAATTTCAGGAAAACGATTTCAGGGGGTAGACTGGAATTGCACTTAAAGCATAGGAAAAGAGGCAGAATGTCGACAATGATGCACTTGGCCAAAAAGGGCGTATGCGTTTTTTCCTGAATATATTCAGGAAAAAACGCATACGCCCTTTATGGCCAACCAAGCAAGCGTGTCAAGGAAATCTGCACTACAATGAAGTCTCACTGCCCCCCGGTCAAAAGGGCCATCTGAAACAAGTGTAAAATCCAGAAAGGCAGGACAGGTCATGGAGAACAGGGAGCCTTGTTATGCTGATGGGCGGGATGTAAATTGCCAACAGCCACTCTGGAGAAGTGTATGGTGTTTCCTGAAACACCTAGGAAACAAAGCAACACAGCCTATGGCACTTCCACTTAGGGTCCTATAGCTTAGGGAAATTAAAATCAAAAACACACAGCCACCCCAAAGTTTGGGACGGCTCTGTTTACAAGAACATCGTCTACGGTACAAGTTAAATATCCGAGAAAGCAAAAAATGGATAAAGAAGTTGTGCTACGCACGTACAGTGGAATATCACTCAGCCATGAGATCTACGTCATCTGGCCCGTAGCGGCATAATGAGTGGATTCAGGTATGACGATTCTACGAGAAATAAGTCACACAGAAAAAGAAACATCATAAGATATCACTAATACACGGAACGTAAACTTGGCTACACATGAACTGAATTACAAAACAGAACAGGGTCTCAAATTTAGAAAACCAACTTATGCTTGCTTATGGGGAAGGTGAGTTGGGGTGCTGCATCAAACCAGAGATTGAAATTAGCACAGATACCGTTCCATAAGCAAAATATATAATAGACAAGACCTACTCCTTGCTCAACGAAATGGACTCAACACCCGATATTCAACGCCTGGGAATATACCTGAAAAGTATGAATCTTAAGACCCATGGATTTATATGTCTCCATAAGGAAATCAACCGTGTGTACAGCGGCCTAAACGCAGCAGTGAAAATCCGATAAATCCCATTATCAAAATAATTTTCACAAACAAAACACAATGACAGTGAAATAGAGAGCAATTCTTAAATAATTCATTCAGGGCTTGTGATGCAACCTGTATTTACCACACCTACACCCAGAGCTGGGTGAGACATAAGGTTGGACACTTCGGGCTGATAGCATTGGTGAGGTTCGGTGAGCAAACGCAGACCCTTTGAAGTCATACTGCATGGTACCCATTCCATGGGTCCCAACTCTCCAGGTTTAAGGGATTCTTCCTTCATCTAAAACATGCATGGGAAACCCAGAGTATGGTCCACCTTGTGATTGGGAAACGTTTTCAAATGCATCTCAGGTTTCGTCCCCTGGTACTCGGGTTCACCGTGCCAGATGCTTTACTAATTCTCTCCCCACATTGAGAGTCAGCGCCTTTAACCTCCTGTTTGGCACAGTTTGCAATTTCTGCGCAAGATGAACAGGAATAGGGAGAACCAATGAGAGACTAGCTGTAGGTGTCTGCACGGCCAAATGGAACGCTCATTTCCCACCAGGAAGAGGAATTAAGCAAAGGCTCAGCGTGCCCTGCCAGAACCAGATGAGGGTCTGAAGCAAACCTGCGGTTTTGCAGCCAGCTCACAAGAAAGCGAGTTGAAGAAAGGAGCTCAGGGGCACTGTAATTCACAAACCTGCAGAGTTATGAATGACAGCTATCGTCCAAAAATGTATTGAAGTATCTTCGAAGAGGACCTGAAAGCGGGGCAGAATTTCAGGAAAACGATTTCGGGAGTAGACTGGAATTGCACTTAAAGCATAGGAAAAGAGGCAGAATGTCCACAATGATGCACTTGGCCAAAAAGGGCGTATGCGTTTTTTCCTGAATATATTCAGGAAAAAACGCATATGCCCTTTTTGGCCAACCAAGCAAGCGTTTAAAGGAAATCTGCACTACAATGAAGTCTCACTGCCCCCCTGTCCAAACGGCCATATGAAACAAGTGTAAAATCCAGAAAGGCAGAACAGCTCATGGAAAGAGGGAGCCTTGGTATGCTGATGGGCGGGATGTAAATTGCCAACAGCCACTCTGGAGAAGTGTATGGTGTTTCCTGAAACACGTAGGAAACAAAGCAACACAGCCTATGGCACTTCCACTTAGGGTCCTATAGCTTAGGGAAATTAAAATCAAAAACACACAGCCACCCCAAAGTTTGGGACGGCTCTGTTTACAAGAACCTCGTCTACGGTACAAGTTAAATATCCGAGAAAGCAAAAAATGGATAAAGAAGTTGTGGTACGTACGTACAATGGAATATCACTCAGCAATGAGATCTACGTCATCAAGCCCGTAGCGGCATAATGAGTGCATTCAGGTACGACGATTCTACGAGAAATAAGTCACACAGAAAAAGAAACATCGTAAGATATCACTAATAAACGGAACGTAATGTTGGCTACACATGAACTGAATTACAAAACAGAACAGGGTCTCAAATTTAGAAAACCAACTTATGCTTGCTTATGGGGAAAGGTGAGTTGGGGTGCTGCATAAAACCAGAGATTGAAATTAGCACAGATACCGTTCCATAACCCAAATATATATTAGAGAAGACCTACTCCTTGCTCAACGAAATGGACTCAACACCCCATATTCAACGCCTGGGAATATACCTGACAAGTAAGAATCTTAAGACCCATGGATTTATATGTCTCCATAAGGAAATCAAGCGTGTGTACAGCGGCCTAAACGCAGCAGTGAAAATCCGATAAATCCCATTATCAAAATAAATTTCAAAAACAAAACACAATGACAGTGAAATAGAGAGCAATTCTTAAATAATTCATTCAGGGCTTGTGATGCAACCTGGATTTACCACATCTACACCCAGAGCTGGGTGAGACATAAAGCTAGACACTTCGGGCTGATAGCATTGGTGAGGTACGGTGAGCAAACGCAGACCCTTTGACGTCATACTGCATGGTACCCATTCCATGGGTCCCAACTCTCCAGGATTAAGGGATTCTTCCTTCAGCTAAAACATGCATGGGAAACCCAGAGTATGGTCCACCGTGTGATTGGGAAACGTTTTCAAATGCATCTCAGGTTTCGACCCCTGGTACTCGGGTTCACTGTTCCAGGCGCTTTACTAACACTCTCCCCACTTGGAGAGTCAGTGCCTTTAACTTCCTGTTTGGCACAGTTTGCAATTTCTGCGCAAGATGAACAGGAATAGGGAGAACCAATTAGAGACTAGCTGTAGGTGTCTGCACGGGCAAATGGAACGCTCATTTCCCACCAGGAAGTGGAATTAACCAAAGTCTCAGCGTGCCCTGCTGGAAACAGATTAGGGCCTAAAGCAATGCAGCAGTTTTGCGGCCAGCTCACAAGAAAGCGAGTTGAAGAAAGGAGCTCAGGGGCACTGTAATTCACAAACCTGCAGAGTTATGAATGACAGCTATCGTCCAAAAATGTATTGAAGTAAGTCTTCGAAGTGGACTTGAAAGCGGGGCAGAATTTCAGGAAAACTGTTTCAGGGGGTAGACTGGAATTGCACTTAAAGCATAGGAAAAGAGGCAGAATGTCCACAATGATGCACTTGGACAAAAATGGGGTATGCGTTTTTTCCTGAATATATTCAGGAAAAAACGCATACGCAATTTTTGGCCAACCAAGCAAGCGTGAAAATGAAATCTGCACTACAATAAAGTCTCACTGCCCCCCGGTCAAAAGTGCCATCTGAAAAATGTGTAAAATCCAGAAAGGCAGGACAGGTCATGGAGAACAGGGAGCCTGGTTATGCTGATGGGCGGGATGTAAATTGCCAACAACCACTCTGGAGAAGTGTATGGTGTTTCCTGAAACACGTAGGAAACAAAGCAACACAGCCTATGGCACTTCCACTTAGGGTCCTATAGCTTAGGGAAATTAAAATCGAAAACACACAGCCACCCCAAACTTTGGGACGGCTCTGTTTACAAGAACCTCGTCTACGGTACAAGTTAAATATCCGAGAAAGCAAAAAATGGATAAAGAAGTTGTGGTACGTACGTACAATGGAATATCACTCAGCAATGAGATCTACGTCATCAGCCCCGTAGCGGCATAATGAGTGCATTCAGGTACGACGATACTACGAGAAATAAGTCACACAGAAAAAGAAACATCGTAAGATATCACTAATAAACGGAACGTAAACTTGGCTACACATGAACTGAATTACAAAACAGAACAGGGTCTCAAATTTAGAAAACCAACTTATGCTTGCTTATGGGGAAAGGTGAGTTGGGGTGCTGCATCAAACCAGAGATTGAAATTAGCAGAGATACCGTTCCATAACCCAAATATATAATAGACAAGACCTACTCCTTACTCAACGAAATGGACTCAACACTCCATATTCAACGCCTGGGAATATACCTGACAAGTAAGAATCATAAGACCCATGGATTTATATGTCTCCATAAGGAAATCAAGCGTGTGTAGAGCGGCCTAAACTTAGCAGTGAAAATCCGATAAATCCAATTATCAAAATAAATTTCACAAACACAACACAATGACAGTGAAATAGAGAGCAATTCTTAAATAATTCATTCAGGGCTTGTGATGCAACCTGGATTTACCGCATCTACACCCAGAGCTGGGTGAGACATAAGGCTGGACACTTCGGGCTGATAGCATTGGTGAGGTTCGGTGATCAAAAGCAGACCCTTTGAAGTCATACTGCATGGTAGCCATTCCAAGGGTCCCAACTCTCCAGGTTTAAGGGATTCTTCCTTCAGCTAAAACATGCATGGGAAACACGGAGTATGTTCCACCGTGTGATTGGGAAAGCTTTTCAAATGCATCTCATGTTTTGTCCCCTGGTACTCGGGTGCCCCGTTCCAGACACTTTACTAACACTCTCCCCACTTGGAAAGTCAGTGCCTTTAACCTCCTGTTTGGCACAGTTTGCAATTTCTGCGCAAGATGAACAGGAATAGGGAGAAGCAATGAGAGACTAGCTGTAGGTGTCTGCACGGGCAAATGGAACGCTCATTTCCCACCAGGTAGAGGAATTAACCAAAGGCTCAGCGTGCCCAGCCGGAACCAGATTAGGGCCTGAAGCAATCCTGCGGTTTTGCGGCCAGCTCACAAAAAAGCGAGTTGAAGAAAGGAGCTCAGGGGCACTGTAATTCACAATCCTGCAGAGTTATGAATGACAGCTATCGTCCAAAAATGTATTGAAGTAAGTTTTCGAAGAGGACTTGAAAACGGGGCAGAATTTCAGGAAAACGATTTCAGGGGGTAGACCGGAATTGCACTTAAAGCATAGGAAAAGAGGCAGAATGTCCACAATGATGCACTTGGCCAAAAAGGGCGTATGCGTTTTTTCCTCAATATATTCAGGAAAAAACGCATACGCCCTTTTTGGCCAACCAAGCAAGCGTGTAAAGGAAATCTGCACTACAATGAAGTCTCACTGCCCCCCGGTCAAAAGGGCCATCTGAAAAAAGTGTAAAATCCAGAAAGGCAGGACAGGTCATGGAGAACAGGGAGCCTTGTTATGCTGATGGGCGGGATGTAAATTGCCAACAGCCACTCTGGAGAAGTGTATGGTGTTTCCTGAAACACGTAGGAAACAAAGCAACACAGCCTATGGCACTTCCACTTAGGGTCCTATAGCTTAGGGAAATTAAAATCAAAAACACACAGCCACACAAAAGTTTGGGACGGCTCTGTTTACAAGAACCTGGTCTACGGTACAAGTTAAATATCCAAGAAAGCAAAAAATGGATAAGGAAGTTGTGGTACGTACGTACAATGGAATATCACTCAGCAATGAGATCTACGTCATCAGGCCCGTAGCGGCATAATGAGTGGATTCAGGTACGACGATTCTACGAGAAATAAGTCACACAGAAAAAGAAACATCATAAGATATCCCTAATACACGGAACGTAAACTTGGCTACTCATGAACTGAATTACAAAACAGAACAGGGTCTCAAATTTAGAAAACCAACTTATGCTTGCTTATGGGGAAAGGTGAGCTGGGGTGCTGCATAAAACCAGAGATTGAAATTAGCACACATACTGTTTCATAAGCAAAATATATAATAGACAAGACCTACACCTGGCTCAATGAAATGGACTCAACACCCCATATTCAAAGCCGGGGAATATACCTGACAAATAAGAATCTTAAGACCCATGGATTTATATGTCTCCATAAGGAAATCAAGCGTGTGTACAGCGGCCTAAACGCAGCAGTGAAAATCCGATAAATCCCATTATCAAAATAAATTTCAAAAACAAAACACAATGACAGTGAAATAGAGAGGAATTCTTAAATAATTCATTCAGGGCTTGTGATGCAACCTGGATTTACCACATCCACACCCAGAGCTGGGTGAGACATAAGGCTGGACACTTCGGGCTGATAGCATTGGTGAGATTCGGTGAGCAAATGTAGACCCTTTGAAGTCATACTGCATGGTAGCCATTCCAAGGGTCTCAACTCTCCAGGTTTAAGGGATTCTTCCTTCAGCTAAAACATGCATGGGAAACCCAGAGTATGGTCCACCGTGTGATTGGGAAACGTTTTCAAATGCATCTCAGGTTTCGTCCCCTGGTACATGGGTTCACCATTCCAGACGCTTTACTAACACTCTCCCCACTTGGAGAGTCAGTGCCTTTAACCTCCTGTTTGTCACAGTTTGCAATTTCTGCGCAAGATGAACAGGAATAGGGAGAACCAATGAGAGACTAGCTGTAGGTGTCTGCACGGGCAAATGGAATGCTAATTTCCCACCAGGAAGAGGTATTAACCAAAGGCTCAGCGTGCCCTGCCAGAACCAGATTAGGGCCTGAAGCAATACAGCGGTTTTGCGGCCAGCTCACAAGAAAGCGAGTTGAAGAAAGGAGCTCAGGGACCCTGTAATTCACAAACCTACAGAGTTATGAATGACAGCTATCGTCCAAAAATGTATTGAAGTAAGTCTTCGAAGGAGACTTGAAAGCAGGGCAGAATTTCAGGAACACGATTTCAGGGGGTAGACTGGAATTGCACTTAAAGCATAGGAAAAGAGGCAGAATGTCGACAATGATGCACTTGGCCAAAAAGGGCGTATGCGTTTTTTCCTGAATATATTCAGGAAAAAACGCATACGCCCTTTTTGGCCAACCAAGCAAGCGTGTAAAGGAAATCTGCACTACAATGAAGCCTCACAGCCCCCCGGTCAAAACGGGCATCTGAAAAAAGTGTAAAATCCAGAAAGGCAGGACAGGTCATGGAGAACAGGGAGCCTTGTTATGCTGATGGGCGGGATGTAAATTGCCGACAGCCACTCTGGAGAAGTGTATGGTGTTTCCTGAAACACGTAGGAAACAAAGCAACACAGCCTATGGCACTTCCACTTAGGGTCCTATAGCTTAGGGAAATTAAATTCAAAAACACACAGCCACCCAAAAGTTTGGGACGGCTCTTTTTACAAGAACCTCGTCTACGGTACAAGTTCAATATCCGAGAAAGCAAAAAATGGATAAAGAAGTTGTGGTACGTACGTACAATGGAATATCACTCAGCCATGAGATCTACGTCATCAGGCCCGTAGCGGCATAATGAGTGGATTCAGGTACGACGATTCTACGAGAAATAAGTCACACAGAAAGAGAAACATCATAAGATATCACTAATCCACGGAACGTAAACTTGGCTACACAAGAACTGAATTACAAAACAGAACAGGGTCTCAAATTTAGAAAACCATCTTATGCTTGCTTATGGGGAAAGGTGAGTTGGGGTGCTGTATAAAACCAGAGATTGAAATTAGCACAGATACCGTTCCATAAGGCAAATATATAATAGACAAGACCTACTCCTTGCTCAACGAAATGGACTCAACACCCCATATTCAACGCCTGGAAATATACCTGACAAGTAAGAATCTTAAGACCCATGGATTTATATGTCTCCATAAGGAAATCAAGCGTGTGTACAGCGGCCTAAACGCAGCAGTGAAAATCCGATAAATCCCATTATCAAAATAAATTTCAAAAACAAAACACAATGACAGTGAAATAGAGAGCAATTCTTAAATAATTCATTCAGGGCTTGTGATGCAACCTGGATTTACCACATCTACACCCAGAGCTGGATGAGACATAAGGCTGGACACTTCGGGCTGATAGCATTGGTGAGGTTCGGTGAGCAAACGCAGACCCTTTGAAGTCATACTGCATGGTACCCATTCCATGGGTCCCAACTCTGCAGGTTTAAGGGATTCTTCCTTCAGCTAAAACATGCATTGGAATCCCAGAGTATGGTCCACTGTGTGATTGGGAAACATTTTCAAATGTATCTCAGGTTTCGTCCCCTGGTACTCGGGTTCAATGTTCCTGACGCTTTACTAACACTCTCCACAATTGGAGAGACAGTGCCTTTAACCTCCTGTTTGTCACAGTTTGCAAATTCTGCGCAAGATGAACAGGATTAGGGAGAACCAATGAGAGACTAGCTCTAGGTGTGTGCACGGGCAAATGGAACGCTCATTTCCCACCAGGAAGAGGGATTAACCAAAGGCTCAGCGTTCCCTGCCGGAACCAGATTAGGGCCTGAAGCAATCCAGCGGTTTTGCGGCCATCTCAGAAGAAAGCGAGTTGAAGAAAGGAGCTCAGGGGCACTGTAATTCACAAACCTGCAGAGTTATGAATGACAGCTATCGTCCAAAAATGTATTGAAGTAAGTCTTCGAAGAGGAGTTGAAAGCGGGGCAGAATTTCAGGAAAACGATTTCAGGGGGTAGACTGGAATTGCACTTAAAGTATAGGAAAAGAGGCAGAATGTCGACAATGATGCACTTGGCCAAAAAGGGCGTATGCGTTTTTTCCTGAATATATTCAGGAAAAAACGCATACGCCCTTTTTGGCCAACCAAGCAAGCGTGTAAAGGAAATCTGCACTACAATGAAGTCTCACTGCCTCCCGGTCCAAACGGCCATGTGAAACAAGTGTAAAATCCAGAAAGGCAGGACAGGTCATGGAGAACAGGGAGCCTTGTTATGCTGATGGGCGGGATGTAAATTGCCAACAGCCACTCTGGAGAAGTGTATGGTGTTTCCTGAAACACGTAGGAAACAAAGCAACACAGCCTATGGCACTTCCACTTAGGGTCCTATAGCTTAGGGAAATTAAAATCAAAAACACACAGCCACCCCAAAGTTTGGGACGGCTCTGTTTACAAGAACCTCGTCTACGGTACAAGTTAAATATCCGAGAAAGCAAAAAATGGATAAAGAAGTTGTGGTACGTACGTACAATGGAATATCACTCAGCAATGAGATCTACGTCATCAGGCCCGTAGCGGCATAATGAGTATATTCAGGTACGACGATTCTACGAGAAATAAGTCACACAGAAAAAGAAACATCATAAGATATCCCTAATACACGGAACGTAAACTTGGCTACTCATGAACTGAATTACAAAACAGAACAGGGTCTCAAATTTAGAAAACCAACTTATGCTTGCTTATGGGGAAAGGTGAGTTGGGGTGCTGCATAAAACC
Organism: Delphinapterus leucas; assembly: GCF_059928025.1. Classification (NCBI taxonomy): domain Eukaryota; kingdom Metazoa; phylum Chordata; class Mammalia; order Artiodactyla; family Monodontidae; genus Delphinapterus; species Delphinapterus leucas. The sequence continues at coordinate 4,309,385 of NW_028322244.1, forward strand.
AGAGATTGAAATTAGCACACATACTGTTCCATAAGCAAAATATATAATAGACAAGACCTACACCTGGCTCAATGAAATGGACTCAACACCCCATATTCAAAGCCGGGGAATATACCTGACAAATAAGAATCTTAAGACCCATGGATTTATATGTCTCCATAAGGAAATCAAGCGTGTGTACAGCGGCCTAAACGCAGCAGTGAAAATCCGATAAATCCCATTATCAAAATAAATTTCACAAACAAAACACAATGACAGTGAAATAGAGAGCAATTCTTAAATAATTCATTCAGGGCTTGTGATGCAACCTGGATTTACCACATCCACACCCAGAGCTGGGTGAGACATAAGGCTGGACACTTCGGGCTGATAGCATTGGTGAGGTTCGGTGAGCAAAGGCAGACCCTTTGAAGTCATACTGCATGGTAGCCATTCCAAGGGTCCCAACTCTCCAGGTTTAAGGGATTCTTCCTTCAGCTAAAACATGCATGGGAAACCCAGAGTATGGTCCACCGTGTGATTGGGAAACGTTTTCAACTGCATCTCAGGTTTCGTCCCCTGGTACTCGGGTTCACCATTACAGACGCTTTACTAACACTCTCCCCACTTGGAGAGTCAGTGCCATTAACTTTCTGTTTGGCACAGTTTCAAATTTCTGCGCAAGATGAACAGGAATAGGGAGAACCAATGAGAGACTAGCTGTAGGTGTCTGCACGGGAAAATGTAACGCTCATTTACAACAAGGAAGAGGGTTTAACCAAAGGCTCAGCGTGCCCTGCTGGAACAAGATTAGGGCCTGAAGCAATCCTGCGGTTTTGCGGCCAGCTCACAAGAAAGCGAGTTGAAGAAAGGAGCTCAGGGGCACTGTAATTCACAAACCTGCAGAGTTATGAATGACAGCTATCGTCCAAAAATGTATTGAAGTAAGTCTACTAAGAGGACTTCAAAGCGGGGCAGAATTTCAGGAAAATGATTTCAGGCGGTAGACTGGAATTGCACTTAAAGCATAGGAAAAGAGGCAGAATGTCGACAATGATGCACTTGGCCAAAAAGGGCGTATGCGTTTTTTCCTGAATATATTCAGGAAAAAACGCATACGCCCTTTTTGGCCAACCAAGCAAGCGTGTAAAGGAAATCTGCACTACAATGAAGCCTCACAGCCCCCCGGTCAAAAGGGGCATCTGAAAAAAGTGTAAAATCCAGAAAGGCAGGACAGGTCATGGAGAACAGGGAGCCTTGTTATGCTGATGGGCGGGATGTAAATTGCCAACAGCCACTCTGAAGAAGTGTATGGTGTTTCCTGAAACACGTAGGAAACAAAGCAACACAGCCTATGGCACTTCCACTTAGAGTCCTATAGCTTAGGGAAATTAAATTCAAAAACACACAGCCACCCAGAAGTTTGGGACGGCTCTGTTTACAAGAACCTCGTCTACGGTACAAGTTCAATATCCGAGAAAGCAAAAAATGGATAAAGAAGTTGTGGTACGTACGTACAATGGAATATCACTCAGCCATGAGATCTACGTCATCAGGCCCGTAGCCGCATAATGAGTGGATTCAGGTACGACGATTCTATGAGAAATAAGTCACACAGAAAGAGAAACATCATAAGATATCACTAATCCACGGAACTTAAACTTGGCTACACAAGAACTGAATTACAAAACAGAACAGGGTCTCAAATTTAGAAAACCAACTTATGCTTGCTTATGGGGAAAGGTGAGTTGGGGTGCTGTATAAAACCAGAGATTGAAATTAGCACAGATACCGTTCCATAAGGCAAATATATAATAGACAAGACCTACTCCTTGCTCAACGAAATGGACTCAACACCCCATATTCAACGCCTGGAAATATACCTGACAAGTAAGAATCTTAAGACCCATGGATTTATATGTCTCCATAAGGAAATCAAGCGTGTGTACAGCGGCCTAAACGCAGCAGTGAAAATCCGATAAATCCCATTATCAAAATAAATTTCAAAAACAAAACACAATGACAGTGAAATAGAGAGCAATTCTTAAATAATTGATTCAGGGCTTGTGATGCAACCTGGATTTACCACATCTACACCCAGAGCTGTGTGAGACATAAGGCTGGACACTTCGGGCTGATAGCATTGGTGAAGTTCTGTGAGCAAACGCAGACCGTTTGAAGTCATACTGCATGGTACCCATTCCATGGGTCCCAACTCTCCAGGTTTAAGGGATTCTTCCTTCAGCTAAAACATGCATTGGAATCCCAGAGTATGGTCCACTGTGTGATTGGGAAACATTTTCAAATGTATCTCAGGTTTCGTCCCCTGGTACTCGGGTTCAACGTTCCAGACGCTTTACTAACACTCTCCACAATTGGAGAGACAGTGCCTTTAACCTCCTGTTTGTCACAGTTTGCAAATTCTGCGCAAGATGAACAGGAATAGGGAGAACCAATGAGAGACTAGCTGTAGGTGTCTGCACGGGCAAATGGAACGCTCATTTCCCACCAGGAAGAGGGATTAACCAAAGGCTCAGCGTTCCCTGCCAGAACCAGATTAGGGCCTGAAGCAATCCAGCGGTTTTGCGGCCATCTCAGAAGAAAGCGAGTTGAAGAAAGGAGCTCAGGGGCACTGTAATTCACAAACCTGCAGAGTTATGAATGACAGCTATCGTACAAAAATGTATTGAAGTAAGTCTTCGAAGAGGACTTGAAAGCGGGGCAGAATTTCAGGAAAACGATTTCAGGGGGTAGACCGGAATTGCACTTAAAGTATAGGAAAAGAGGCAGAATGTCGACAATGATGCACTTGGCCAAAAAGGCCGTATGCGTTTTTTCCTGAATATATTCAGGAAAAAACGCATACGCCCTTTTTGGCCAACCAAGCAAGCGTGTAAAGGAAATCTGCACTACAATGAAGTCTCACTGCCTCCCGGTCCAAACGGCCATCTGAAACAAGTGTAAAATCCAGAAAGGCAGGACAGGTCATGGAGAACAGGGAGCCTTGTTATGCTGATGGGCGGGATGTAAATTGCCAACAGCCACTCTGGAGAAGTGTATGGTGTTTCCTGAAACACGTAGGAAACAAAGCAACACAACCTATGGCACTTCCACTTAGGGTCCTATAGCTTAGGGAAATTAAAATCAAAAACACCCAGGCACCCCAAAGTTTGGGACGGCTCTGTTTACAAGAACCTCGTCTACGGTACAAGTTAAATATCCGAGAAAGCAAAAAATGGATAAAGAAGTTGTGGTACGTACGTACAATGGAATATCACTCAGCAATGAGATCTACGTCATCAGGCCCGTAGCGGCATAATGAGTGGATTCAGGTACGACGATTCTACGAGAAATAAGTCACACAGAAAAAGAAACATCATAAGATATCACTAATACACGGAACGTAAACTTGGCTACTCATGAACTGAATTACAAAACAGAACAGGGTCTCAAATTTAGAAAACCAACTTATGCTTGCTTATGGAGAAAGGTGAGTTGGGGTGCTGCATCAAACCAGAGATTGAAATTAGCACACATACTGTTCCATAAGCAAAATATATAATAGACAAGACCTACACCTGGCTCAATGAAATGGACTCAACACCCCATATTCAAAGCCGGGGAATATACCTGACAAATAAGAATCTTAAGACCCATGGATTTATATGTCTCCATAAGGAAATCAAGCGTGTGTACAGCGGCCTAAACGCAGCAGTGAAAATCCGATAAATCCCATTATCAAAATAAATTTCACAAACAAAACACAATGACAGTGAAATAGAGAGGAATTCTTAAATAATTCATTCAGGGCTTGTGATGAAACCTGGATTTACCACATCTACACCCAAAGCTGTGTGAGACATAAGGCTGGACACTTCGGGCTGATAGCATTGGTGAGTTTCGGTGAGCAAAGGCAGACCCTTTGAAGTCATACTGCATGGTACCCGTTCCATGGGTCCCAAATCTCCAGGTTTAAGGGATTCTTCCTTCAGCTAAAACATGCATGGGGAACCCAGAGTATGGTCCACCGTGTGATTGGGAAACGTTTTCAAATGCATCTCAGGTTTCGTCCCCTGGTACTCTGGTTCACCGCTCCAGACGCTTTACTAACACTCTCCCCACTTGGAGAGTCAGTGCCTTTAACCTCCTGTTTGGCACAGTTTGCAATTTCTGCGCAAGATGAACAGGAATAGGGACAACCAATGAGAGACTAGCTGTAGGTGTCTGCACGGGCAAATGGAACGCTCATTTCCCATCAGAAAGAGGAATTAAACAAAGGCTCAGCGTGCCCTGCCGGAACCAGATTAGGGCCTGAAGCAATAATGTGGTTTTGCGGCCAGCTCACAAGAAAGCGAGTTGAAGAAAGGAGCTCAGGGGCACTGTAATTCACAAACCTGCAGAGTTATGAATTACAGCTATCGTCCAAAAATGTATTGAAATAAGTCTTCGAAGAGGACTTGAAAGGGGGGCAGAATTTCAGGAAAACGATTTCAGGGGGTAGACTGGAATTGCACTTAAAGCATAGGAAAAGAGGCAGAATGTCGAAAATGATGCACTTGGCCAAAAAGGGCGTATGCATTTTTTCCTGAATATATTCAGGAAAAAACGCATACGCACTTTTTGGCCAACCAAGAAAGCGTGTAAAGGAAATCTGCACTACAATGAAGTCTCATTGCCCCGCGTTCCAAAAGGCCATCTGAAACAGGTGTAAAATCCAGAAAGGCAGGACAGGTCATGGAGAACAGGGAGCCTTGTTATGCTGATGGGCGGGATGTAAATTGCCAACAGCCACTCTGGAGAAGTGTATGGTGTTTCCTGAAACACGTAGGAAACAAAGCAACACAGCC